>NW_020454139.1:398462-442930 GCF_003342845.1 Nothoprocta perdicaria | reverse complement strand
CTAGGCTTACAGATCTTTCTGTGAAAGAAACAGTGTCCTTATCAAGTAGAATGTTTTAAAAAGATTACTTCAACATTCTGCTTTCTGCTTTATGAATCTTAGCATCTGAAGGAAATCTCTCAGTGAATACTCATTGGGTTAGGGACTCTAATGATTTGGATGCATGAAAAAAAGTCCAGTCCCAAAAGATACGTTTTTTTGTCATCATTAAGATACCGATCATATTTTAATTGCATGGGTTGATTTCATCCAAGGGTGAGTCTAAACTGATGGTATGCCTGTTCTTGCCCACCTGTTACAGGACCAGTTCCTATTTCACTTCGGAGTAGCTGTTGCCTGCTCTCATAGCTTGAATGTTCAGCAGTGTTTTTGGGAGTTGTTGTTGGAGTACAAGGCACATCACTAGCACATACCTTTTACTATGATTTAATCTAAAAGGAACCCAATTATATGATTCAGGAATATTCTGTAAGAGGAACCAAGGTGTTCTATGTGTAAAAGAATGGGAGATTCATATTAAAAGTGCAGTCTGGGTCCAAAATTAAAATTCCAAAGCATCCAAAATAGCTCTTTTAATTTTTTTTCTTTTTAAATAAGCAAGCTATTTATGAATAAACCGCATTCAGACATTCCAGAAAATCTGTTGGATTCAATACAGAATTTAATAAAGAATTGTGCTTAACTCAGACTTGACCAATATTAAAAAATATATAGGTGAACACAATTCGCAGGCTCTATTTGGTGTATTAGTAGAATTTTAATTAGTAAGATTAGTAAAACATCAGAATGACAAAATATATATATATATATATATATACACTCCTTAACATTAAAATAAAGAGCATTTTGGAACCTATATACTGCAGTTCTAGTTAATAACATTAGGAGATTCAGCAAACTTTCAGGCATTATAATATAACATTACCGATATTCATCATTATACTATGCCCTGCAGCACCACCAAAAACTATATCAACAAAAGCTGTACTTTTCGTACTTTCTAACCTGGAAATTAATGCATTTATGCAGAACTCAATTTTAAATTAGAGACTGCAAAATAAATAAAAAATGCTTTTGTTAATTGAATGTAAAAAACTAGTTTGTACTTTTTATGAGTTCAGAAAACTAGTAGGAAGTTTAATATATTCGGTTGGTCTTCTGCATTATTATTGCTCTATAATGTTTTGATAAAAATTAATTTTAAATTATATTTTCAGTTCCATTAACAAAAGTATTGCTTCCATGATGTTGTTGTGTTTTTTTTCCAGTTGGTTCATTGCACTTCTGTTCCAAAGAATTAATTAATCCTAAAGGAATTATTTCCTACAGATTTCTAACCTTTTATTATAATCCAAATAGCAGTTACGTTAATCTTAGTAATAGAACATATTTATGCTGATTCTTTCAAAAGGGTTGTTTAAATTTTGAAAAAGAAGCACTGTTATGGGCATATACAAATAAAATATTGGTTACAGTTCACATGAATTAAYATATCTTTCTTTAGCTTAATTTAAACTTATCTAAGATTTAAAATTTTGTAGGTTGGGAGAGTTTTCCCACACTCTCATTAACATTAATGGACTGTATTTTTCTTTCACTTTTTTGTACTTCATTAAGTTAATTATGCTCTCTTTATCTCTCAGTTGCTCTTAATAAATGTCTTTATGTATATCTCATATTTGTATGTTATGTACAAGTTACATTTAACAGCTTAATGAGTAACTGTAATGATTAACTGGTAAGTTATTTTATAAATTTTATTCTTTACACCTTTTGAGATCAGCTGAATAAGCAAATCAATTGAAGTTCAGAAGGAAACAGTTTTGACTATATATGGGAACAYTCTTTAAATCTTTTGCTTATAATTATCAGTTCATCATTCTGCAGACTCATGTCTGAAACAAAACCCTGCATTTGCATTGAAAATAATGAAGGAAATGAAATCTGAACCCAACTTCAAGTATGAAAAAGAAACAAGAAATTTTGTCAAAGTGTATGAAATAATCAGACAATTGTAGTAAAGCTGTGTCAAATTTAGACCAAAAAAAAAAAAAAAGATATCTAATGTCAATTTTGCATACATTACCCCATTAATGTGTTTCATTAGGTGCTACAACCATAGAAAAGTATGATCTGAGAACAAATATATGGATCCAGGCTGGAGTGATGAATGGCAGAAGACTTCAATTTGGTGTTGCTGTCATTGATGAAAAGCTCTTTGTCATCGGAGGCCGGGATGGCTTAAAGACATTAAATACTGTTGAATGCTACAATCCAAAGACGAAGGCTTGGACTGTATTGCCACCAATGTCAACCCATAGGCATGGTTTAGGTAAGGAGAAAATACCACATTTTTCAGATATATTGCTCACAATGGAAGCTTAGCATTCTTAGAACTCTTAATAGTAACAATAACTGCTTAAATTGATGAAATTTAAATTGTTGAAAATTGAAAGAAATGTGAATAGCTTTTTTTTTTTCATTTACATTAATAGTAAAAAAAAAAAAAAAAAAAAAAAAAAAAAAACAGAAAAGGAAGAACAGAAATCCTGAATCTTACACAGGTTGATCAGTATTTTTTTCTTTTAACAGATTTTGAAAAAGCAAATCTTTTTAGTATCTTACTAAACAAAGTATTATGTTTTCATTTATCTGATATGGTGTGAAGTATGCTGATATTCTCTGTTAGTGATAGACTTTACAAAATATAGCAATAGCTTCAGCATGACTGATAGAATTTGTTTTTCTGTATTTTGTTTCAGGTAAGTTTCATTTATAGAGTGATCCATATGACTATCAACATTAAACATGCTATATTGTATGCCTCCTTTTTCTTTAGTTTATGAATAGCCATAAGCTAAAGATTGCCTATTAAGGCAATTAAATATGAAGGATTGTAAAGTAAACATAATGTTCATAATATMATATTAAAGATATATTAAACATAAATAATATAAACATATTAAAATATTAAAGTATTAAAATATTAAAAATATTTTTAAAATATTTTAAAATATTGAAAATATTCAAATAAATATAATATYATGTAAACATAAACAAATATGCAAATAAGAACTATTCCTCTTATAAGGGAGTGTTAAATCTAACTTTTTATACATTTTCATCTAAGCTAGTGAACTCTTTCCATGTGCAGGCAATGGAGAGAGAAAGGAATTTTGAAAGTATAATTCAGTCATATTTTTTTCTTTAAAAGTTTTCCATGGAATAAAATGAGTCATATCCTATTAGAATATACATACATATATGTAGTTGTATATGACCTGACCTGATTTAATTTTTCATTAGCAACGTGAACCATAATTTCATTGCTTTCCAAGGATATGCAAAAAGACAAGATTTAAATTAATATATTTTCATATGTCTGGAGACAATGGAATTGTCTACTACTATTAATGAAGAGTTAATATTAAATGCCAAGAATTCCAAGTTAACTAATGCCTTAAATAAGAAAAAAACCAAACAAACAAACAAACAAAAAACAAAAAACAAAAAACAAAAAACAAAAAAAAAAAAAAAAAAAAAACAAGGACACGTGTTTGAAATAAAATTATATCCATCCCATAATAGTTAATATGGCACATTGTAAATGATATGTATATATTGATTATCGTGGAGACCAGAGCCCCTGGTGATAAGTAAGATATGATTAGGAACAGTGGAAGCCACCTCAACCATGACTCAGCTGTAAATTAAGTAGGTARGTCAGCTTTTTTAACTGAATTATTTGCCCTTTATATCCTGACACTTCCAGGAAATGTGTTAGCTGTGTTAAAAACCTAGTTATTGTATTCAGAATATTTAAGGTTGGAAGGGACCTCTACAGATCATCTAGTCCAACCTTCCTGCTCAAGCAGGCACACCTAGAGCATGTGGCACAGGGTGGCATCCAGGCGGGTTTTGAAGACCTCCAGAGTAGGAGACTCCACAACCTCCCTGGGCAGCCTGTTCCACTGCTCTGTTACCCTAACAGTAAAGAAGTTSCTCCTCACCTGGAGACRGAACTTCTTATGCTTCAGTTTGTGGCCATTACCCCTCGTCCTATCGCTGGCCACCAGTGAGAACAGCCTGTCCCCTTCCTCCCTGCATTCTCCCTTCCTGAACTTATACATATTAATCATATCCCCTCTGAGCCGTCTCTTCTCCAGAGAAAACAGGCCCAGCTCGCTCAGCCTCTCTTCATACGAGAGATGTTCCATTCCCTATTCATTTTCCTTCTGGAAAATGGCTGGAGACTACCAGACACAAGAAAATGAGCCTACCAGTCAGTAATTTCACTGTCTTTTAAGTYGTCAGATATCCCAACTACAATCTACCATTTTGTTGCTTTTGCTGATGCTGTTGTTGTCACTATCATCATCAGCATCATTATTTAGCTAAAGGTAGAAAGAATTTGATTTACTGAGAGAAATATGCAATAATTTTGTTTCATTCTTGAAATTAAGCATAATATATTGTATATTTTCCTTCAAATAAAATACATTTTTTAATCATTCATCTATCTATACATATTCACATATCTGCATACAACAGGAAAAAAAATCCTCATTTATTCAATTAAATGAATCATTTTAAAATGTTTAAAAATATCCTTTTTTATTCATCACCTGTAGGATGATGAGTTTTTCTGTCTTAAAGAAAGTAATTTAGAATCTGTATGACATTCCCACCATCGTATAACACAAATAAGGCCTGGGAAACTGATCTGTTCATTTTTTTTGTTCTAGTAGGGTTGCCTGATTTGATAAAATCATTACAAAGTCATGAAAAATAGAAATGGAAAAGACCTGCTAGGTCATTCTGTCCATTCCCCTGAGTTGCAATCTGTAGCAAGTCTTTTAGTGTTCTTGTGTATCAATATCTCTCAAAATCAAAATGTGTATTTTTTCCCTGACATTTGACACTAATAATATACATTTGTACAGTATCTGGCATAATGCAGTTTGGCTATTAAACATGGTCTATAGGTTTCATAGTAAAAGGCAGTGATGGGAATTATGTCAAATGGCACAGTGATACAAAATAGCTCTGTGATTTGAAATTGTTTCCTAAGATCAAATGTAATTATACCAATACTGAAATACATATAATGAATTCCATGCCAATGTTCCAGAATTTTATAGAAACTGTTATTACTTCTAATACTCTTCTCAGAGGAGTGCTAAAATCGCAATGATTTGAGCCATTACACATAAAAACATTAAGAAAATATTAGGAAATGCATGGCAGAGAAAAACTTCTCCCAGTGGCATGACAGGCTGAGGCTCTGATTCAAGCCATTTGTATTTAATTCCAAAAACATTTGTTATTTTGGATTGATAGTTTTATGGCTGCTTTTGAATCAATGGATGTAAAAAGTGCCCTTTTATACTTTAAGTAAAGATTTCAAGGAATGTTGACATAATCCAGAATCCCAGATGGGTTGAGGTTGGAAGGGACCTCTAGAAAATATCTAGTCCAACCCCCCTGCTCAAGCAGGGACATCTAGAGAACATTGCACAGGGTTGGATTTTGCCAGGTGGATTTTGAAGATCTCCAAAGAAGGAGACTCCACAACCTATGTTGAGATGATGATTGGGAAAATATATATATATATATATATGTATATTATGTATACATTATGTATATATATTTCCCACAGGACAAAAAAGGGAACTCACAAGGAATGTGGCCACTTGAGGTCAAAAAAAAAAAAAAACAACTTTTGGATATTGCATAAATTGATGGATTTTTTTAAATGTCAAGTAAGGAAAGTTGTAAAATGGTGATCTTATTGACCTTTTTATAAGAGRGATAATGTTTTATAATAACTAAAAGGTGGTGATTAAAATGATTAAAGGCTGTGGTTTGCAACCAACAGATTCTTCCTCTTTTTCCACATCTTAAACTGTATAGAAATTATAATACAGTATTTCCTGACATGCTTGAGTAATAGATTTTTTTTTAGTATAAATTTTATTCAGAAATACCATAAAATATTATTTTAGTAAGTGTCCTTTTCAATGAGGAAGAAATATGGATCTGTAGTAAGAAACTAATTTTCGTTTATTTCCTAAAATATATAGTATGTTATATCTTGGTAGTAATGATGACAGAGTTTTCTGAATTGTATTTTGCATACAAGATTAATAACAGACAGCCATATTTTAGACAGATATCTTTTCATTGATACCTTTACAAATATTTTAGATTTACTTTGCTGTAACTAAAGTCACAACCAGGAAATCTGATAAATTTATTCTGTCTTCACACAAATGTTAGTGAAATTATGTGAGTTAAAGCTGATATATATAGAAATGAGAAAAAGAAATTGAGAAAAAGTCAAAGAACATGCTGCAGGAACTCATGTTGGATGGTTTCAGTGCCATCAAAAGAAGGTGAGTAAAAGCAGTGATGACAGGTGAATAAATGTTGCTAATGAATAAATAAATAAGGTGTGAGCTGACGGAGCCACAAATTTCATTTCAGCTATTTTAATTTAAATGACAGATAAAATAGTATGCAATATAAGAGAATAAAAGAAGCCATGAAGAAAGAGAAAGGTGCAAATGAAATATGAGGACGATAGAAGAACTTACCTGAGAAACAGGAAACAAATCAGAAGTCATATGCAGAAAGCAAGAGAAGCAAAAAGGGAGAAAGAGAGACAGACAAGAAAAAAGTAAAACAGACTGTGGATGAACAGTTGATAAATTTAAGGTCAGGTAAACATATATTTATAGCTGTTTCATGTGAGGAAGAAAGAGGCTTATCTAGAGGGCGAAGGAAGGAAATAGAAAATTAATGAAAGAGAGCATTTAAATCTTAGATTTAGTCTTTCCTGTCAGATGCCCTAATTTGCCTCACACTGTTTATTAGCTCTATAAAAGGTACTTATATGCCTAGGCTTGAGCTCCGGTCTTTGGTTTGGTGAATTTAGTAATTTCTCTGTCCATACTCCAACRCAATATTTGCAGGATGATTGGAGTGGGAAGAAAGATGATGAGAATGGCAGTAGCTAATAAACCTTGTGCAGCTGAGCCTCGAGACAGATTCCAGGATCCTATTTCCTCCCCCATTTGTGGTAGACTGAATTTTGATACTTAGGTGCAGAAAAGAAATACTATAAAAATACCTTCCCTGTCTTGTTGAGTGGAAGGCACCCAAGGAACTTAATGTAAAACGGAAGCCTGTGTAAAGTGGTAGGAGAGACATMATTCGGATACATCCAAGTCCAAGTAATTTTTATGGTTTTGTTTAACAAGATTTATCTGCTAAGTGTTATATGAATGATTGAAAGTCTCACATGGATTCAAGAAATATTATATGTCAAGAAATATGATCTCCCACACAGTGTCCTTAAATGACATCAAATAAGATCCAGTGTTGTGAGGACCTTTATATTTACTGGAAAGAAGTTTCCTTAGCAGAAATATACAATTCTCTCCAGTGAGATCAGTTTAAATCCCGAACCATGGATCAATATCTCACTCTCAGCTGTGCAGTTGCAAAAGAAAAGTTCTGCTGATATTCATGAGATTTAGTTTAACAAATAATCAGAGTATCTGAAYGTGAGACAGTTACCTTTTGTGTTTTTTTCTGAGCACCAGTAATGTGCTCAATTCATAATTTTGCACTTGTCCTAAGCCTGCAAAAAAAAGTTATCTTAAAGATTAAAAAACAAGGAAGAAGTCATATGTTCCCAGTACTTGATACTTGATGCTTTAWGAAAAATGTAAAAGACTACATAGTTTACCCCCCCCAAAAAAAAAGAAAAGAAAAGAAAAAGAAAAAAAAAAAGAAAAAAAAATAGTATTGGGATGCTCTTACATTCTACCCACGTCTTACACAAAATATTTGCCTATTGATCTCTTATGTATGTATGTACAGCAAAGAGAAATAAGCACAGCTTCTGGAAATGTATAGTCTACATCTTGAAAATTACTGGAAGAGGCTAGAGATGTAGACTACAAAGACTCAGAAAAAGAAATTTTATGGATAAGACAGTTTCTTGGAAAAAAAGCTTCCAATACTGAAAAAGGAACAATCACCTTTTTATTTCTTTTTCCAATTTTACTCTTTTATTACAATACACGAGGTAAGTGGAAAGGTGTTAAAATTTTCCCTGTAGTCTACTTCCATCCCTACTCCTGTAGAATCCAGAATGCTAGACAGTAAGAAGGAACAAGAGGACTAGCTGAGGCAAAGCAAGGATAACCCCATAATTGTACATACTAGTAAAAACTGGTAATGAAGGGAAAGATTGTTGAAAAGCTGAAGCATCAGTCAGAAAGTTTGAGGGAAGATACATAACCAAAGGATTAGATAAAAAAAGTGCTAACAGATGAAAAATAAGATGAGACTACTGAGGCCAAAATTAAAGATATAATTACCAATTACCAATTAGGAATTGATCCAAAAATAATACTAAGGATATATGAATATATCTAGTGATTCAAATATACATGGTAGCTTATAAAAAGACATACACATATATCCATATAATTCGTTTGGCCCAAACTTACTGAAGTCATTCATTGAACTTACAGCATTATTAATGCTCTGGTCAGTAATGTAAAACTATGAGCACTTTTCATCCTGTAAGTTATAAATAACCCTGCACTTTACCACAAAGTGAATTAGACCAGTTGTCTTTATTGGAAATGTCCAGTTACTAACAAATCCATGTGCCTGTAAAAAAAAAGTAGTGAGTGCTTTCTTCACTCCTTCAGCAGTTCTGGTATATGAAATGGACAGTGTAAAAATTATTTAGCTAATAAGTRAATTCCAAATGCAGCTATATCTTGAAGGCATTACTTTCATGAAACAAAGAATAATAGCAAGCACATTTTCAAGTTATTGAATACATTGTTTCTTTTAGCCACTGAGCTTAACATATAAAAATGTTTTTAAATTCATGTGAAAAGTTATTGTGCTCTATTCATCTACATTTTCTTCTGTACAGTTTAGCTAGAAGATGCTGAATAAAAAGTCAGATATCCTAGCAAATAATGAGATGCAATTAAATTAACAAATATAAATTTACCATAAATGCTAGTGACAAAAATAACAATCCAAAAGCACGGACACTAAGGGAGAAATTTGTAGTACAGTCAGTGAATTATAAATTAGCCAGTTATTGTTATGAATATTAAAGGGAACTACTTAAACATAAACTTAACAGTTACAATGAATACAAATATAATTAAATATTGGTTGACTTTTAAGAGTAAAAAACATTACATGCAATTTGATAAAGTTATTATATTCCTTTTTCCTGGAATGGAAAATCCAAATGTAATAAGTTATATGATAATACTCATTAAATTATACATATTCAAAGAAAAAATAAGTTTTCTTGAATTTTCAAGAAAATCTTCTATTTACTGCAACAGTTTTGGAAATGTTAGGCCTATTCASATTTTTTTTTACTCAAGTGATTTTCTACACTATGCAAATTACTATAAAGTTTTCTATTCATGTAGTGACCTTAAGATATTTTTGTTAATCTTGCCATATAAAGATCTTAGAGATGAAAATCTATTGTTAGTAGAAAAGAGGTTAAATTATTTGATGGTAGATACATTTAATGAATCTTTCATTTTCTTTAAGAAATTGTTTTTACTACTTTAATGCAAGTCATTACTGCCTGTTAAGAGTCTTACTTTTTTTTTGTTATCACTATTATAAGCACACTCCATAGTTGTCAGAGAGAAAGCATGTTAAATCARTGTGCTATAGGAATACAGTACAAGWTTTTTTTATTTATCAGAAAGAGAGTAAAGAGCTCATTCACCAGAGAAAATTCATTAAATTCACCAGTGCTCACTCACCAGTGAAAATTCGTCGCCTTATTGGAGACGAGTCAGCAGAAAAAGATTCTGACTTTTAATAAAGAAAATCAGGACTGAAGTGCAATAGATGCAATTTTAACTTTATGCTTTCATCAATGAAGATGGTCAGAAAAATTGATCTCTTGTGTAATTAATTCCTCTGAATTTTAGTTTATTCCTAACTAGATGGTAAATCTTAGAAGGAAAATATAAATGTGAACGTAATAGCAATAATCAGTGTAAGCCTATATATTTTTAATAAGCAAGTTTTTTTCTATTAAGTGATGTTTTATAGAATGTTTTACCTAATTTGAAAAGAAGTATTTCATTATTTTCTTCTTCAGTCATTTAAAATTCAGGAGATATTTTCTAAATAATCTTTAGATTTTTGAAAAGTAATTATTGCTTATTAATTATTGTTTAGCACATTTTTCCAAATCATACGATGCTTTAAGACATATTACAAACTTTCTGTAGAATTTTACGGATAGGATCCCTATAGAAGGCTGTACAACTGAAAAGTACATCTGAGCAGGAATATCCATATTTTCATTACTGAAAATAAATCCTTTGATTCTCAAAGGAAAGTAATAATAAAAATAGCTGTAGATTTTTCTTAAAGTAAAAGTAACTTAAATCACATGGAATGATATATGTGCTGTATTCAAAGATCATAAGAAAATATTGATTTATTTATTGATGTATTGATGTGTATCTAGGAAATGTCAAAAACTTATTTCTGTAAGAAAGAGTTTAATATACTATATTAAACAAAAATAAATAGAATAGTATTTATAAGACACTTCTTTATATTTAAAGAAAGTTGGGAAATTTATGAAGAATTTATTGCCTTAAAAGTAGTGGTAACATATCAGGCAGTGTTAATAGGAGATCTCACCTATTTAAAAGTTCTAGTATTTCCTTAATAAAAGAATGAATAAAATAATTGATAATTACATTATTATAATTAATTATCTGATTAATAATAAAGATCCATCAATAAAAAAGGAGAAAATATGAAAAAATATTTTGATTGTGTTGCTTTCATTTAATGAAAATGTATCCAAAATTTCAATAGATTGTTTTAAAATACATCTTCCATGAAAATATCAGAAAAAGGTGCAGATACCAGAAATCAAATATCAGAAAAAGGTGCAGATACCAGAAATCTTGAAAGTAGTAAGACCTGATCACCTTGAAACACATGAAACACAAAATAAAAGTCATAGAGAAGGTGATAGTAAGAGTTTATAATGAACAACTGATTATGATAAGAAATATTCAGATTAAAGGTGGATATTAAGAGTAATCATTTCATTTTATGAGAAATAAACCTTGCTTGGAAAAAAGACTTTGAAGAATAGGTGGTACAAGCAAGCATTTTTTAAACCCTTTGACCAGGAAAATATAGACTTAGCATCAACTGTGGAAAAACATTTAATTCTAAACTATTGAAGCATTGTCTTTTTCATTAAATATTTAGCTATAAATTATTGCTTGTTCAACATGGAAATTCTGAAGACGACTGATACTGCTCCTTAGACCTACTAGAGGAATAATTTCCAAGTCAGTGAGGGTTTAACTTTCATCTTACACATCTTACATTAAAGAAAAATCACTAATTAAGTAATAACAATATTTTGTTTAGTGTCTAAGCATCAGTAAATATATGTTTATGTATAAAATTATATTTTATCAAATAGGCACTCAGGACAAAACAGAAATAAGAAAGAATAGAGAGTATAAGCAAAGGCTTGATACAGCTTTAACAGGTGCATCCATGGTAACTGTAAGACTACAAGAAATGAAGTGTCATTTCTGCAGTAGCTTTTGGAAAAGCACCTTCTTTTTATGTACCATCATTGCAAGGCTGCAGCAGTGGCAAGAAAAAAGGTAACTTAACATCCTTCAAAAAACTATATATGAAAATAAGCATATTATCAAATAATGATAGAGATGTAGAACGAACTATTTTATAAACCACTATGGAGAGCAAACAAAGCAGAGAAATGTGTAGGCAAATGCATGGGAATCTGGCCATTATGAACATAAAMGTAGATAAGGGCTGTTAGTGCCTTTAAGAATAGGAAAGAATAGGAAACTAGAGATGACAAACATCAGTGAAGCATTATGAAATACACTTATATAATCATTGAAATGAGAACTAATTTAATGTTGAAAACAACAGATTGATCCTATATAGCTCGTATTCTGTATGTCAATTATAAATCTGTATTTTTTTTGATTAGCTGTTTTCAAAGATATAATCTAAACACATCAACTATTAACAAGTAAAATAACTGTCTAAAGACATAATAACATTTTTATCTGAAAGTCTGCCTCTATTAAACTTTCAAATTAGTGCTACATTATAGTGTCAAAAGCGACAACCCTGGATGAAGGAAACTTTCCCATATCTTATTTATTCAGTAGAGGATACTGATAATTGTTAATTACTCAGACTTGGGCAGCAGGCATGTATTTGTTTATTATAAAACACACTCTCACTACCAAAAATGAGCCTGAAAATAATTCAGCCCACACACATAGCACAGACTGAGTTAGAGAACTATGTTAGAGAACACCATCCCCTATTTCCAGACATGACACATTCTATACATGTTGGATTTACAGCATATACCTTCCATATACATCTGACATACTTTTGGACCTTGACATATTGGCAGGTATGAACAGTTTATAGCTGCCTATAACATCGAAAAGTCGTGAAGAAATGAACACACTTTTSATAGTGTGTTTCATAGTCATAGTGTGTTTCATTGTCATAGTGTGTTTCATTACTACTACTATTAAAATCCATTACTATGTTATCTGTGTAGTATGAAGAAACAGTTTCAAACTTTAATCTATCCCTCCTTTTACATTCTTATACCAAGGTTATCCAGTACAGTGTTAATCTAAACAGAATAAGTGGAAGAGAAATCAGAATATCTCAAGGAGAATGAATGATCTAATGTGTTCCCAGAAATACATTTGACTTGAATCTTGTTAAAAATATCTTGTTTTTCTGTAGTGGAAAAATCTCGTTATGTGTGTCTGCATCTTGCAAGGCAGCACCATGCTAAAGATGCATAACTGCTCTTTTTATGGTGGTATGCTTAAATGGTACATAGACACAGATATGCCAAAGAAAATAGCTTGAATCCTGGAAATATTATAACTACCTAAGCATTAAAATGTGTGGAGTAGAAAAGACTGTCTTAATAAAATACAACAATGCTGAGGCATAGCTCTACTGTTTACTGTTCAGAAACAGCTTTTAAAAGTTGCTTTGAGAATCTCTCCTTCATGCCATACTGCATAACACCATGTACCTCTGTAATATTGTTATTTCTTAGTATAGAGATCTCAAGGGAAATATGTCATTCTACCTTCCACTGTTTCTTGACAGAAGACCTCAGCCTCATAAAGTATTTTCTCAGCAATATTGATTTGCATGTATATTAGATTTTTGCCTTGGGTTTTTGTCCTAATCACCAGGAGCATTAAAGAGAGTTTTTTTTTCTGAATTATAAGTACCTTGTCATTGTACTTTACTGCCTTATTAAGTAGTGGATCATGACCCAATTCACAAAAGAGCTACAAATCATAATAGTAACAGTTATAATAATTTCTGAGTCAGGATCTCAGGATAATAGTGTGGCCTTGTTGAGAATTTGGTGTCTTATCTGCAGAACTGAATGTAAATAAAGAAATGGTAAGCACATCTTTACCTCTATAAATTTGCATTACATTAACATGCCACTATAATTTCTTCTGGCCTAAGAGGGCAGGGACTTTTTTGTAATTCTTTTAATCAGCCTTGATGCCTGTCTCTGGATTAACACATGCTCAGCAGTGTGCCACTGAATATTCACTCCAGAAGGTAGGTCAGGTCTAATTCTCCATTTTATGACACACTAAACTCCCAGATCTGCCCCCAGTAGTCCTGTATGCAGTTCCAAAGTATCTCAGAAACTATGCAGGTATTTCACAGATAATATTATGTTTTGTGGAAGTTATGTATCAATTAATTAAACTTCCTGCATAATTGAAAACATATAGAGAGTTAACTTCAATACTTTTTTTCTGTGTTGAGATCAGTAATATGGAAGAAAAATGACTTAAGAGACATAGAAGGTAAGAAGAGAATCATGAGAAACAGCAGAGCTCGTCAGAATTAGTACAGAATTGTCCATGTGTCTTTCAGTGTGTGTGGTGAGAGGACAGATTGCTAGAAATTTACAGCAAACAGGGAGATAAATGCTTAACTTAAAATGATGGAGAAAAGTTTGCATGTCACTTGATCAAGTTTAATTCTCAAATATCAACTGAGTGATTTATTCATTTCCTCATCTTCAGTGTTATGATATAGCATATGCTTGCTCTCATAAAAAATAATTTCCTCACTGAAAAAATCCATTGTTGGGTACTTATTTATCACTCCAGTAAACATTTTGTGTGTCTAAAAAATAGCAATGCAGAGTGAAAGTACAATAACCCAACATTATTCTTTTTCTTTTAGTATCCAAATGTAAGYATTAGTTTGAACCTCAGTTGCTGTGATTTTATTGAACACAATTAGCTTTTAAAAGTTCAGACATTAAATCTAATAAATGCATACAGGAAAACAAAACAAATTAGAAATATAAAAGGCAATGTTCTATTAATTTGTAGCATCACAGAAAAGCAATTTAAAAATCCTATTCCAGTCTCCTAGGATAAATTGTTGAAACTGTAAAGTTCTCAGAACCTAATTAGACAAAATATTGAGTTTTTCTTTCTTTTTTTTTTTTTTTTTTAATATAACTTTGTGAAGATAATGCTGGTAGTCAAAAAGAAAGTACGTGTCATTGCATGTTGGCTAGTATACTTTTTCAGATTTCATTTAGCTAAGAAATAAGAGTTTTCCTTCATAAATCCCTAAATATAATTGACTAGAATAATTATTATCCAGTTTAAAAAAAGAAAAACAAMMAMAAAAAAAATACAATCTTCCCAAGATATAGCAACATTCTATCTACAAGCCATTATCTTTCTTTCTTTTGGTTTTATTTTTTTCTGCTTGTATAAACGATTTGTAATTTTTTTTCTAGTTTAAATTTCAGTTTTTTATGTCAGTTTCAAATTTCACTTTACAATATTAAAGAGTAATATGTCAATATACAATTTAGCACTTTTTCATCAGAATTATATGTTTTCATAGAAAGCAAAATTTATTATGGTAATTTAAGATTACTAGCTTCTGTATGACTAAACACACACACACAAAAAACAGTTATAAAGCTTTTGATCACTTTTAGGGAAATAGTAGGATTTACTTCTGCTGTACTTAGAATATTTGACTATCTTAACTTTACATATTTACTTGGAATAAGAATATTGCCATGTAATTTGAGCATTTTTTTAAATATATTTTGCTATTTGCATAAAAAGAATTTATTTAACTATTTGCCAGTTATCTTGTGTTATGTAATAATCTCTTAATCTACTGGAAGAATCTAAGGGTCTTGTATGTTTTAAGCTGAGTGTCATAACTATGGTCTGATAATATTTCTAGTGTGGTAATACCACATTTTTTAAAAAGCATTTTAGATTCAAATTATGCATACATTCAACTCTTGCATAAACTTTAATATCAGATTTATTTTTCCCCTTTCTTTATAATTCTGTGGAATATTTACTGAGTTGGAAATRAACATACCTTTTTTAAAAAAAATCAGAATTTTTAGAAATCAGATTTTCTTGGTAATTCCTTTTGTTGAGACCATTAAAATCTTCATTGGTGATCAGGATCATGGGACAAGAGAGCACCTTTGGGAAGTCTGCACACTTTTAAAAACTGCAAGAAATTGTTGATACCCTGAACGGCTGAATTGCCGTTCAGAGGGGCCTTGACAGACTGGACAAATTAGCTGACAAGAATCTTGTGAAGTTCAGCAGAAAATGCCACGTCTTGCACCCATGGAGAAATAATTCCATGCACAAGTACAAACTGGGGGCTGAAAAGTGAGAGATGCACTGCAAGGGGATGTGGGAATCTGTAGCTACAGTAGGACAATGGGTAAAGGAGACTATACATGGGAACACCTTTTTTCTTAGATTTCGGTCAGTTTTAAGAAAGGTGATACAAGATCAAGCGACAGTGAAAAACTGTTACAAGTAAAATGAATTATGTATTTTTTGTCTACCTTAACATTGTATTTAAATATCTTCAGACAATATTTGATGGAAGAAATTGATTAAAAGATTTCATAAGTTATCAAGGGTTGTGGCTCATGCTTATCAGCCATGGTCAAATAACTATTCCATTTCAAATAATATTGTTTAATCTAAGGTCAGCTCTGCAATGATGATGCAATGAATCAATTTGTTTTCTTAAAGCAATAGCACCATTTATGTCAAGGTTTCCATTTCTGCATTAGTTTATTTTACTGTTTTGTTATTATTCCAGCTGTTTCTTTCTTAATTTCAAATGATTTCTCATTTGTGTGTACTTGTAATTTATCTGTCTCTAATTTACATTTATATATTTATATAATTGTTATAATCTTATTGTTATATTATTATCTTGTTACAAATATGTTAACATTTGCATAACTGTTCTTTTTTTCAAGTCATTTGTCACCATCCAGAAATGGAACGGAAAAAATCCCTTAGCTCTTAGAGAAGAGAGAAAGATGTCAGAAGAAAATAAAATATGAGTGGAGGGGCTGAAATAAGAAGGTCAGATATCTAGAGAGAAAATACAGATTTTTTCCCAACAACTCTTAAAGTATTGTTGCAACAACCCTTTCCATTTTCAAAACAATGATTCATTTTTTTTCAAAATTTTTAAATCTCTTTAAGATTACATTTTGATTTTATTTTTTCATTTTTTTTAATATTCTCACACTGTCTTTGTGTCAAGAATAAGCTGAAAGTGGATTTAATAAACAAACTGATGCTGAACTTAAAAAAAAAAAAAAAAAAAAAAGCTGTAATTATTTCCAGTGATCTTTTAAAATGTAACTGCCTAATTTGGAGATTTTCACTTTTTAAATGGAAGGCTGAATGAAATAAGAGTTTGCAGTCAGTATCGCTCATACTTTCCTGACGGGCAAGAGGGTGAATGTCACAGCCACTCTCTTCCTAGGCATTTCTCCTTTTCAGAGAAATTATCAGCAAAACAGAATTAGCATTATCAATGTCACTCTCAAAAAGACTGAAAGTCAAGGAGATCGTTGAGTGCTCTAAGACAATACACARTCCTCTTAGCAAACCATAATTGAAGGAATTAATTATTTCTCTCAGCATGGCTTTAAAAGAATATGATTTTTTATATCTTGTAAGTCCAACTTTCTATGTATTCTCCTTCCAAGATGTGTGTGATTAAAGGTCTTATACTATTTTTAATATTTGTAAAAGAAAAGGAACTGGGTAGCCTGTGTATATAGCAGAAGAAGGAAAAAGCAATATTTATAAAAAATAAATCAATTATTTATTGAGGGGATTTTTTTCTTATTTTAGGCCTTGGATTTTGCTTTGGACATATTTTCTTTGATTGCATTTTCTCTCACAGAGACAGTTATAGATACACAGTTAGGGATAGTGTTAGAGATAGGTTTAAAGATAGGTTTGAGAGAAGAAAGGGGACCCATCCCACTGAGGTGGATGTATACAGGGGCTGCCAAGGGAAGATGAGCACTGTTAAGAGAGTTTTGCTGAGGGAAATTGCTGGTCTGCACTACATATGGTGATTTCCAGAACAGATTTGGTCTGAAAAAAAAAAGTCGAGTGTTATATTTAGGTTGGGGCTAATAGAAGGAGAAAGTGGGAATGGTGGGTATGTAGAGAGATTATGAAGGGAACTAATGTGCTGTCAAGATAATTGTGCTGGGAAGTTTTTCCTAATTTCACCTGTCTCAGTCCCTGCCTTGACCAGAAAAAAAAAAGAAGTCAAGTTTTAGTGTTAGCGTAGAAGGAGAAAGGGGAAGAATGTCCTTGGAGTGGATGTGTTAAGGGACTGACAAGGGAAGGTGAATGTTGCCAAAAGAGGTATGCTAGGAAGAATTTCTGAATGGTACTAGGTATGTTATCCTCATCCCTGCCCATGACTGGTAAAAGTATTAGTGTTAATGTTAGAGTTAAGGTTAGGGTTAGGGTTTGGATTTGGGTTCAGGTTATGGTTATTGATAGCTTTAGATTTAGGGTTAAGGTTAGGGATAGATTTGAGAGAGAAAAGATCCTGTTAGAGGAGCTGTGTGCAGGAGGTACCAAGACAGCGTGAATGCTGCTAAGAGACCTTGGCTGGAGGAAACTTCCTGTCTGCAACACATAGGTGTTTTCTATCACAGGTTTGGTTTGAAAAAATGTCTAGGGTTAAGGTTGATGTAAGGTTAAAGAGGAATTAAGTGCTTGGACTAGGCAAGTTCAGGGTCTGCCAAGGGAGTGATGCCTAGAGAGTTGTGCAGGGAGGAGTTTCTTTCATGCACCACATACAATGGCATGAGAAAATACAATGGCACAGCCTTGGCATGAGAAAAAAATCAAGGGTTAAGGTTAGGATTAGTGGTGAGAAAAAGAGAAAGGGRAATTATTTCATTGGAGTGGATGTATGCAGAGGCTGCTATGGGAAGGTGAGTGAATGCTGCCAAAAGAGTTATGCTGGGAAGAGTTTCTACTTGGCACTAGGTAAATTGTCCCCATCCCTGCCCATAAATATATTAGTGTTAGGTTAGGGTTAAGGTTAGGTTTCAGGGAGGGATTGTATTAGGGTTGGTGATAGCTTTATAATTAGAGTTAAGATTAGAGTAGGCTTGAGAGAGAAATGATCCTGTTGGAGTAGGTGTGTGCAGGGGATGCCAAGGAAGAGATTACCTTGGGGTTAGGGTTAGGATGAGAGAGAGAAAGGGGGAACAATGACACTGGAGTGGGTGGGTGCAGGGGCTGCCAAAATAAGTGCTGCCAAAGGAGTTATCCTGGTGGGCATCAGGTAGGTTGACAGGAACAACTATGAGGTCCCTGTCTCTCTTTGAGCTTGGAAAAATTTTCAAGGGTTAGGCTTAAGGTTAGTGCTTGCTTTAGGGTTAGTGTTAGGTTTGGGGTTAGGGTTAGGACTAGGATTAATAGAAGGAGAAAGGGGATGGATTCCATTGGAATGTGTATGTGTGTGTGCGCACGCGCAGGTGTGCAGCAGTCGCCAATATAACATGAGCGCTGCCAGAGAGCTGTGTATAGAATCACAGAATGGTTGAGGTTGGAAGGGACAGTTTCTTTTCAGAATCTCAGATACATACGGTCATCTCAGGACCTGGGAGTCCTGGTTGACACTAAGTTAACCATGAGTGAGCAGTGTGCCCTCATGGCCAAGAAGGCCAATGGGATCCTGGCCTGCATCAGGAGGASTGTTGCCAGCAGGTCAAGGGAGGTGATTCTGCCCCTCTACTCAGCTCTGGTGAGGCTGCACCTGGAGTACTGTGTGCAGTTCTGGGCACCCCAGTATAGGAGGGACGTGGAGCTTCTCGAGAGGGTCCAGAGAAGAACAACTAGGATGATTAAGGGAATGGAACATCTCTCGTACGAGGAGAGGCTGAGTGAACTGGGCCTGTTTTCTCTGGAGAAGAGAAGGCTAAGAGGGGATATGATTAATATGTATAAGTTCAGGAAGGGAGAATGCAGGGAGGAAGGGGACAAGCTGTTTTCACTGGTGGCCAGTGACAGGAYGAGGGGTAATGGCCACAAGCTGGAGCACAGGAAGTTCCGTCTCCAGGTGAGGAGGAACTTCTTTACTGTGAGGGTGACAGAKCAGTGGAACAGGCTGCCCAGGGAGATTGTGGAGTCTCCTTCTCTGGAGGCCTTCAAAACCCGCCTTGGATGCTGCCCTGTGCCACATGCTCCAGGTTTCCCCGCTTGAGCAGGAAGGTTGGAYTAGATGATCTCTAGAGGTCCCTTCCAACCTTGAGTATTCTGTGATTCTGTGATTCTGTGATATGCAGTGATTTACTTGAAAATATATATATGCATCACTGTATATTGTTATTAATAAATGCTTTATTTTTTTATTAACAAATGCTTTTTACTGGCATTTCATGACAAAAGAGCCTGCCAGCTTCATTGTTCTGACTTGATTAAAAAAAATCAATTTCTTTCTCAGATTTTTTCTATGTGATTGGGTTCCTACATTTCACAAATGCTTCATAAGGCAAGTTATTGTTTGTGAACACATGAAGATGTAAATTAGTTAAAAACAGCTTTTCTTGAACACTCAGCTGTAGTTGCATAACCTATAATTATACAAGTATCTGCCTATCCCACCAATAACAAGAATGTTTATGAATTCTGCAGACTCTCCAACATCTCTGTAGTAGCAAGATCTATATTTTAAGTGTGATTATTTGCTGTTTAAATCACCAAAAAAAAAAAAAAATCCAAAACAATTATCCAAATTATCCAAAACATACCTAAAACAAGTCTAAAGAAAATTAAAATAATTTTGACTGCAATGTCTAATCATTTACTTAATAATTTTAACGTCTTCCCCAATATTATATTTTTTTGTGTTTTATTTTGCCTGTATTAGTAACTAAGTTAATTACTTGGCAGACAGKCAGGATATCTGGGTTTGAAAGATTGAGCCAGTCAGGAAAGGCATTCTCACTGAAAATGTGATCTCCTTCCTTTTCAGGTAGCTATGAGGAATAGCTCTCCTAACATACTCAAGGACCTCTTTATATTATAATTTGGATTAATATAAAATAGTATAAATAGTAGATGAGAGAAAGGACATGGAGAGTTGTGATAACTGTGTGCTAGATCCTACTCCTTGAATGCTTATAACTTCTTATAAGATAGAAAAATCATAGAATCATAGAATGCAGAAGGTTGGAAGGGACCTCAGAGGTCATCGAGTCCAACCCCCCTGCTCACGCAGGGTCACCTAGAGCACGTGGCACAGGGCTGCATCCAAGCRGGTTTTAAAGATCTCCAAAGAAGGAGTCTCCACAACCTCTCTGGGAAACCTGTTCCAGTGCTTTGTCACCCTCACAGTGAAGAAATGCTTCCTTAAGTTCCTGTGGAACTTCCCATGCTTCAGTTTGAAGCCATTTCCTCTAGTCCTATCSCTGSCCACCACTGWAAAGARGCYRCCSCCCTCCTCCTCACTGCCTCCCTTGAGGTRTTTATACACGCTGATCAGGTSCCCCCTCAGCCTCCTCTTCTCCAGGCTGAACAGACCCAGCTCTCTCAGCCTTTGYTCATAGGGYAGATGTTCCAGGCCYCTGATCATCCTSGTAGCCCTGCRCTGGACTCTCTCCAGCAGCTCCACATCCCTCTTGTACTGGGGAGCCCAGAACTGGACGCAGTACTCCAGATGTGGCCTCACCAGGGCTGAGTAGAGGGGATGTAAGAAAGAAAGTGGAAGAGCTCTTTTCCCAGACTAGGAAGTGGGACTTTCCACTGAACGCTGAGTGTCCTTACCCACTTGATTAAAATAATCTTATTATGTTTGGTCTTGTACTTTATATTATTGAATATCATATTAATATATTATTCTGATATTTAATTCACCCAATTGTGCCTTTTGTTTTTAATGCTTTCTTAGTTCAAAGAGCTTGAAATGATATGGTATTTTATGGTGTGGTATTGAGGACAGCAACTGCAAGTTCTGGTGAGTGAGATGAAGTCTGAGTGTGGCAGAACCTACCAGAATCATTTCTGGAGCACTGAGAAAAATAAATCTGGCATAGTTTCACTTACACACATTAGACAATGTTTCTGGAGAAAATTGTTATAACAGCATTCAATATCCATTTTTKGCTCTCTAGAAAGAGGAAGAGATGATCAGGAAGTCAAGAATCAAGTGATTAGTTATTTGACAGTGTAGACAGACCGTATTCTGGAAAGCGTATCTTAGTACAATATCTTAGTAGAATAATGAGCAGTCAGCACGTGACTCTGTTCCCCATACACCCACGTACCTCTACTGTGTAACCTGTATTAAGCAATGTATGAAGAATGTGTGGAAAATATAGAGAATTTTTAATATATCAGCCCACAGTAGTGGGAGAGTGCATGCATAAAAAAATAGAAGAGAAAGAAAAGATTTGCTGTTAAACAAGAAGAAAATATATATACATATATACATATATATATACACAATTAGATTCCCTGCAGAGGTCTAGCTGTTTCTCCAACAGAGATGTCTGCAACGAAACACTTCACTCTCTATGTCATGATATATTAAACCATGCACTAAAGCTTACATTTCTGTCTTTTCAACCTGTCATCACTAGGCCTCCTACAATTATTGGTTTGACAGGCTTGTCTAGCCCTGCCCTTAGCATTGTTAGCCTGGGAGGAGAAGACAGATTCCAGTCAGAACAAGTACTGAAAGAGAAATATTCCCCATGGCATGTCTATACCAAAGTCAAAGAAACCATGATGTTCATGGCCATATTTAGCAAATTTATACGGAGTCATAGATTTATGGCCTGAAACTAAAGCTGTGATCTTGTTGACCAGCTTTCTGCCAGAGGAAATCAAAATTTCAGCTAGCCATCTCTGTCTTGAGTAGATGTATTTCTAAAAAGTAATAGTATGCTTATGAAAACTTCAAGCAACCCAAGAAGTACCAGCATAATTCCAATAATTCCTCATCATAAATTATTAAAAAAATTGGAGACTGTCCTTCACCTGAATTTGTCAAGTTAGTATTTTCAGTTATTTTCAGTTATTAGATCTTGTTATTCCTCTGTCAGTTATGCTCTTAATCATGAAATCTTCTGTTTATGCAGATGCTAATATACTATGATCATATTACCTCTTGGGAAAAAAAAAAAAAAAGACATATATATTTTTATATTTATATACAGAGACAGAGAGAGAGAGAGAGAAACTTTATATCTGTCATGGAATTTCCAACAAGTTTTTAAAATTCTATGTATTTTCTTTTTCATTCCTTCATAACTTTCTCTATATTGTTTACATTATCTGCATGCACAATATCTGCCTCTACTAGTTTTCATGGTTATGACATTAAAATATTTTTCTGCCATTAAAGTGTATCAGTCTATTCCATTTTGCATTTATACATTTCAAATGCCTATAGATATCAAAACAACATTTAAAAAAAGGGAAACAAAACATTTTAAATAGGAATAATAATACTTTCATGGAGTTTTTTTAAAATTTTAATTATTATTATTGTTAAACTAGACTTTAAGTATTAATATAATGTATTTACATAGTCCAAAAAGGTCCTGTTCTTTCACAGTTAATACAGCCATAACTGTCCCAAAATAGCGTGTAATTCTGTACTGAGGTATCTGATTGCTCCATATTTTAAAACACAGAAATAGACTATCTCTTAAGGAGTAAGTGTGCAGATATCAATGCATTTTGTACTCTTCAGGAAAAAAAAAAAAAAAGGCAGAAAGTTGCATATGATGTAAGAAAGCAGATATTACTTTTGTACAAAAACCCTCTATTATTGAACTATTTATAGAAAGAGCCATTAGCCTATCTCTTTGCCAGTGGATCTTCCTCTTACTGGATAGCAGCAATACAAACTGGGGAAAACAAGGAGTTTTGCATTGTTTAAAGTTCTACAAAGCAAAATAATCTTTCAGATTTCTTCTATGCTTAAAATATAACTGTATTCATGCTTTTTGGTGGAGGAACATGACAAAAATTGTTCATGAATCATATTTATTTTTACAATTTTCTAACTGCACGATTGGCCTGTGTAAGATTAGCTTCTGTGGAAATGGAATTGAACATTGTTATAGCAAAATGTGTAGAAGTTTTTCTACACAAAGGTAAGTTCAGAGGAAAATGCAATGAACTTCATAAAACAGCTAAATTGATATTGACATTGATATCTCATCATGAAGTAGGTAAAGACTGTCTTCAGCATAATTTGGTTAAAGAATAAAATGGAAAATACAGAATACAAAATAATACAGTGGCAAGAAATTCTATTACATTATTAAAAATTACCAGGTTTGGCTGTCATTTCAGAAAACAAAAATCAAAGGAATGAAAGAGGAACAGTATTATGATTACAGAACAGATTTACTATGTAAGGTGATTGAAATAATTAGGATGGCTTAATTTACAGAGAAAAAGGGAAAATAAAAAGGAAATAAATAAAACTCAAATACAAAAGGATATTTCAAAACTGATGAAAGTTTTGTCATGCATTACATATGTGTAAAAATGACTATGTGATAATACAACTCTTTCAAAATATAAGGGTACATGTGTGTATGCATATCTTGACACATATTATGAATGCGCATAAGCACATAGAAACATTCCTACCCCTAAGTCTTTTTGCACACATTTTGTCTCAACCAGAGCATATGGTAAAACGTACTTTTTGGAAGTTGTAAACCTAATTTTTCATGATTCAGAAATATAGCTATTAAATATTAAGATAAGTAAAGCAGATTATCCTTTCCTTTCAGTGGATTCACGGAAATATCTCCTCACATATTTGGTATTGCTTGCTTCCTGAGATGAGATATTGAGATGGATAGACAATGACTACAGTTAAATATTTGCTATAATATTCCAAAAAATTAGGGCTGAAACATGGTTGAGTAAAGTGCAGTTATGAGGAAGACTTTTTAGATGAGAAAAAAAAAAAAAATAGAGAATGAATTCTGTATCTGTAGAACACTCAGATCAGAGGTTGTAAGTAGAAAAATAAAATAGAGGTAACACTATAGTAAAACTCCTTGTTGTTTTGGCTAATTGCAAAAATAAGACTGCTTTGAATACTAAGATGTAACTTGTTCAAACTCTGTTTTTAAAGTTACATTACCATTTGAATTTAAACAGAACAAAACACAGTTATGTAGAAAATGAAAACATTTTTTCTTGACTTAAATATAGTGTTTTTTTTTTAAATAATCTCATTTTCTGGAACTTTAATAGGTTTTTTTTTCCTGACTTTGTGACAAGTTCAGAGCATCTGAAATTGAATAGAAAAAAAAAGAAGGCATTTATGAAATAGAATTGGTCATAGTCTGAGATTTCCAGAGTAAATGCTCATTTGGATAAATAGAATAAATGATCATGGATTCATGTAGTGGAAGATCTGAGCTCCCAGTTTTGTATCAAAATGTGTTTAGCTGTATCTTGTCTTGCAGAGTATCCTAATCTTAAATGAAGATATTGTGAGATAGAGAATTCATCACTTCATTTGAAGAGAATAATTAAAACATCTTGTATTTTCTAAAAAAATGCCTCACTTGAATTTTCCTACTTTAGCTTTCTAGATTTGGATCCTGTTTTGCCTTTCTTCATTAGAGAAAAGATTCTTCATATATCCAATATTATTCTTTTTTTTTTTTTTTCTGTAAAACTTCCATTCTGTATAGTTGTAATTTCTCATTTATTTTCTTGATAAAGTAAATTTTTTGAACATTTTAATTTTCTCACTGTAAGTCATTTTCTTCAGACTTTAAGTCTGTTTTTGATTTTAGGCCAATTCATGAAGCTTCATGTATGACACTGTATATTTTCTTATACTTTGCTATATATACTTWTATATATATATATATATATATAAAATATATATAATATATATATAATTTTATATACTTATTTTACATTTTATTATTAATGATATTTCATTTTATTATTAATGCTAATTCATTATTATTATCATACAGACAAAAAAAAAAAAAAAGAATAAGAAAAAAAGAAAACTTCAGCTTTCCATTCATTCCCAGTAGAAACAATACTACCATTTAAGGAAATTTTCCTTAGGTTGACAACAAGGTGAGAACAGTCAGATATCTGGACCCTAAATTGTTTATCATGGGCTTTACTGATATTCTAATTTATTTTGAGAATATTATGAGATATTAAGTCAAACTATTTATAGAAATCTATGACTATCACATCCTTGATATGAAGCAAAATATCTTCTTAAATACTGCTTGATTGATAAGACCTATTTTTCATACAACCATGTTGATTGGCATTAAATTTATTCCCATCTTTTAATTCTCCATTAATCATATTCCAAATGGTATTTCCATCTTTACATTAAGTATGAAAATTTATTTGTTAGCTATGTAATGGATATTTTTTTCTAATTACCAGAAAAAGCAGACTTTTATCTTCTTTCACTCTCTCCTCCTCCATTTTTAGGAGTTACAGTGCTTGAAGGGCCTATTTATGCAGTGGGAGGCCATGATGGTTGGAGCTATTTGAATACAGTTGAGAGGTGGGACCCTCAAAGTCAGCAGTGGACATTTGTGGCAAGTATGTCAATTGCCAGAAGCACTGTTGGAGTAGCAGCATTAAATGGCAAGTGAGTAGGGTATTCTTATACAGTCAAAACATATTTCTTAGAAGGATGAATTACTGTGATACACAGGAGAAAATAACTTCTATTTTACTGCAATAGAGAGTGTCTTTTAAAATAAAATTAGACACAGTGTGGCATGCCCTACGATGTCTCCTGGATCTCCCATTTATCCAAAACATTTTATATATTTGTTCTACATTCCTGAAATCAAATTATTTTTRTCAAATTCTTAAGAAAAAGAAATCTGGTAATGTATAATATAAACCAAGGAGATACAGGAAATTATTTTCAAAGTGCTGTTTTGAATAAATTGTCATCTGGCTCACTAGATTATTTTTATGTTGTATGTGCCAGTTAACCAGCCGAGTTTATGAACACAATATAATTATGTAGCCATTGATAAGATTTATTATATATTCATTTTCACTTTTTAAATCTTTTTCTTGTAGATTATATGGCACTTATTAGAACACAGTTTACAGTAATACACTAGTACTGAATGCTCATCATTTTTAAAGTTTTTTAGTTTTAGATATGTAACTATAAAGAATGTGGTGTGGACTATAATAAGTTAGAAGTGGGTGTGGAATTCATCACAAATACCTTGATGTGCTTTTGAGCAGACATCTGCAACAGAGCTAATCACTCTAAGATTTACTAATGGTCAATGGAAGAAATATATGCTTCTAAGGTATAATTTATCCTATTTTTTTGGATTATACATTTTATGTTTTACATTTATATTATAACAACATGAATTGCGCTCTGTAAGAGTATATTTTTCTCTTTTAACAATAAAGGAAGCCTGGGCAATCTTTCTCTGATTCTGAATTCTACACTGTTGATGTCTGAAAGGGCGAAAGATGAATCCCTCTTTAGGGAAACAAAAACGAGCAATGGGCAATTAATGAAGAATCACTTAACAGTTTCCCTGCAATTTTCAGTCTGAAAATCATTTATCCAAACTATCTGATAAATACTTCATAAAGATCAGACAGAACAAGGAAGAGCTGAGTGGACAAGGAAGTTATTTTAGTGTCAGAAGATAATGCAAAAATGCATCAGTTTTGGTCTTATTTTTTTTTTCCTCAAAAGTTATAGCCTTTGCCAGGAGGTTTGAAAAGAAGTTCTGTGTTTATATATGTATTTTTAATAGTGTTTTGGAATTTTGGGACAGTAGAATATGGAACATTTCTGGAATAATATATTATTTTCTTTGTACTCTATTGATACTGAAAAACAAAGAGGCAAGAGTGAGAAATAATAGCAGATGTGGGATGGAATTAAGGAGTAAAAGCTGAGGAAAGTGAAGAACAGTTAATAATTAGGAAGAAGTGTATGYGGAAAAAAAAAAGAAAAAAGAACATATTAAGGCAATTAGGATTCATGATACCAGAGCTGAGCATGTATTTAAGTTTCCCAGTTTTTAAATGCTCACTTGAATATGTGCATGCTGTAGTATGAAAAAATGGAAAAAGTTATCATCCATGTCTCAGCAAAGTGGAATTAGCATCACCAAAAACTAAAAAGCAGTGGCCCCACTGAAGGAATTAACAAACATACTAGTGGTTTCAGTGGAACAAGAATGTTGCCTGAATAAAACAGTCTTTGAAAAAGATCCCATACGCAAACAATTGAAACTTGAAAACACGTATGATTTTATTAGGCTTATACTATCTTACACACCACTTTGAGCATTTCAAACAAAAGTGACAGTGTGGGCTGATCATCTCAGATGTGAACTACTTAAAATCTTGAAATGTATTTGCAACTTTGAAAAAAAAAAAGAGATTATTTATTTATTTATTTATTTATTTATTTATTTATTTATTTATTTATTTAATACAGTTAGGTTGTATTAACTCAGCCTAAACTTGCAACACTGAAAATCTTTGGGGACTACCAGGAGCATTTTCTTTTTCAAGGAAGAATCTAACTTGTCTGTTACTCCGAGATTTCCCACGTCTTTTACAAAAAATAACACTGAGTATTTGCTATTCTTCAATTGGGAGCACAAAGGGATTTCATTATCCCAAGCCACTTTTTAAAGCTAATGTGTGGCTGGAACAAATACCAAAAAGATGGATGGTTTTGTAGATAAAGGAGGCATCACAGAACTATTTTATCATCTTTCAGTAAAGCAGCTGATTTGGTGTTATGTAGGAAATTAGAAATGAAGATGAAAATAAAGTGAATAGTACAAAGAATTTTAGACAGGAAAGGAAGGGTGTACACAAAATTCTCAGCTGGTCCTAAGTTATATATCTATCAGTCAGGGAACCAAATGTACCATTGTTTTTCCTAATAACTTTTAAAAAATATCAATCAGCACCTGCTTTTTCAAGATTATTTCTTCAGTTCAACCAATAACAAAAAAACAAACACACACACACACATGCACACACTGGTTGATAGCTTCATTCAAATAAAAACTAAATATTCCTTAGCTAACAATGTCAATGTATTTGCAACCCAGGCTACATTATCTATTTATATTTTTATCTTATCAAGTACCTGTTTGAAGTATGCATGCCCTAAGAACACTGAACTTTCACAGTAAATGTATTCATGTAATTCATTTTATAGCGGAATAAATATTCTAGCGGGGAAAATGTAAGTAAAAAGGAAATTGAGTTTGTTGATTTCTACTTTTCTCTAGAACAGATGACAAACAGATACTGTCTATAGTATATAAATTTATTTTATTCAAAAAAAAATACTGCAAAAACATAACTGAAACTTTTAGACTATTATATAGCCTTAAAAGTTACATTTGTGAATGTTCTCTTCAGTTCTGATGGACAATTACCATCATCATTCTTTTCTTGCAGTTACAGCTTTCACAGAGGATCAAAAAAAAAAAAAGAAAAAAAGCTGCCCCTTTCCTTTTGTTTCTTTTTAATAGATATCAATGTATCTGTGCTATATATAAAAAAAAGGAGGGGGGAATATATAACTGTATAAGCTGGTGATTGACTTCAAATGGGAGAATATCACAACAGTACATTGAGTTAATTGTCTAATACAATGACTTTGACACATACTAGAAACAATTTTATTCACATGGCAACTGTCTTTCAGAACCAAGCAGAAGAAATTCTGTCCTTCATTGTTTGCCACAGCTTCAAAGACATGCTTTAATGAACTTTATATTTCCACCTGCTACTGTTGTTTGCATCAAATAGCACGATTATTGATTTGTTATCGATTTATGAAAGTAAAGCAGCAGATCTTCTAACTTCAACTTTTTAAAATAGAACTATCTTAAGTTCCAAGATGAATCAGTATTTTTACTTTTAGTTGATGAAAATATATATATAGGTTTTCTCTGAAGAAAAGCAAAAGAAGTGTGGGAACTATGATTCTTACAAATTCGTGTCATTCTATTATTTGTACTGCAGCTGTTCTTCCAGACTTCATCTAAGCTGAACCATTAACAGAGGAGAGAGTTCCTGGGAACTGAAAATTAGTTATGCATTGTAATGTTGATTTTTGCACATGTAATTCTGCATGTAATTCTGAAATAATTGCCATCTACAGGAAATCTTTTAATCTCCTAAATTACGAGTACAAGATGCTTATTAAAGGAGTACAGTTCGGAATAGAATTGATCTACAGCAACAAGTAGATAAGTTGTTTAAATTAGACAAAGATGAAAGTTGAAAGAGGAGACTGGGTTCAAGTAACCAAACAGCTGACCCGACCTCACCAAGGATTGTCTTTGTTTACTGAACAGAGACTTCACACTGAGAATTCCTGGAATTATATTCTTCAACATAGGTTCTCATCCATAGAAAAGTGTAGTCGTGTCATCTGGGGAACTTATTAGTCATGTGAGAGTAATGTCTCAAATCCAGCAGATCAAAGATTTGAATAGAGACTGCAGGTAGGTGCCATTTAAGGAAGCACAAAAGTAGTTTAGTAGCCCTCTCTTATGCAAGCTATATCCACTATTTAAGAATAAGGTCCAGCTGAGGTAAAGGAAGACCTAGGTAGGAAATACTGTCTTTGAGAACTTTACCAGGAATATAACATTATCAGCATGGCCTGTTTTATGTAATAGAAGGTTAACTGAAGGAAATTGTAACTAAGCATTTGTTTTCATAACATCAGATAAATTCTATGCAGTAGACATTGGCTGCATTTATACTATTAAAAAAAAAAAAAAAAAAAAAAAAAAAAGTTGTGAAGTACAGATTTATACCTGATGATGAAAGCTAGGAGTATAGATCAACAATCTTTTTCATTTTTGAGGGTTGGCCCTTTTTATACCAGTTTAAACTTTTGATATTCTTTTGTTTGTTAAATATAGGCAGGGTATGAGGTAACAAACTAGCAATTTGGACATTCAGGAGGTGTGTGCCAAAGCTTCATCTGTGGTCTTTGTTTGATATCTTTAATACCAAAGTCAGTAATCAAATGCTCTAAAGTGTTTGAGTACCTTAATCACAATTTATAATTTCAGAAAAAAAAAAAAAAAAAAAAGGTTAAAAGAAGGATTGCTGCTACATTCATTTTTAAACAGGAAATTATAATGCAGAAACTAAGAATAAGATGCTTACACTGACCCAAAGATATTTCTTTATGTTATAAAATCAGAGCCCTAAATGTAGATCTCCTCAATCAAATTTAAAATTGTATTGTTAGAGTAGCCCCTCTTTTAGAACTGTTTGAGAAACCTCATCTTTCTCCATCAAATATTTTTTCCTTCATTTACAATTCTTTCCTGCTGTCTTTATTTGTCTTAGTCTCTGTTATGTGAATGTATTCCCTTTTCATATCTTTGCTGAAAGACAATCCAGTACAAAAATATAAGTCTGTGTTTGTCTCCTTTATGAGATAATTTATTACAATGGACAGTGACAAATTTTCTTGGTTACTAGATTGAAGCAGAGAGAATTTATAATGGCTTCCACACACTATTAATTCTGCTAAAAGACTCATAGATGTAGAGCATACTGATGAATGTTATAAAAAGTACACATCTATACATTTACTATTTTGTCCCTCCACAATGATGCAAATGCATGTATTAGATTTTGAAATAAATCACTGTCTTGAGAAGAAGCTCTAGTGACATTGACATTTTTAAAGGATGTTTTATGGAAAATATTCTATTATTTCCTTACAGTTCTGTCAGTTTTACAGTAGTTGTATTATTTACTAATAGATAGCCAAAAACTTGAGTTTACTATCTTACCAGTAGTTTTCCAGTTATTCTGTTTTTCATTTTTTTGGAAATGAAAATATGTGGAAGTGGATATATATATATTTTTTTCCACTTTTGAAAAGTGGAAAATATGTGGAAATATGCAATGCAGCCATCAACATATATGCATGGGATTTTTTTTTTCAAGTCCATCAGTTAAATAAAGCTAGGAATTAAACTTGTGTGATGTAAATCAAGTTTGGACCTGCTATAAAATAATATGTACTTTAGTTTGATAAGATTCTTATGATTACTATTCATTATTACAAAATGAATATCAAAAAATTTAACTCATTGAACTTTCATTTTCAAATAAAAAGAAAAATCCCAACCAAATTAGACTTTGTGTATAAAAGTTCTCTCAATTGTCCTGTAGTTAGTCACTCACATAGTGGAAGATATATTTACTGTGTACTGACCCTGGAAAGGCATAGGTTAATAATTCCACAAAGTTCTTAGGAGTAGTTGAGTGTTTTGCACAAGAGAATTAGCAATGTATTACATGTATATAACCACCTACAAACCTTGATAGTATGCTGATTACAGACTCTACGAGTTCTGCTTCATTGCTTTTCATGGATCATATAATAAAGGATGTGTGGCATTTTCTCTTAGTTGATTCATTAGGGGTTATTGTTAATTCAGTGCCCTACTCTGATCTCTTGTACTTTTGCACACATACCTGTATTTCTTACATAGAGATCCCATGCAGCTCATTGAATGTGTAATTCAATTCAATATGTATTATATTCTTCTCTCTTCTTCAAGCAAGATTTAACTTGATATCTCACATTCAGACTGTAAAATAGGAATCTCTGCACAGACCTGCTTCTTTTCCTGTAGCATTGATCTAGCCCTAAAGAAAAATATAGAGGATGCAAGTTAGGTAATTATTTGCGACTATTTGGACTGTAAAACAGGAATCTCTGCACAGGCCTGCTTCCTGTCCTGTAGCATTCATTTAGCCCTAAAGAAAAATATAGAGGATGCAAGTTAGATAATTACATGTRACTTCAAAGAGGACAATAAAAAATTGTGCAACTTTACAGTTAATAGGATATTTTCTTCACTGTAGTGTGATTTAATATGCTATTAGGATGTATTTCTCTTCAGAGGTCATTTAATTGTTTAAAAATATGGCACATGATAAAGCTGTCTCTATGTTGACAGGTGGGAACCTGATAAGCCATTTTCCTATTGATATTCTGTGGACAGCTTTGCTGATACTTATGCCACATTTTGTATTTTGCATGTTTTAGGAGGCAATGTTGCATCTACATATTTTAGTGAGTATGCTCCAACATACATTTCTTCTTATTATTCATCAGCATAAGAATGTTTTTGAAATAGCTTACTGTTGATTAGCATACAGCTAGCACAACTTAGCGTACTACGATGTGATTTGAGCATGTATGAATACTTCAGAACAAGCAAACAGAATTGAACTCGGTTTTCATACTTGGATTGAAAAAAGCAGTCAGATTACTGCCTTAACTTAAGTTTCTGTATGCACCATAACTACTAATCCAGGCAGAAGGAGTCAGTGCCTAAAAAAAATAAAAAAATAAATTAATTTCTTTTTTTTTTTTTTAATGTGTAGTTTATACAACTCACAATAGACTTTTAAAAACAATGTAGCAATCTCTGCCTTAACTTTGGTGGTTAAAGCTGTAAAATATACTGGCATCTTGCATTCTCAATTATTTCAAATTTTAGCTTTTAAATATCATCCTTTGGAGGAAGATGTCATATGAGAGTTCCAATGATTGCTCTTTTCTGATGGTATAAAAAGAGGATAGAATAATACTATTTCAAAGAGTATTTAGTGTCAATTTGCAAGGTCCGAGGAAACATGTTCAGTGCAGTTGTAGAACTCGAGATATATTCAGCTAAACAAATAGGATTCAGCTGACCAAATAAGAGTATTAATTTCAGACATGCTTTCTTACTGCATACATCTAGAAAGATATTTAAATAACTATGTCTTCATGAAATTAAAAGAAACTAGACATTGAATCTGACATTCCCATGAATACCTTTATGGAACTATAAGCTTATCAGGTTTAGCAGAGCAGAATACCATTCCATCTCCACTGTCAAGTGGTACTTCTGTTTATCTAATATGAAACCTGATTAACTTCTCAGTAACTTAAGTATTTGGGGTAGAGTGAAATGTCTTTCAAATTCATTATTGATTGAATTCAGTGAATTAAGAAGGATTTGTTCTTTGTGAAGGTCACAGACTAAATGATTTTAGACTTCTTTCAAGTGATCCTTACAAATGCAATGCACTGCTAATTTTCATGCTTCAATAAAAACTGAAGAACTGGCTCAATTTTATTAAATAAATTAATTATTAATTTGCTGTAATTATGATTTTTAAATCTGAAGTAAGACATTAAAATTTCATGTCACCTAACAAGATAAAAAAAAAATGATTTAAACAATTATATTTTCTMTCAGAGTGGCTTTTTCATTATTTTTTTCTTTAGCTTCTCTTTACTGTTGTATTGTAATTATCATAATAATGAATCAGATTCTTTTATAAAATCATCTTTAACTAAGAAAAGTACTATACTTGGCTTACATAATTACAATCATACAGAGAAAATGTTTCATACTGTACCTGTCCCCGATATTTCTCATTGACAAAAAATACTTTTGAATATATTATGAATATTTTACCCGACATTGAAAAACTGCTGTTATTTATTAAAAAAAAAAGTGCATTCACACATCTGTAGGTAATCTCAGATTATCTACCCAAGCAGAGAGTAAAAAGAAACTTTGATGATATTAAAGAAACTTAAATGATAAGTGTTTTTTATCAATTTGACTAATTTTGTGAAATATTTATGCAATAAGGAGAAATAGAAAATCATATTTCAAAGGCTAGCTTGCGACTTGCACTCTTAAAATTCAGTCTTGGAATTTTCCTCTGTATGTGTGGGAGATTTCTTTTTTAATGGTAGCATAACATTCATAACATTCTTTTCTCTGTTCCTAATATACATTAGTCTGAAAGCACTTTGACCTATAATAATTTTCTGCCTTAACTGAAATCCTGTGRAAGTTGTCTCAGGTTCTTTCATGGCAGTTTGGAAACTGCTGATGTATTTAAATGTCTTATTTATTAACCATTTCTTTTGATCAAACTCTCTTTTTTCAAAATGACAGTCATTTGGCAACCTGCTGTCAGAGGAGGTACTTGCTCAAATATTCTTCCTTAGATGTAGAATCTACCCCCCCCCTAAAAAAAAAAAAAAGTAATTTATAATATTTTAGTCCTCCAATTAAGGAATCTTGAGATAGAGAAAAATGGAAGAATAGTGTGATCTAAAATGATTGAACTGACAGGAAAGATGAATACTATAAACAACTTGAAAATTATAAACAACTTTAGCTCAGTGTAGCACAAAGTCATCTTATGAATCCAATTTTAAAAGTATTTAAAAATAGATTCAGTGTTTGTTTATAAATATGAGAGCAACAAAGTACCTTCAGCTCATGCTAGAGTAAATAATTGATTACATAGTCTATCTTGCTTTAACTGTTTCAGAACCTGAAACTGTCATGGATATTTTGGTGGAATCAGCCTTCAGTCATTGAACTTGCAAAGTAAATGAAATCCCTTYAATAAATTTGAATATAAATAAATTTCCCTGAAATAGGTTCTTTCTATAAGGAAGCTATATGTCCTAAGGTAGGAAGCAGAGTTTTGCAGTAATGATATTACCCATTCATACAGTATTTGTCTCTGAGTATTTTTTCTAATTCAGGTAGTTGCTTGAGAGAGAGGAAGGGTTTCTATTTTCTTCTTTTTTTTTTTTTTTTTTCCCCCTCAAACTGTATATATATGTTATTTATTCTATTAATTCATTCTGGATTTACATATAGAAATAAGACTTCATTAATAATTTTCATTCAGAAAATTATTTTTCATTTTCAGTTTGTGCCATTGGCATAACCAATGTAGTGCAAATAGATAAGAACATTTGCTCTCGTACGATCTAATTTCTGAGGCAGTTATTGACTGATTAAGCAGTGCAGCACTACTGCTGCCAAATACCTTCTCCCCCTTTTAGTGGGCATATATCCTATGAGCTAGAGAAAATCTGTGCTGCTCTTTCAGGGCATAGAGGTGCACAGGGGTCTAAGCAAAAGACAGGATGTAGTCTTTGATATTCACAGTGAAACAATTTTGAAAGGCAAAACCTCATTAAGAAATGCCACAAAGGCATGATTTAACTGTTTTCACAAGCCATACTACCTCAGATCAAAGGCAGCCTAGCCTTTTGAGGCTGCTTGTCAAACTGAATTTAAAAGTGGCTTTTCAGATTATTTATCAAAGGTTTTGCAACCATAGCAAATAAAATAGCAGTGAGATCAATGCTTTTCATTGTATCAGTCACAATTTATCCTGATGTCTTCTACTTTCAGCCTCCATTGTAGTTTCTAGCCATCTTTATATGAAAACATGTTTTAGGAATCTGTGTTCATCTGAATCCTGAAAAGATTCCATAGCTAGAAATGCCAAATTTCCAGTTTGAATGGCATTGAATGTGGTCTAAATTCATACCTACTCACAATGTCAGAATAATCATGGAAAGAGTAATCCATAGTATCTCCACAAGGAAAACTTTCATCGTGATCAGTGGAAATAAAAGTACTCGCTATTGAATACTTTCTTTTCCTTGATTATCTTCCCCCTGTAAATATTGACCATTAAAATAAATTAAAAAAAAATAGTTTTAATAGAAAAAGAAATTAAGCTTTTTAATAAATAAGTATTTTCAAAGATTTTGGATAGACTTGCTGTGTGGTTGAGGGCATATTATTTTCCAAGTTTTATTTTAAGTAAATAAYGTTGAAAACAAAAGTGTTACAATAATGCTACTTTGAGTAGCTACTCAAAAGCTACTAAGAAATATAAAATCTACATTAAGTCTACAAATTCCATGAGCCTAGGGGAAGGAAAAAAAAAGAACTATGTCTTTGATGGCAAGTCAGAACTTTTCAGAATGGTATATGATACATATAGTACAGTAAAAAAACAATTAGAAGCAGTACACATGGTTTCACTAAGGTAAATCTGCTAAGATAATACTGTGAAATAGGACGGTGAAAGTAAGAAATGAGAAAAAAATGAGGAACTTCACTAAATTCAAAGTCATTGGATTATCTGCCATCTCTGAATTCTGCAAGTACTAGCACATGAAAAGTCTATTTACATGTATTGTCAACAAATGTGTCGAATCAGAAGTACCTAGTGACAAGAAAATGTCAAGAGACGTAACAGTAGCCCTCGAAAACAGGACTAAGATTGATCGTAATTATACAAGACTCTCAGATATATTATTTAAAGAAATATATTCCAGAGAACAGATACAAATATAGAAATATAAATATGATATAGAGAATTCAGCTCTAAACAGCTACTGAGAAAGGCTAAGCTGCAAAAATGGATATTTTCTAAGACATATTGTAAAACAGAACCACTAAGGAGCACTAAGAATCAAGTAAGATTGCTAAGTATTGTTGGATGTAAGTATAGAAATGATTTTTGAAGAGAACCAGGGCAAGGGAAGATATGTCATAAATAATTAGTAAGTGTCTGTGGGAACTTCTGAAGAAAAAAGTAAAAAAGATACTAAAAATCCCCAAAGATTCATTTAGCAGTGCAGATGGCTGAAAACCTGGTAGATAACTTTTCTTGAAAGACTTTCTAGCCAATAAGAAAGAAATGGAGTTATTAATACTGTATAAAGCCTGGGTACTTCAAAGTGTGGTTTTTGAACTAAAGAAAAGAGATCAGAACAAACCTCTTTGTATCCAGCGGAGTTAGGGTGCCATGCATATATATTTATTTAGTAATTATAATTGTTATTATTTAGATAACTTTAGTCTCATTACTTGCTTAATAACAATTGTTATTAATAACATTGCTGAACTTACATTGTTTAGCCAAGAAAGTTCCATTTGTGAAGAAATAAGGAAAACAGCAATAATCTATCCTTAGAACTATCCTATAATCTATCCTTATAATCCAATATCCAATAATATCCAATTATTAATATCCAATAATCTATCCTTAGAACTATCCCAAACTTTCAGCACTCATTGCAGAGTGGTTCTGCAGGCTAAGAAGACCTATTGTGGCTTTACTGGTGTTTCAGAAATGCTAGATATTCTACTTTTATTTATATTTTAATAACTCTCCTAATTGAAGTAGAGTAACAAAAAAAGAAAATAGAATGCTTTGCTTTCAGTGTGGAAATGTCAGCTTATATATTTACTTCAGTGGAAAGAGAATGAAATGAAAAGAACTTTCATGACAGAAGAAAGAAGAAATTAATGGGTAGATATTCAGACTTGGGAAGTGCATGATCACTCTCAACACCCTCCACAGAAATCTTGTGCAGTTTTTAAAACTCTGTGAAATATTTAGTTGTCCAAATACTGATTAGAAGTCTAATTGGAAATCTTGGGCCACAAAATGTTCAACTTCATTTATAGAGCTCAGCCTGTATGCAGTTGTCTACAACCTACTTTTACCTATTTTACCTCCAGACCTCATTCTAGAAAAGCATGTATATCTCTTGTGCATCTTTTACATCACTTTCCAGGCTCAGACGAATTTCACAGAACCCTAGACAGCATTTGATCCCTGCCTTCCCCAGCTAAGTCAGGATGTTTTCTCAGATGTTTTCTGAGAGTTAGACATCTAATATCTACCTAGGTGTAACTGCCTGCATTTAAACAGAGTTGAGTCAAGCATGTATACTTTGTTAAGCACCACACTGCAGTTTTCTTTTTTTCTCTCTCTTTGCTGTTGTAAAAAAGTACAGAAGCAGAATTAGTAGTCAACTGAATTATTCTCCAGGCTCCGTTGACTGTACTGACAACCCTGATAAGAGCAGTGCTATACTGTGGATATATACTTGCATATTAACAGTTAATGTAGGTGTCTTAACCTTGATTTGTATCTCACCTGTAGATACAGGAAAATTTTGTACTAAGGAAAATGTCTTAAGTTTGCATATAAAGACATAGTTGTGAAAGAGTCTGTTTTCTTTAAGATCCTATCTTGCACAGTGAAGCCGTGGCCTCTCCTGACCATTTTTGTTAGAAAACAAATATGCAGTATATTCCAAAGTTACTGTGACGTATGTAGTGTTACCATTATACTTCCTTATTCATCAGCATTTGTGCCAAGGAAACATAATGTCAAATGTACATTTGAGTAGTCTGCATTCATGGAACATTTAGGACAGTTAAAGCCTCCACATGAATAATGACTTCRTGCAGGGAGCTTTTGCTTCCTAAATTGCTCAATGGCTGAGCTTTAAAATTGCCTGTGTTGCTATTGCCTGCATTGCTATTAGTTAATCTCCAGGCAGTGTACAAAAGGYAGCAGACTGCAAAAGGAGTCCTATAAGAGTGAATGCAGCATGGTAGTAGTTGGAGAGTAGTGAGAATTGTTTCCTCCTGGGAACCATTATAAAGTGAGAAAGGAACCCATTTTCCTGCCTTCAGATAGTAACAAATGAAATTGAATTTTTATTAATCCATATTTTCACACTTTTAAAACATTCTAAGAAGTTTTCCTGACCCCTGTATAATTCAGCCCTTATAATATGTTCTCATGAAGAAAATCAATATGCAATGCCTGTGAGTCAGTCATTTTCCTTATTTGCTGAACAGATATTCTAACATTAGCATAGGTAAAAAAAACTTCAGCATAACACAGATCTTGCAAAAATAAAATCTGCCCTGAATCTGCCTTGCCCTTAATCTCTATTATATAGCAACTATTAATCTCTACAATATGGCAAGTGTAAAATTCATTCTGGACATGAGCCTTCTGTTGCAAATACAGAGAATAGGCTCAATATCAAATCAAAGACAGAATTTAGTTTTGTTTATAGGCTTCTTATTTAGCATACAGAACTTTTGCAATACTAATTCATTAATTAATTAAGAGATGAGAATTAGGCTTTTTTTGAATCTAATCAGTATTAAAGTATTGTTAAAGGTATCCTATTAAAGTAAAAGACAGCAGTAGTTAAACCAGATCTTTCTACTTAGATGCATGATAAAATCAGAGAGAAAATATATCATTACTGGATTGGAGATTCTTTTGCTATTATTATTTTGTCTGATAAGAACAATCTACTGTCTTTTGGATGTTTTATAAGTGTAAAATGATAAAATAATATTTGTGGAAAGTTTCAGGAACATCTAAGAACGTAGTTGAGAAATATGTATTTTGTAGTCATGTTATTATTATTGAAGTTGAGTATCAACTCATCGACTTTTATAAATATATTTTATAAATGAAATTATGTAAATTGTATAAATATAAAGTTTTGTGGTTATTTTTACGTGACATATAAATACAAAAAAAAAAAAAAAAAAAAAGTCTTTTTCAAAAGTATTATTTCCTGGCATCTATATACTATTCCTTTTGTAATAACTTTCTATAGATACATTTTACTATCTTAACCCTCCTCCTGCCAGAGTTTTGCTGCAGTGTTGTTTTCAGTGGATGTTTCTGTTCAAATAAGAACAGTTATACTAGGTTTTACCCAAAATCTGAAACATAACAGGAAGATAAGATGCTGCCAAGTAGAAATAGATTCTTTTCAGAAGTAACTTTGTATCTGATGTCCTTCAGCAAGCATTGGTAGATATTTAAGAAAGTGTGTAAGGAAGGCACACCTTACAATATATGGACACCACAATATATGGACACATATATTCAAGCCTTTTTTTTTTTTTTTTTTTTTTTTTTTTCCCCATTATATTCAGTTCGGGACTTTCTGAGCCACACTGACAAAGAGTTCTTGTTGAACGCTGTTTGCTTCATATGTCAATATGCTCTTCTTTACATAGAAAAATACTTGTCTGTATATTTTCTCCTACTATAGATGATAAACCACGTCTCTAATTAGACTTGTGCAGTATCTTAACCTCTGTTTGTTCTAGTAATACAGGAAAGCTTAATTAGTCTATTTTAAAAGAACCAAGATTCTGCAAAATCAATCATAGTATTTCCTTTTCATCTTTGAAATCACCTTTGAAATCTCAGAAAAATATTTACAGCAGACAATTTATTTGGTTACTCTACTGTCATTTTCTGCTTGGGCATTGTCTTTGAGCAGGATTGTTTTTTAAGAATCTGTTTGCACTACGAAATTATTCATCAGATGACAAACAAATATAGTTCAGCCTCTAGATTATATGTGAATAATTTGCCAAAACTGTTGTTTCACATATTTACTCTTAGTTTTACAATTCATGCATTGTAATTTTTCTTCAAAACTAGGTAATGCTGCTTTCCATTAAGTAAGGCAAAACACTAAGTAGAATTTGAATTGGGTAATAGTATTAAAAACATATGAACATATAAAAATCATGAGCTTGAGAAATTATTTTTCTTTGTTGTTATTGTTGTAGATGATATATGAAAGAACAGATACTCATTTTTATTTCTGTATTTTTGAGTTCCTTTTTTATTCATGTTTTTATTTGTGTGGGTTTTCTTAGGTTATACTCAGTTGGAGGTCGGGATGGAAGTTCCTGCTTGAGTTCAATGGAATATTATGATCCTCACACAAATAAATGGAATATGTGTGCTCCAATGTGCAAGAGAAGAGGAGGTGTAGGAGTGGCTACATGTGATGGATTTCTTTATGCAGTTGGAGGCCATGATGCTCCTGCTTCTAACCATTGCTCCCGCCTGCTGGACTATGTAGAAAGGTATTCAACTAGTATTTAATGGTATAAGCATTTTTGGGGAGGAAGGGAGGAGTTTCATCATACAAGATGAAATCCAAAAGCATAATTTTCTCAGTGAAATTGTGGTGAAATCAAACTAATGTTTGCCAGTGAATGGCAATGAATGAAATATTTATTTCCTATGTATTTGAAAAATTCCATAGGTGTTTACAGAAAAAAAAGATTATTGGAGATTATTTTCTTTTCTACTTTTTCACATCACTAGTATATGTTATGTTATGTTATGTTATGTTATGTTATGTTATGTTATGTTATGTTATGTTATCATGAACAAAACTACAATATTTTTATGTCTCCTTTAAGAAGATAGTAGACTTGCAGAGCCATGAACTAAATATTGCAGAGAAAAAAAATCAGTACTGAAAAAATTTTATAATGCCAAGTTCTGTTTAAATGTATTTAGCAGATTTTAAACTATAGCTGAGCAAGGAAGAAAAATATAACCACTGTAATAGGCATTTTCAGCACACTATACTACTTCATTCAGCAGCAGTACCCTGAATTTTGCAAATGTGTAAATTAGGAATGCCTAGTAGGGCACAAGGACACAATTGAGTCATTGTAATGGCCAATTTGAGGATACTATTCAAATGCTTCTTGAAGGCTGGATTTTCTGCTTTTGAGGGTTTTACATGCTTTAAAATATAGAAATAATAAGAATAATCTCCAAACACGTACAAGTCTCAAAAGTTCTAAGGAGAAAAAAAAAAATTCTAGACATGCAATAGAAGTTAGGCACAAGCACTGAATGTTTTCTGGAGCAATCAAGCTTTTATGAAATCAGAATTGGAGCTTCTGGTCAATTTTGTTTAGCATTTACCGGAATCCGAACATATAATCCGTAWGTTATGAGTTAAAATTTGCAAGCTCCTAAAGGTATTTTGTTTAGATTCTTTCCTCTCTCTCAACCAAAGAAATCTGTAAAACAGATTGCAGACTGCAAAATACTTTAAATTTACATGTCTCCAACCAGTGAAAACTTCATCAAACAAATCACAGATGCTCTTTACTTACACAACCTGTCCTTTTGGGAAATATATATTCATATTAAGACTATTAATGGCAGGATTTCTAAGATAGAAATTATTCAAACTAGTACTTTTGCTTACTGGTACTTATAAGAAATCATTTAGATTTTTTYCCCCATTTTTGTGTGTCTGAGAAAACCCTTTTGCTGGCAGACAAATCATTTTCCAYCATTTTTGTACTTAAGAGAATTGTAACAAGCAGTTAAACTTTATGGGCTTATCTTATGTAATAGCATATGAATGTCAGTTTATATAGTGTTTTTCAAGCAGTTATTTGTGTACTGACTGTAAAAAAAAAAAAAAAAAGATAAATGTGGTTGACAAGCAGCTAGCTTTCAGAGTAAAAAAATAACGAAGCTAACAAATCAGAATTTGTAAGCTTGCTTAGGGTAGGTGAGTATTAAATCATAGAATCCATTATGATATGAACAATCTCTTATAGCCCTCCTAGTGTTAGGAATATAAGGTTGTTTGGCTATGATTTAGCATGTCTATTTTTATATTCAAAAATAGCTATTTTCCAAAAATTCTTCCTAATGTTTAACCTGAACCTCCCCTGGCAGTACTTGAGACCATTTACTCTTGTCCGATTGGTAGTTATATTGGGAAGAGATCGAGACTCATCTCACTATAATCTCCTTTTAACTAGTTGTAGAGAGCAATAAGGTCTCCCCTGAGTCTTTTCTTCTCCAGACTAAATAACCCTGGCTCCCTCATCCGCTCTTCATAAAAACTGTTTTCCAGCCTCTTCAACAGCTTTGTTGCCTTCTGTGGACACACTCCAGCACCTTTATGTGAGGGGCCCCAAACTGAACACAATTTTGGAGGTGCAGCCACACCAGCACCGAGTACAGGAGGATGATCACTTCCCTAGTCCTACTGACTGCACTGTTCCTGACACAAGTCAGGAGGCTATTGGCCTTCTTGGCCACCTAAGGACACTGCTGACTCATGTTCAGCTAGCTGTTGACCAATGCCTCCAGATACTTTTCTGCCACGTAGCTCTCCAGCCACTCTGCCTCAAACCCTAAGCATTTCATGGGGTTGTGACCAAAGTGCAGGACCCAGCACTCGGCCTTGYTGAACCTCATACAGTTGGTCTCCACCCATTGATCCAGCCTGTTCAGATCCCTCTGCAGAGCCTTCCTATCCTCAAGCACATCTGCTGTTTCTACCACCTTAGTGTCATATGCAAATTTGCTGAGAGGTGCACTCAATCCCCCATTCAGATCATCAATAAAGATATTAAAGAGGACCAGCCCCAACCCTGACCCCTGAGCAACACCATTTGGGACTAGTCACCTGCTGGATTTACATTCCAGCTGGTGGAATTCCATTCACCTCCATTCACCACCACTCTCTGGGTCCAGTCACCCAGACAGCTCTTCCTCCAGCAAAGAGTGCATCTCTCTAAGCCGTGAGCTGCCAGCTTCTCCAAGAGAATGTAGTGGGATACTGTGTCAAAGGCCTTACGGAATTCTAAGTAGATCACATCCACAGTCTTTACCTATCCACTAGGTGGGTCAACTGGTCATAGAAGGAGATCAAGTTGGTGASGCAGGACCTGCCTTTCATGAACCCACGTTGACTGGACCTGATCCCCTGGTTGTCACAAACATGCTATGTGATGGCCCTCAAGATGATCTGCTCCTAAACTTTCCCTAGTACTGAAGTCAGACTAACAAGCCTGTAGTTCTCTGGATCCTCCATGTGATCATTCTTGTAGACGGGCATCATATTGGCAAGTCTCTAGCTGTCTGGGACCAACCCTGTTGACGAGAATCACTGATAGCTGATGGAAGGTGGCTGGGCAAATACTTCTGCCATCTCCCTCAGAGCTCTCGAGTGGATCCCATCTGGCCCTGTAGACTTGTGAGTGTCCAAGTGAAATAACAGATCACTGACTGTTTCCTCTTGGATTATGGGGGGGTTTATTCTGCACTCTTGAGGTGTCTTCCAGCTCAGGGGAGCAAATACCCTGAGGATAACTGGTCTGAGGGCTAAAGACTGAAGTAAAGAGGGTATTAAGCACCTTAGCATTATCCTCATGCTTGTTGACAATGTTCCCCGTGGCATCCAATAAAGGATGAAGATTCTGCTTGGCCTTCATTTTCTTGCTAATGTATTTGTAGAGACATTTTTTGTTATCTCTTACAGCACTGGCGAGATTTAGTTCCATCTGAGCTTTTGCCTTTCTAATTTCCTCCATACATACCCTAGCGACTTTCTTGTACTCTTCCTGAGTTGCCTGCCCTTTCTTCCAAAGGTGGTAAACTCTTTTTCCTTCTTTTTTTTTT
>NW_020454139.1:382046-398392 GCF_003342845.1 Nothoprocta perdicaria | reverse complement strand
TTTTTTTTTTTCCTGGAGCCTCAGCAATAGTTTTCTATTCAGCCAGGTGGGTCTTCTTCCCCTTTGTCTCAATGTTCAGCCTAGAGGAATGGCTCACTGAGTTTTAATGCCTAGAGGAATGGCTCACTGAGTTTTAATATCTGAAAGTTTTACTTTCTGCCAGTAGCAGACATCAAATGGCATCAGGCTTTTTTTAAACTGATCCTTTCTGCCTTAGGAGAATTTTTTTTTCTTTGTTACTTCAATTATTTTTGCCATTTTGATAGAGTTTGCAAGCATGTGCTTTATTCAAATACCATTTTTCTTCTGGAAATTGTCAAAACACATAATTATTCAAAAATATCTAAGATTATGGAAATCTAACAGATTTATGACAGATATGTGTTTGTGAATGCTATTGCTAAAATCCTGCTAAACAATAATTAGGACTCCCAATCTGAACTCTTTGGAAGTTGTTGTGATTGGAAAGGATTTCCTATAGATTGAAAAAAGAAAAGAATTTTGGCAAATTTTATAGAGCAGCGATCTTTATCAAATGCATTATTATTGTTACCCTTTACACCCTAGAGCATATCTAGTATGTATCAAGATGAAATATACAGATAGTTTTTAGATTAATAAAGGGTATAAGAACACTCAGGCATTTTCCTGGCAATTACAAAAAAAAAAAAACAAGCTCCTGTGTAGTTCTATTTTGTTGACAGTATTGTATAGTAAGCATTTTATTTAGCCCCTGGTTATCTATTTATTAAAAAAAAAAAAAAAAGGAAAAAGTCCAAAGATGCCATTGATATTTAGTTTGTCCACTTTTGCAGCTCTTCACCTTGGCCCTTACAATTCAAGAGCACTATAACAAAAATCCTGTTCAAGTTTATKGCCTTTAGGCAAGTGAAGATACAATGAATACTGTTAAAGCAGGTTGTGAAAGTCTTTTGTCTACAGGAATATGGTGCTCCATTCAAAAWGAACATTTTTCTGGCTTTTATTACATGTGCCTTTCATATATTCAAGCAAGTCTCCATCTTAATAGATATTTATAATAATTCTAGATATTAAGACTTGATGGAGTCTTGCCTGAATATTTGAAAGGTGCATGTAATTAAAGTAATAATTATAATTATATAATTATGCAATTATTTCACTTGTAAAGAAAAGATATTAAAATGAAACAATGAAAATAAAGAAGAAAATAATATGAACATCATTGYCATTTTACTAACATTCAAGATATAAGAAGTTAAGCACAGCATCTTACCACCTTACCTTCCAAGAAGTTCCAATAAAAACAATAAGATAAGTAAGCCAGTGGATTAGTAGAATTTTTCCTTGACATGTATTTATCTGTCCAGAGCAATTTAACCAAGGTTAGAATAAAGACAATAATTCTGTTGCTGCTTAGTTAGCAGGTGATTATTACAAATGAAAAAGCAGTTATAGGAAGAAAAACACTGAAATATTGCTATTGAAATATTTATTTTAACACAATTTCAAATATGCAGGATATCTAAGTGTATTCATGTAACTTGTTTATTGAAAAGCTGAATGACTGAAATACTTAAGGACATGTTGCTATCACTAGCCTTAGTAGTAAAAATCCTAGAATTTTCTCTTATGTTGAGCAGATTTACATTTACTTTCCATACTATTATCAACTTCTGGTTAAGAAATATCAGACTACAAGAACACATAAGGAGAAAACTCAGATATCCAAAGAAATAAATTTAGAGCTAATACTGGGCCTTGAAGGGGTAGGAGAAAGTGGTCTGATACCTAATTTTATATAACATAGTAGTTAAAGGATTTGTGCAAGAAAAAAAGAAGTTTTTTTCAGTGTTTCTCAGCCTGAGATAACTGAGGAGCACTTCTCAAGTCTCAAGAGTGTGTCTATTATAAGGTTGCTTGACTAACCTGATCACCTTCTACGAAGGAATATCTAGCTGGATAGATGAGGGCAGAGCGGTGGATGTGGTCTATCTGGATTTGAGCAAGGCTTTTGACACTGTCCCTCACAGCATCCTCCTGGGCAAGCTCCAAAGGTGTGGGATAGATGTGTGGACGGGGAGGTGGATTAGGAATTGGYTCGATGTCAGGGTGCAGAGAGTGATTGTCAATGGTGCRGAGTCCAGCTGGAGGCCTGTACTTAGTGGTGTCCCCCAGGGGTCGGTCCTTGGTCCGGTCCTGTTCAACTTATTCATTAACGACCTGGATGAAGGGCTGGAGTGCTCCCTCAGCAAGTTTGCCGATGATACCAAACTGGGTGGAGTAGCTGATAGCCCTGAGGGCTGTGCTGCCATCCAGAGGGACCTGGACAGACTGGAGGACTGGGCGGTGAGAAACCTCATGAGGTTCAACAGGAGCAAGTGCAGGGTCCTGCACTTGGGGAGGAATAACCCTGGACACCAGTRCAGATTAGGGGTGGACCTGCTGGAGAGCAGCCCCACAGAGAGGGACCTGGGTGTCATGGTGGACGACAAGTTGACCATGAGGCAGCAGTGTGCCCTGGTGGCCAAGAAGGCCAACGGGATCCTGGGGTGCATTAAGAAAAGCGTCTCCAGCAGGTCGAGGGAAGTGATCATCCCCCTCTACTCARCCCTGGTGAGGCCACATCTGGAGTACTGTGTCCAGTTCTGGGCTCCCCAGTACAAGAGGGATGTGGAGCTGCTGGAGAGAGTCCAGCGCAGGACTACCAGGATGATCAGAGGCCTGGAACATCTGCCCTATGAGCAAAGGCTGAGAGAGCTGRGTCTGTTCAGCCTGGAGAAGAGGAGGCTGAGGGGGGACCTGATCAGCGTGTATAAATACCTCAAGGGAGGCAGTGAGGAGGAGGGGGCGGCCTCTTTTCAGTGGTGGACAGTGATAGGACTAGAGGAAATGGCTTCAAACTGAAGCATCRGAAGTTCCACAGGAACTTAAGGAAGCATTTCTTCACTGTGAGGGTGACAAAGCACTGGAACAGGTTGCCCAGAGAGGTTGTGGAGTCTCCTTCTTTGGAGATCTTTAAAACCYGCTTGGATGCAGCCCTGTGCCACGTACTCTAGGTGACCCTGCATGACCGGGGGGTTGGACTCGATGACCTCTGAGGTCCCTTCCAACCTTCGGCATTCTATGATTCTATGATTCTRCAGACACAGAAAGATGTGCAGATGGAATCTTATTCTCCGTATACTCTGAAGCAGCAAATAACCATCTTGCAGAAAGTTAAAAGATTCATGAGTGAAAGAGAGGACRGGAATACAAGAGAGAGCATGATTTATAGATTACTGCATTCGCTTTTGCCTAAATTTTGCTCTAAGGACTGTTGCTGTATAATATACAGTGTCTATGTAATTAAAAATATAGGTTCTTGCAGCAAGCACTTGAACTCAGATCTTCATTCAGATGAGAGATATACTCAGTCTTTATTTCTTGATTTTCTTCTCTGTGGGAAAATTAATTGTAAACATTTTCTGCATTAGAGAATCAATTTTAAAACATTGGAAAGAGTCCTTATCTGACTATACTCTGCTGTTTAGGGAAGTCTTTTGCAAGACAGCAAACACCATTTGAACTCCTTGAGAATTGGTTTGGAACTAGGTTGCATTTCTATCTCATATATAGAGAGGTAATATAAAAGGAAATACTGGAGTAGGTGAGAGTAGCATGATGTCAGATGTACCATTTGCTTAGTATTAGATCTTGACTAGTTCTAGCAGCTTCTGTGTTCAAGATGCCACTGTTTTCATTCCTTCTCTGAAACAGTAATAACTTMAGTGCACTGTTAAGTCAAGTTAAATGCCTAATAGAAGATTTTAGATTTCTCTTGGGAAAGCACCTGAAAATAAAGTATTGGGGAAATTAATCTTGAGAGGAGGTGGAGGAGTACCTAGCTGAAGTTCTGATTTGAATGGACAAAATGCCAATTCTTTTCCAAAGACAGAGAGAGAAACATAACTGGTGTTTTTAAATCAACACTTCTGTAAATTGCAGTAGCACAAATGAGTGGCAGACACAAGGTAATAACTGAATGAGAGTTAGAAATAAAGTAAACAAAGCAGAATGTGACATTGGTTATAGGTGTATTGGTAGGTGCATCCMTACATAGACAGAAGCCTGAGATCGAGAGATAGAAAGTGATTTATGTCTATAGCTTAATTCTAGCTTCCTCCTCTTAAACAAGTCATCCTTTCCATAGTTATTATTGGTTCTAAGACTCTCCTTAGCTCCCTATGATACCCTTAAAAATAATGAAAGATAATAATAATTCTTTTAATTCAAAGAATCTGAAATAACTTATGGTTTCTATTGCAACAAGCCAAAGTCGCKGTCTCACAGCGTGAAAATGAGGCTATGGTATGTCCTGAAGAACGTAGGATCATCAAAGGCGAAAAGCCGGTCAGGTTCTACAATTATAGCTTCTCTCTTGCTGTCCTTCCTAGAAGCTACTAGGACTGTGTTTTTAGGTTACTGTAGGTCAATTTAGCATGAGGTATCCAGAAACAAGAGGTGGTTTTGTTTTGGTTTATTTTTTTAATATTAATCAATTGGAATATTGCTCAAGAAAACAACTTTATTATAAGTACTTATACATTAAGCCTGGGTAGTTTGAAAGGTGATACATTAAGACTTGTTGTCAATATGTCAATAGTGGTTTGAATAACAAAGCCTGTCTGGGATCTSTGTGTCCTGGCATTCCCGTATGATGGTATTTTCCTTGTAGGATGCTCTGCACATTTTCTATGCATGGGGGAATCACTTCATCACAAAACCTTCCAACCAGGGCTTTGTCCATTAAATAGTTTTCTTATGGTACATTGGTACAGTAGCTGAATGGCTAGCTCATCTGAAGAGTACTCAGACACTATGACAAAATAATAATACTATGATAAATACTGTGATACATGCTCTCATACATTCTGTCCTATATAAATAGGTAACATTACATAAGGAGAATTTTACCTTCAGTTTTAAAAGTTCTATAATGATTAATGTCTTACTGTAAAAGGTCACACAAATATGAAAATAGTATTATTCTCTTCACTTGAACAAGGAGGAGAATTCAACTTTAAAACAATTAAAATTGCCTATGAACCCTTAAGAAGGTTTTCTTTCTGTGAATATAGTGTAATACAATTTTAGAAATTAATGCATAGTTTAGTCTAATTTTAGAAATAATATATTTATTAAAGAAAATATTCTATCCTATATGTATATATTTCACATATATATCCAGATCTAATTTTATGACCCACCCTTGTATTTCATTTTACGATATTTTACATGATGAATTATCTAATATTTTCTGAAATGTTAACAAGAATTGCTAATCAACATAAAGAAGTTTAATTAAGGAACACAACAAATCAATGTGTTTTCTTTCTGTCATTAAAAAATATTTTGAATAGAGTTCTCATGATTTTTTTCTCCTCCAAAGATAGTCTATAATTCAAATAAGGATCACAATGGTGATTTGACTTCTCACTGGATAATCAGTTCCCTTTCTTCTCCTCTAGGTATGATCCTAAAACTGACACATGGACAATGGTGGCTCCATTGAGTATGCCTCGAGATGCTGTTGGTGTGTGTCTCCTTGGTGACAAACTATACGCAGTGGGTGGATATGATGGTCAAACATATCTGAACACTATGGAATCATATGACCCTCAAACTAATGAATGGACACAGGTAATATGAAACAAAGGATACAATAACCAGCTTTTAGCTAGTTTAGCTTTTTTAGCAACCGCTAAAAAGCCGAGTTAAAATTTTTAGATCATGCAATTGAAAAGTCACCCAGGGCCATGGTGTTTGGACAATTCTTAAGCCTTAGCACTTCTCCTGAAAGACTTTGTTACTGTTGGATGTGCCCTGTTTGTTCAATSAGGGACAATGAAGGACAAAACCATGGCTTCTTCTAGCATCAGCATTTTAGGTTTTGAACACTTAATAATGCATGCATTCATTTATCCATGCTTTGCACTTCATCCTTAGCATGTTAGGTAGTGTTTTAATAATTACAGTTCTAAATGAACATATGAAAGAAGGCAGTATAAGTGTAATGATGCTCTTCGTTATCCACTCATGTAAAGCAGTGATAATGCCTACACTTCTCATGGATTGAAGTTATAGTAGATCATCAAGGTACAATAATAATGTTATGAAAAATTATTTTAAAGGTAATTTCCCTGTTACACACTATGCCTGCAATTTTCCTTTTTTTTTTTTTTTTTTTGCTTTTGTGGTGTCTTGCAGGTAAATGCTGAAGAGAATTTTTAAATAAAAATGTTACACTCTCTATTAAAAAAAAGAAATCTCAGGCAACTACTTATTTCTTATTTTTGCATTATAGTCTACTGTCATCTTATCTCTTACTTTAAAAAATATACATCTCTATAGGAAAAGTCCTTGTTTTCCTTTGATATTCAGCAGTACATCAACGGCTGATGTAAGGGTAATGAGTCAGAAAAGCATAGCCTTGCAGTTGAACTGTAACATCAAAACCCAGAAGTTAATTTCTTTCTTGCTTGCGATGGGTTTTCTCTGTGGCTTTGAACAAAATGGTTATATGCTAGTTCTTTATTTGTAAAGTTAAAATATAAATTCTAATTTTTTCTCCCGACATTTGGGATCTTTTTCTTTATAACTAGAMACAACATTTTGTGATGTTATCTTATACTGAACACTTTTTTACCTTATCGGGTATTATATGGATTTAAGGTCTCTATGCATTAATGTACCAGTGCATCTTAACAGGAAGAGCAACGACCTAGTACTTAGCATCTCATATATTATTCTAAAATTCTGGTTAACATTTAATTATTGTGTAAGGATAGTGTTATTTAAGAATTTCAAATAGACAGGTGCTCACTATAATTACCATTAATATTGCCAACTTTATGGACGGGATTCATCTTGTCAACTTTATGGACGGGATTCACTGGGAGAGTAAGGATGAGATTCAGCTCCAAATGAGATCTTTTAAATTTATGTAGCTTTCTACCTTTGTCCTAGGTGACTAAACTATTGTCATATTCAATGTGTCATTTCAATGCTGTCAGTTCATATTCTGTTAAGTTGCCCAGCACAAGCATCTAGCACATTTGACACCTTAAACTGTCGCACTTGACTTTCAACAGCCTAGAGCAAAAAGGGACAAGTCTTCCTATGACTTTGCTATGTTTACTAGTCCTGTAATTTTGAAATAATATTTTCTGAGCATGTCTTGTATAGGAGCAGAAGAATCAAGTTCTTATTTAGAAATGCATAACCTGGAAAAATTCAATTGATCAAGTGCTAGATTTCAGCTCTAGGTATCTATATCATGGGAGGTGCTGTGGGGTCTACCGCACCGTGGAGGAGAACTTTCATGATTCATAGGTCCCATGCAGATAGCTTGGATGTCRTAGGACTTCACAAACAGCACAGGTTGTTTAGGCAACTGAATCCATGAAATCTTATCTTTGAAATTTTCAGTGTTGATATCCATATCTGAGATTTTGCTTTATTTTTAGCAACTGTCTTCAACAGCTATATCTTTGAGCATATAGATCAGATATCACAGGAGCTTGTTTTGTGCAGATTCTATTTTGTCAACCATAAAACAATGTAAATAATGAAATATTTATTATAAGTTATTCAGAGCAATTAAAGTAAGTCCCACAGAATCTGAGGAATTTGTAATATAGTGTGAAATAATATTCTCTTACCTCATTTTTAACCAAACTTYCTAAGAATGGGAAGTAGCAGTATTTTTCTTTTGCATTTTATTTTAAAATATTTTTAAAATTTGGTATTTATTTATTGTATAGATCTTCACTGAAACCTGTCACTTTTATACAAAGCTCACAAATAAACAGAATAATAAGATACTTGCCTAAAATTCCACTCAAAATATACACTATGAATAGGAACAAAATCTACATCCAATGTGTGATTAACTGACAACAATTCTTCAGTCATACTTTCTTCTCATTCTCACATTTTCAACTGAAAGATATATGCCAGTAATTTTAAAAGTGCAGCATTAGGATATCACTGGGATATTACTGTATTTATTTTTAGATTTTTTATATTCCCTTTAATTTTGATCTTTCAAGAATAACGCGGACATCTCACTTCTTCCCTTTCTTGCATGACTCCTTTCTGTGCAGCTAATTTGTGTCCTTTTTTTCTGCAGATGGCTTCCCTAAATATTGGAAGAGCTGGCGCCTGTGTTGTAGTCATTAAGCAACCATGACTTTGTCGGCACTGCTTAGGATTTTATTGACTGTGAAATGATTATTTTTCTATCAGACAGCAAAAATGATAACTTCATGAGAACTGAGATTTACATGGTGAATACTCTGTTGATCACAAACTTTGAGAAGTTTGAAGATCAGACAGATTAAAGATTTATGCCCTATACAATCATAAGAACTGTTCACAGTCAGTGAACAAGAAAAAAGTCAGTCTGTTATAAGAATAGATAAGTGAATAAGCAGGAGCAATTTCAGACACTGCTCTCAGAAACATGTGCTGCAGAGCTGGATAATCAAAAGCACCAAAGGACAATGCTACATAAGGACTAGGAGGGAACGGAAGAATGGTTTCATTGCTCCAAGAGTTTTAACTGCAGAAACATCAAAGTACATTTAATCACTTTTGAACTGTAATTTTTAAAAGAGAAAAGTAGGTGATATTATAGAGGTTTTCTGTCAAGATCTTTTCTTCAAATGGGCTATGGCATTCTCACTTAGACATGCAGATCAAGGGAAGAGAAATGATTTTTACTGAAGTGAAGAAGTGGTAATGTCTGAATATTCCTTTCACTCTTAATGATTAAGCTGTTGCTTTGCAGTCTGAAGAAAAGCAAAATTAAAATTAAATGAACAAACTAATTGTCTTACTAAATATGGATTGTACATGTACAATTGTGGATGTTACACATATTAAAAGTGAGTGCAAAGATGGAGCATGAATATTTGCACAAAACATGCACAGGAAAGGCAAACTTTTTGCTGCACTGGGGCTTTGTTGAAAATGGGGGAGTCAAAGAAGCAGTTTTGGAAATCTATCTTAATCCTAMATTCAGTTTAAGCACCTGGACTCTGGACATATTGTTTAATGGATCTTCTACGTGTATGAAACCTGTGAAGGTCTGGAAAACAGATCCTGTTACTTAATTGCACCATGTGACAGACAAGTCATTGCCATAAGTTATCTTTGAGCCTCTTTAAATTGACAGTTCCTCATTACATTTCAAGAGAGGTAAAAAAAAATCTATTTTTTTTCTGATGTTTGCACATGCATAATGCTGCCTGATTATGGGTGTCAATTTATGACTTTTCATTTATGACTGACAAGTACTGCAAGTAGGGGATTCAGAATGTATAGAAGTGGAGTAAGGTAAATTTAGACCAATCAATCTAATAAATCTCATATAGCAAGTATACTAGTGTCAACTGCGCTTCCATTTTGGATTGATTATCTCTGGCGGTAACGATACAGTGAGTTTTTGCCTTGGCCTTAGAGCTGACATTAATATTTTCTGTCTGCTCAGCTGAATCAGTTTGAACCCTAAGACCGTTAGTGGTATATGAAATTCTCTTTCAGGAAGGTCAAAGCTTTGAAAATAGGCGTGCCAAATGTTTTCTTTTCTTTAAAGCCTTGCTGACAACTCATGAAACATTTCACGGCCTTAATATAGCAACTTGACTCTTAATACAGTCCTCTGCCACTAGTAGTTTTGGGGAGAAATTCCAGTTGTAGTCAATAAAATTATCCTAGTGGAAATCTTTTAGTCTGTTGAGATTATAAAGATAACTATGGCCTCATGCTTGGGATTTGATTTCAAGTATCTGCTTTTAACAGCAGCACAGCAACATGCAGGGTAAAATAGGGGTAAAATTTATTTTCTGACACAAGCTACACTRTGTTCTAACACAAAAGTATACTTTTTTTTTTTTAGATTATATGTATCTATACTAATTAAAAACCAGTTGCAAAATCTGTTTGTCTCTTGATTAGTAATGTAGCATGGTAGCTCTTTTCTCAAATAATCCCTTTGATTCTCAATGTGAAAAACACAGAAGATTCAAATATCATTAATTTCAATTATAAAAATAAATACTTTCTCTCAAAATGGGGCTTCTAAATTWTATAGTTTAATAATCTAAATAGATAAATACTGTAAATACTGAAATTTTCTGTCTTTCCAATTCATTTTTATCAACTGCTGGTATTTTGTCCCCACAATGTTCCCCCACATGTAATAGGATGTCTTTATTTTGCATTAAGCTGTATTTCTATATAATAGGGTTATATTCATTTTGTTCTTATTGCTGCTTACCCTCTTATATGTACAATTTTTATATGAACCAACACTAACTCTTTTAAATATTTCAGAGAATCTTCATGTTTCTCTGCTTTAAGTCTCAAAACTGCTATTTATTTTATTCTTTATTATTTATTTATTTATTTTCTCCTTGATGGCTTTTAAAACTTTTTAAAATTATTTTTCCCAGTTGATGAATTTGTACAGATGCTTATTAAAAAAAAAAAAAAAAAAAGAGAGAGAGAGGGAGAGAGAGAGAAAAAGAACATTAACACGATAAAGTGATGATTCCTGTTTCAGGGGATTAAATGGTGATTGTTGGATTCATTTCTGTGGGAATTTCCTTACTAATGAAGGGTTGGGTTTTATTGAGTTCAGTTTATATTGGATTTTTATTCAAAAGAGAAATGCTTAGATGGATACAAAGAAAACCAGTCTATTTTCTTTCTTTAGTCTTTCTCCTCAACACTTTCCAAATCCACTGGGACAACATAGCTCAGTGCTAGCCAACTGTGCTGCAAAATTTTCTTTCTTCTGCTTCCTTTCATTGATTTTTCAGTAGTGAGGATAAAACATTTGCCACCACAGTACTATTATCTCTTTAATGCTAAAAGAAATTATATCTAAAAGACAAAATATGTGAGTGGCACTGATGATAGAATATACTTGTCAATATTATAGTCAATAATTGTCTATAACTTGTCAATAATTATAGCTGTAGTAGTGCTGTTAATGTTTATTAATACAATTAGAAATCACAGGCTAAATTACATTTCTGCAAAGTTTTGACTGTTGTTTAGCGAAACAAAATGAAAAAAAAAATGGGTTTGCTATTTTCTAATGAATTAATCCTATTAATTTTAATACCGTTGAAAATGCTAGCTGTTAAACTCCAAAGATATGCTTTTCTAGAAAATGCTTGAGACTATATGAAGATAGCATTCAAATTGAACTCAACAGGTAAACTCAGCAAGCAAAACAGGCAAAACAAGATCTTTAGCTATGGCTCTGAGGACACCATATGTTATGTCTTTCTATCAATACAGAAGTGCTACAAAAATATTTTACAAAACAGACTAATCTTGTGACCCTCTGCCATTTATAGAACTGTTGATTTTGACTTGGTAGCTTGGACCTTTTTAAAAAATTATTGTCTTTTTTTTTTTTTTTTAATTTATAGCTTTTATTATGAACAGGGATAGAAGCTTGAAACATAGTATTAGTGAAGGCTCTACTTAGAACATAGTGTGAAATGGTCATTAATTTTATTCTCTTTGATTCTGGATATTCTGGGTCCAATTTGTTAGATTGTGCATTCAAATTAAAGTCATATATAAGACAACATAAAGATGATGATGGCTTCAATAAAAATAAGTCACAGATGAAGCAGACAGTGTATAAGCTTTGTTAGGTAAGACTTTGATGTGTCATGAGCACATATTAGAAGCAGTATGCATGGTGATTACCATGAAGTACAAGTATTCCACAAGGGGAAAAAAACTCTAAAATTCTCCCCTTCGTGAGAGTACACAATTACTGTGCATAGCATAATGTGTGCCATTATCTATGATTTTACATTAATTATTAGCAATTAATAAAGTGGTAAAACGTAATGTTGTAACCATTCTTAAATGGCAGAAATAAAATTACATGAAAATTCCTTTACCATTATGAAAAACTTGAACATTTGACTATGTTCATATATGAATTTTCATGGTACTTCAATAAGTGTAAAACTATTTATTTATATCCATGATCTGGAACAGGGCACCCTGAAATTACTATTGATGCCTTCTTACTTTTCTCCCCAACCCATTACTACATTACACTATTTTACATTACATTATTTTTATATTGGAAATGCTAACCGTCAATAGGCACATTTTACCACAAAATTGTTTCTGAGGAAAGCAAATGGTATAATAGTACAGAATATTAGCAATCAGTTCCTTATCACTCTATATTCAAAGAGTTGGATGTGCAGAACTTTTCTTATGTATCTTCAATGTTTCATATTCTATATATTTAAAAAAGAAAGGTAAATATTTTAAAATATGAAAAATGTTAGAAAAGATCTTCCAAATGTGCAGAGATTGTTCCAACTTTGCAAAGCAGTACAGTATATCTGCTTATGCACAGTTTTTCATGATCTCTATTAGGGGTTCCAAATCTTTTGTAAGTGGTGTGTGTGTTTGTCAGTATGTCTCATTGTCTCCTTTTTCCCCAGTGCAAAAGGCATTTGCATTTATGTGACTGAAATATGGGACACAATATTTTCTATCTGAATCTGAAWCTTCTGCATGGTATGCATAACTCAGAAATCAGAACCCCAAATTTTTCAAAGAAAAGCTTTCCAACCTTGGTAAAAGTCTAATTCAGAGGTGTTTGTTTGTTTGTTTTTATACAATTTAACTGCAATTAACCTAACATTTATCAAAATAACACAATAAAACAATTGTGTGAAGAATAATACAGAGGAATAACAGTGGGGAATAAAAGTGTCTCAGAATATTAAGGAAACAGACAAACAGACTTTTGTTACGTGCAAAAAGACATTCTTTGAAATGACTATATTTCATTTTCAACTAAAGCAGTTAGGTTTTATGAAAATAATTTTGCAACTAATCTTCTGTCTCATATATTCAAATACTGCTCGAAAGCAGTCAGTTCTTGTATTTCATATAAAATAGGTACTTGACTGCATTTCACATAAAAGAATAAAAATTCTTATTATCCCATGGCAATATTTAAAATCTCAAAACTGAAAAACAATAGATGAAATATACTTGGAAGTCAGTAACTTGTTACCAAATTTCAATTCTGGGAAATTTAAATGCTTGGGAATTTTTGCTGCACCATGTAGAATCGTTATGGTACACACTAGGTGTACAGGCTAATTTCCAAGAGAATCACAGAATCGCAAAATGTTCAAGGTTGGAAGGAACCTCTAGAGATCATCTAGTCCAAACTTCCTGCTCAAGCACGCACACCTACAGCATGTGGCACAGAGTGGCATCCAGATGGGTTTTGAAGACCTCCAGAGAAGGAGACTCCACAACCCCCCTGGGCAGCCTGTTCCACTGCTCTGCCACCCTCACAGGAAAGAAGTTCTTCCTCACATGGAGACGGAACTTCCTGTGTTTCAGCTTACACTCATTACCCATTGTCCTGTCACTGGCCACCAATGAGAAGAGCTTGTCCCCTTCTTCCCTACATTCTCCCTTTATGAACTTATACATGCTAATTAGATCCCCTCTCAGCCTTCTCCAAGCTGAACAGGCCCAGTTCACTCAGTCTCTCCTCATATGAGAGATGTTCCAGTCCCTTAATCATCTTAGTTGCTCTTCTCTGGACCCTCTCAAGAAGCATCACATCCCTCTTATACTGGGGAGCCCAGAACTGCACACAGTACTCCAGGTGCGGCCTCACCAGAGCTGAGKAGAGGGGCAGGATCACCTCCCTTGACCTGCTGGCAACACTCCTCCTGATGCAGGCCAGGATCCCATTGGCCTTCTTGGCCACGAGGGCACACTGCTCACTCATGGTTAACTTAGTGTCAACCAGGACTTCCAGGTCCCTCTCCGTGGAGCTGCTTTCTAGCAGGTCGACCCCTAATCTGTACTGGTGCCTGAGGTTATTCCTCCCCAGKTGCAGGACCCTGCACCTGTCCTTATTGAACCTCATGAGGTTCCTCTCTGCCCAACTCACCAGCCTGTCCAGGTCCCTCTGGATGGCAGCACAGCCCTCTGGAGTGTCGGCCACTCCACCCAGCTTGGTATCATCTGCAAACTTGCTCAGAGTGCACTCAGTCCCCTCATTCAGGTCATTGATGAACAAGTTGAACAGCATCGGGCCCAGTACTGGCCTCTGGGGGACACCACTGGAATCTCAATATGTAAGAGTAGCTTCAGATTTTTTTTCTGATGAAAACAGATTATTCATGCAATATATCTTCTCTAACTCAAATTAGAAAGTGTAATATATCCAACAGGAYAATTATTCTTCACACTTATTCTAAATCTGGTTTTAAGTTTTTCATATTGGCATAACCTTACATTTCATTGTAAATTCCCTCATTATATTTCTACTGGGTAACATATGAGGATTGGATACATATAGAGACAGAAAAAACTCAAAGCTCCTAAGCCAGCAAAACTTCTTTGATTTTTATATGTGCAGAACTAAAGATTTTGGAAATTAAATGATAAAGAAAATTACTAGCAAAGTTAAGAAATGTAGTGGCATAGAAGAAAATAATCTGTATTTATTGAATCCCAAATTCCTAGGAACTAATATCCACAGCTTGGTTTTGCAAGTCTAGGGATCCACTAGGTCACCCTCAAAAAATTTGAAAAGCAAATGCAGCAGAGTTATAAGGGACTTCTGTGACTCCATTCTTTCCTCAGATTTTCCTTAATGAGGACACAGTACTTCAAACTGAAAAGTGTCTCTTGCAGAAGTCCTCCTTACAATCAGGTGTATGTACTGGACATACCTGGCCTTTTCCACTTAGCTAGGTTGTATATAGTGTCCTTAGTGAACCCCTAATGTTGTCTACAAAAGTCAGTGGAAAGAGCTGCCTTTGAAGGCCTCATGAAGGAGATCTTTTTCAAAATGTGAGATATTAAAATTAAGTAGGTGAAAGTCCAGTTCAGTTACCCCCATATAGATTTAGCGGTGGCAAAAATATATATATTGTTTCCAAATAGATATGCCAAGAACTCCTTTTATACCATATTTTCCAAAGTCATCCGTATATACTGAACCAAGTAAACTCCCTGCTTGAAACGACAAAGACAGGCACTCTGCCTGTCTTTAGAGAGTGGGTGGTTCTGAACTTGCAAATGAAAAGCAAAAGATGTAAAAGGTGAATTTGTGTTAATCTGTACAAAGACGTTTTCAGGTAGTTGTATCTGCAGCTCCTTATTACCTAAGTTTAGAGATTTAGATACCCACATGGATTTCAGAGTTAGGGAAGAAATTTAACCTAGTCAAATAAAATTTAGAAACTTTATGAGCATAAAGTAAAATTCCTTAGAAATATTAAATTCTTTAGATTGCCCAAACCAATAAGAATAATTTATTCTACAGTCACTAGAGAGAAAGAGGCACCTCTCACTTGAAGGTTCATCTCATCTGAATACAGTCACACAATGTAGGTCAGATGACTTCTCCCTCTGGGGACAGGGAATTCTCTGCTTTGACTAAGGGTACCAGCATGACTAATCCAGATTTAGGCACCAAAAATTAGTAGAAATGCCAGCAACCAAGTGTGAAAAGGTACCAGGTAGTATGACTTGCCTGAAACAGGTGTAAGTTCCTCTAGAGGACACCCATGTTATAATTTCCCATCTGAATGGTTTACATCATCACACATACTCCTTACAAGGTTTATTTGTACTGACATAATTTAAGAAACATTATTATTTTTATAACAACTTTTGAAATAATTATTACATTTCAAATAATCTATTTAGTTGCTAGGGTATATATATATTATTTTGTTGTTTTTATGTAATACTATGAAGTTATTTTTATGTTTCCAATATTTTTTGGGCTCTTCATCTGAAGGAATATTACATTAAATTAATCATAAATTTTAAGTGTTTAGCACTCCTGAAAATTATAGACCATTTATTTCACTCTCTGATTTTGAGTGCTTACTTTTCAAAATTGTGATTATATTTCCATTTATATTTTAAGATATATATTTAATTAGATATTTTTTCATATAGTATGTGGAACTGCAGAAAAAATAAATGGGAGAATTCTGATATAATAAATGAATATAACACCTTTTAAATGTATTTTCTATGACAAGAAACTAAGACATGTTAAGGTATGTTTAAAATACTGGTTATGTTTAGATGATAATACAGGATTGAATTAGAGTTATCAACAAAATTATAAACAAAATTAAACTATGTTCTTCATGAATCTGCCTTACTTGACTTCAATCTTACCCTTCCTTCCTTCCTTCCTTCCTTCCTTCCTTCCTTCCTTCCTTCCTTCCTTCCTTCCTTCCTTCCTTCCTTCCTTCCTTCCTTCCTTCCTTCCT
>NW_020454139.1:342692-381989 GCF_003342845.1 Nothoprocta perdicaria | reverse complement strand
CCCTCCTTCCCTCCTTTCCCTTCCCTTCCCTTCCCTTCCCTTCCCTTCCCTTCCCTTCCCCTCTCCACTCAAAAAATAACCAAATAAAAAATCAAATTAAAAAATAAGATCTGATTCTGGCCTTTTTTACATCAGTATATATGCATTGATAGACATTTGCAAAGAATAATTAATCATAGAATTATAATTAGGCCAGAGAAAGAGCCATACCTGACACAGAGAAATCACAGAAGTAACTACTATGCACTGAATGGAGAATTTCATAAACTCTAAGATGAAAAGAGAAACAGAAAAAACAATTAATAATTTTTGTCTAGAACAGTCAAATTTAAATATAAGATCAGCAAGTTTATGCTAGTGTAACTTATTCTTAAATGAAACTTGCTGCCTTCACTGTTCACACCAAAACAGCTTGGATCAAAATATGTCTGCTTGCTCTATGTAGAAGTCTGATAAATGCTGACTGAGTCTTTTCCATGACAAGGCCATAGATGAAATAGGCACAATGGGATTAGCAGTATGTTGTAAACATGAACTTCCCAATGCTGCCATCTGAGTGCAATTTCTTGCATATATATCATATGGTCTTTCCATCAGATTGATCCAGTTTTGAAATTTTTATTTGAGAACAAAGCTAATGTTTAAAAAATATCTGAGGATGTTAAGGCTTGAAAATATTATTACTTCAAAGAACTAAAGAGCAAAACAAGTGTACAACAATTTGGAATGTAACAGAACAAATATATTATGAAAAATGTGCAAATATGACTGTAAATGCATTCAATTAAGCTGTGATAAATTTTGCAATATTTGCAGAGCAGTTTACTGAATGTTATACTTTTATCATGATTCCTTTCTATCTTTGACATGTGTGTGTAGAATGCAAGTGAAGATATAGATAACAACGTTAAACTCTAGTAATCTGGCTTCACTTGACATAACTTTTTTTTGCCTTTGTTTAAAATTAACCCTTAAAATGTCACTGTACAAGAATAAATGTGTCTGTTTAAATGTTCTGAAGAGTTCTGATTCTATTGAATGTATATGATAACATAATTAGGGTTTTAACTTGCTTGTACTAAACTTGCCCATSCCTTATTCTCTTAAATTAAACTGGCAAGAATTTTAAGAGTAATAAAACTGTAATAGTTAAATTATTTATCTTTCTCATAAGCCACTCTACCAAGTCTGCCTGCTCTTCTTTTATTTAAACAAAATGAAATAACTCTTGTCATTCAAAAAATGTACAGCTATGTTGTCCAGGACATATYGTAAGAGGCAAGAGCTACAAGTGAGCCTGGTTGCTTACTTGATGCTGAATAAAACATGAATGTTTAATAATGTTCAATAAAAATGAATAAATCTCAATAGCTAGAGAATATATTTTTAGGGAAAAACAACTGACATTCATCACAAAGGTTTAGTCTCTAAAAATGTTAACATGGGATATAAAGGAAATTATGTTATAGGAACTAGGAACACTTCATATATCTAAGGTCAAGTTGTGCATTCCAGCTATATTCTATCCTCAGCCTATGGTGAGATCCAGCTCCACAGTCTGCTGCATAGCTATATAATTATTCAAAGTATTCTTTTTTCCACAGCTAATATGTATAAATATGAGAGAATAATATATTCCCTGTCTTAAAACCCTTATGAGTGGATATGGATCATAGTATATTCTTATCTTACACAGTCTTTATGAGAAGATATACTAAAAAATGTGGAAGATATATGATGAATGTAGACGTATGACATGTAAAAACTTTTGGCAAAGTCAAATTTGAATAGAGACACTTAAAGTAGGAAAACTATACATATATTAGAATTTGAATCAAGTTATTTCAGACTCCTTAGAGAGACAGATACTCAACAGACATGGCTTCATGGACAGACAAGAATTTTGAATAACTAATATGAAAATTTCTGAGGTGGACAGTTTGAAAACAGAAACTTTGCTGAGAATATATCTCTCTATCTGTTGTCTTTATTTCAGATGATGACTGAGATATCAAAACCTTTCTTCATAATCATTAAAGACATATAATCACGAATTTCTCTTTTGARTTCATTTGAGTTCAACCTTTGATATAATCTTTATCTTCATTTTTTTGCATGGACTCACATTGCTCTAGAATAACATATAGAGAAACAGTGGGTAATTGTAATGAAAAAGAGGTTAACACAGGGCAAGAGTTCAGTGTAGAGCTACAAAAAATGATCAGGGCACTGGAACATATATCCTATTAGGAAAGAGTGAGAGAGCTGGACCTGTTCAGCCTAAAGAAAAGAAGGCTAAGAGGGGATCTTATCAATGCCTATAAATACCCTAAGGATTATTAAGGGGATGGGGTCAGACTCTTTTCAGTGGTATCCAGTGACAGAGTGAGAAGCTACAGTCACAAAGAGAAGCACAGGAAGCTCCACCTGAATTTGAGGAAAAATCTATTGACTGTGAAGATGAGAGAGTACTGAACAGGCTGTCCAGGTTATGGAGTCTTCTTCTCTGGAGATATTGAAAATCGTCCTGAATGTGATCCTGTGCAACGTGCTAGAGCCTGTTGGAGCAGAGAGGTTGGACTAGGTGATATCCAGAGGTCACTGCCAACTTTAATAATTCTGTGTGTATGTGATTCTTTGAAAGTCAGCATCAATATATTCTATTTCCTGTTAATTCACATTCTATTTCCTGTTAATTCACATGAGCTTTGGAACTGTCAATAGGCTCCTTGGTGAAAAATGGCTGGCATGCTAATAAAAAGCTTTCAAAACTTTTTTTTTTTTTTCTGTAGCCTTGCTCACAGTATCACTGATCTGTAAGTCCATATACAAAGAATCAGAAAGAATCAGTCTAAGCAACCAAAATCACTCTGGAGCTTTATACATGAAAAGAGATTTAAAATGTAGTTGATTATTCATCTATGAATACATGCATGCCTATATGCAAATGGAGGATCTGAATAACCACATTATTCTCCCTCACTACTGATACTATTATGCTGCTGCTGCTTTATCCATTTCGTCTTGCTCTGACTTCCAGTTTTCTGTCTCATTCACAAGATCATTTTATTCCTTCCAGATTATATTGGCTTCTATTTCACTCCTTTTACCAATTTACTTCTTATTCTTAAAATTCTCCCTAGCTTCTATGTATCTAAATTTCCTTACTGCTTCTTTATAAAGAGTTTTGTAATACATCCTTCACAACATACTCAGATTGAGATTATAGGTCCCTTCTCCTTTTCAATTGTTTTCCTGAACCTTTTTCTTCTTTCTGATCGTTTCTTTTTTCCCCTCATATTTCATCAGGAATTCCTGGTTCTGTTATATTAGAAAGAAATATCTATCCTTAAATTGCTTTTTCCTTTTACCCTAATGTAAGAATTAAGGAATGGTGACTACAGACATGCATCATGTCTTGAAGACATGATTTTATAATTGACATGATATTATTATTGTTAATTATATAGGCATTCTTTTTTTTCTGCTTGTAGAGTCTAGAAATCCTTTTTGCACAGTGTATCACATAGTTTTCCTGTTATCAAGATTTTGTATATGTAAAGAACAGACACTTATGACTGTATCTCTGCATTTCCCTCTGTTTGCCCATACTCATTAATATATCAGTTCATTCTGGGCCAGTTGCAAGAAATTGGCACATGGGAAGATAAGAGAATTCAGAATCTATTATATCAGAGGTTATTGTTTAGTGTAACAAAATGAAAGGTGAGAAAGGTGACTAGGCACTGACCACAAAGGAGAATGGAGGGAAAAGAGACAAACAAAAATAACATACAAAAATGATTATTTAAAGTGTTAAATTGGACAAGAACTGAAATTTATTTAGAGTGCCTAAGAAAATCTTCGTTAGGAACTAAAGATATATAAGTAGGTGAAGAGTAAGGTTCTGAAATTCCCTTCTAATAAGAATTAGTTTAGAAGCTAACTGAAAAATATATGGTTAGAAAATAAGTGCTCTTAAGTAGATTAAGTGCTATAAGTCTCTATGATAATGTTTAGAAGATGCATCTTCCTACTGTAGCAGCAGATTTATTTACATATAACATGCCCCTTATACTTTTATCAAGTTCTAACACATAACTAGGAGTACTAATTATCTAAAAACAAGATTACATATAATCACACTTTAATATTCATGAGATAAAAATTCAAAAGTTTACAAGGTTTCACAGACATCAAACGCCAAAGGATGCAAAACATGGACAGTTCTTGCCTCAGAATTCATAGAATCATAGAATCATTATAGTTAGAAAAGATCTTTAAGATCATAGAGTCCAACCATAAACCCTTCCACATCATGCCAACTAAACTATGTACCAAACTGCCTTATCTAAGTGCCTCATCTAAGAATGATTCATCACTTCTGATGCCACCAACCCCACTTTTTTGTTCAACCTCTTAGTTGTTCTTGAAGGATTTTATCAATTTAAAACTTTCAAAAAAAAGTATTGGAATGGGACATGCACAGAGTATTATTATTATTATTATTATTATTATTATTATTATTATTATTATTCACATTCCTTAATATTTCTGTCAATCTCCACAACAAAATTCTCCACAACAAAATTCTCCATCCTTCTCTCTTCTGATCACATCAACATATTACTTAGGTAGGAAAAAAAAAAAAAAAAAAAGACCGAAATAGCATTGCTGTATTTTCAGCTCGAGTATCCTATGGTGCAAGGACTGAAAAAAAATACAGTATATTAATGATATTCTACTATTCCTGTTGACCTCAGTTTTAACTTTTAAGTATGTTTTAACCTTGCAATTTGCACCCAAACTATGATTATGGCATTCCATAGGATACAATCTTCACATGGCTGCAAATGTGCCATTAGGCATCAAAGAATGAATGGTTCATTGAGCCAGAGGAAGAGAGCATGAACACAATGGTGAGAAGGAAAATGAGTTTCTAATTTATTAAACTGGACATTCATCATACGCAATTTCTGGGTTTTGGTTCTGTATAAGATGTTTCATATATTACATTTTACATTTTATGATCCTTTAACATTAAATGGTTATTAAGTCCAGAGTCCAGGACTTCCCATTTTCAGCATTTCCTCTCACCTAATTTAGAGGGCTCTCACTTGCATGCTAATTATTCCAGTACATTGTATCATTGTATCATCCAGTACATTGTATGCGCATGGGCTGTTGCAAATGCCTGTGATATTTATATATTCTTGCTCTATCTTCAAGCTCASTTAAAGTGAAGTGATGAGCCCCAAACCAAATATTTAACCTTCAGAAGATTCATTAATAGAGTCTCTAAGGCATTCTAATACAATTCCACAAATCTGCACTTGAACGGGGGATCATCTTATCTACATAATACATATAATATAAACACATCCTTTAAGGACTTGTTATGGTCTACATAATCTAGCTATGCTTTTAGCTAATACAGATGATATTGGAGCTTCTTTCAGAAAACTCCCTGTTTCTTCTAATTCAAAATACTAAACAGCAGAAAAGTGGTATGGATTTCTTCTAGATTCTGTGGAGTTSTGTTATCATTACAGATCAAAGATCTAAACAGTCTGAGTTTGGATAGCGGCTTACTGACCATGAACAAACCCACATTACATCCAAAATATACTTGCAAAACAAGTGACAAATGCAGACAAAGGTCAAGCTGTGGTAAATCCCTTTTGATATAGACAGCACAGAGGATTTTCGAGTAAGAAATCCTATTGCTATCTAACATGATTGCAATAGTGAACTCTGTAATATGTCAAAAGGCCTCTGTACTTTACTGTAATGTGATTTTGGCCTATGATGAACAGTTTGCAATAAATTTGTAATGTGTCTCAACCTAGAGATTCATGACATATTTTTAAAAAGTTATTTATGGAAGGATGTGTGTATTTTCAATACAAATATTCTTTACACAAATACATAAGTAAGATCATGTATAATACTCATCCCAAACTTCTAGTTGAGACTGAAATAGCTTCAGAGGTAGTCCCACATATTTGGTACAAGGATGCCTATTAGGCAGATACGATAAACTAAACAGATGTTCTTATGGTCATACTCTTCACCTTGTGTATGTTAATAAATAGTATTCCTCTGTGTCTATTTCTCATATTTATCACACTATTTATATRTATGTTTATATAGATTATGACAAGATAAAGTCTTCTTTTAATTCTTATTTGTTTCATGAGTGTAAAAAAACATTTAAGGGAAGTCTTAAATTTAATTGTTTTTTTTTTTTTTTTCCCAGAAAGATATAAAACTGAACACAATACTTTTAAAATGATTCTAAAGACACTCCCAAACTCCAGTTTTTGTTAACCTGGGAAAATCATAGATTACAATGCCCTGACACAAGAGTTCTTATAAAGATATCTCTTCTTGATCTTTGGTTGGTAAATTGATGGATTAATATCTGCTACAAAAATGTATTTCAGTTGTTTTACAATTCTATGGCTATTGAAGTGTCTTGGAACACATTTAACTAAGACATATATAAATCTGAGGGAGCTGGGCCTGTTTTCTCTGGAGAAGAGACGGCTCAGAGGGGATATGATTAATATGTATAAGTTCATAAAGGGAGAACGCAGGGAGGAAGGGGACAAGCTGTTTTCATTGGTGGCCAGCGATAGGACGAGGGGTAATGGCCATAAGCTGAAGCACAGGAAGTTCCGTCTCCAGGTGAGGAGGAACTTCTTTACTGTTAGGGTGACAGAGCACTGGAACAGGCTGCCCAGRGAGGTTGTGGAGTCTCCTTCTCTGGAGGTCTTCAAAACCCGCCTGGATGCTGCCCTGTGTCACATGCTGTAGGTGTGCCTGCTTGAGCAGGAAGTTTGGACTAGATGATCTCTAGAGGTCCCTTCCAACCTTGAATATTCTGTGATTCTGTGATTCTCTGAAATCTAAATATCTTCTTCAATAGGTGGCAATATTTTTATATCATCACACTCAGTCTTTTAGGCCAACATATAGGGATCATATCACTGTTTAATTAACTTGGCAACAGCTATGTAAATTCTAGAGCCTTGTAACCCACTTTTAAGAAGGTGAATTAAACTCATTCTATTTACTTGGTTTATCTATTTACTTTATTTATTTATTGGTTTCTTTTTTATATAAAATAAAAATAAAATTACCATTCTTTGAAAAGATGCTATTATTTTTATAGCACTACTTAAGATATGATATAGTATCTATATTGCATATCTCTGAAGATGTATAGACTCAATCAAAGTCTATTAACTGAAGATTAATAGTCTCAAGGACAATACACACACAAATTGAAAAATATGGCAATGCCAGATAAGAAATATTATAACTCATGAGAAATTCAAAGAAAACTAAATTGTGATAATTAAACTGAATTGTGCCTATATGTCTTTGAAAAGTTGCAGCAAGTGAAGTAACTACTRGATTAATATACTTCTCACCATGGATACTTGATCTTCAGTTTTGATGTTTTCTTTATGTGTTTTCCTCCATATTCTGCATGTGGAGTACTTAGTGCTCAGAAGAAACTGATTTTCATGGGAGAATAGAACAGAGACAGATTACATTTTCTAGGCAGAAATAGTCAAATCAGTGCAACTGCAGTGCAAGAGTTCCCTGCAGCTCTCTCTTCATCCCACTTCATTCCTCATAAATTTCCTTCCCTTTACATTTTAATACTTTTGTCCTTCAGACTCTTTATCTCTGTATTCTCTTTTAACCATCAGTGAAAATTAAAAACATTCCCTGTGAATTCCTGATCATCCTGGGCATAGCCCTAGATATGAAATGTGGATTTAATGCTGCTGCAGTTCACTGAATATCTGAAAAGGAAAGATAAATGTTCCCTGCATAGACTACTCTGGTGACTTTGACATTGCTGGACATACATTTCCCCAGTAGTGACATTCACTAAGGAGACAAAAGAGGGATTAAACATTATAATTATACTTTGACAAGAACATATGACTTCTGGGATGGATTAATACTCCTGTAGAGGATTTTAGCACTGTSCCTGATAATACTTCCTCAATAACTTCTATTCTGGATACTGTTTTCTATGTTAGCTTTAGCATTAAAATGACACATGGAGTGTTCTGAACACAGGTTTATCTTTATCCTAAGGAAAATATGCTGTAAATTCATAATTTAGTTGTGATTAATTAGAAATTTATTTGACATCTTCATATCTAAGACCGTGTAAGTTCTGTGCAACCTGGCATTATATCTCTTTGGAGAGACCACACCAATGCATTTCATAAGTTTCAGTATCCTGGGGGAAATAGTAAAGATAAAAAAAAAAAAAAAAAAAAAAAAAAGCAACTCCCTGTGATCTTCACTAGGTGTTAAAAAGGAGACCTGAAAACATTCAAGTGGTTCAACCTGTACTTTACTCCCATGGTCAGGTCACCTAATGTCATAAAAAAAAAAAAAAAAAAAAAAAAAAAAAGGCAGTAGTCCACTGAGTTTGATACATTGGTAAAACTTCTGAAACTGAACTCTTAGAAATAACAAATTGTCAACAATTGTTTTGTTGTGCTCACCGATTCACTGATCAATGTATTATACAATTTTTGCCTTCTGTATATTATCTATTATACTTAAAAACTGCCAGTTCAATAATTTTTGTTTCTATCATTTTTCAAGCTCTCATAAACCAGAATTGTTAAAACAGTAACATACACCTTTATTTTACCAATTCTAAGTAATAAATTTCTGCACAAGGCTTACCATCTACTCACAAAAACTGCACAAAAAAAAGCTGTTTCTAACTGATATACTAAGTGGACTCAGTCAATATCAGAAATCAAGTCATAATGCTTCCAAGAAGCTCCCAGAATCAGTGTGTTGACTCTCYCTCAGGTCAAGATATTGATATTAAAATATTGAAACTTAATAATATGAAAATATTAATAATGTTATGTGTTATACTTCTTTTAGCACTATGCACACAGCCTACTCTTACAGGCTAAGAGTGTGTGTATATATATAATATACACTCTTACTCTGTAACCCACATAGTCATGAACTGATCCCCATCTTATGTTTAAATAAATTATCTGCATAGCAAATACACTATTGCATAGCCTTTTTTTTTAATTCATCATTATCTAGCTTTTGTAAAGATATTTAATACTGCTTTCTATGTACCTTCCTGTTCTTATTCTTTAATTGAAATGTATTGCAATATATCAACAAACATATTTTTATTCCATTGGAAAGAATATCATCTTACTTTCCCTTCTTAATTATACAGATAAAAATGCAGAGACTCTCTTTGGCTTGAGTACAAAAGAAATCTGATCCAGCTTTGTCTACTCCTGCCTTTTCCTGAAAATGAACATTTTCTTCTTTTTTTACCCCTCATTTCCTCAGAAAAAGAGGGGGAGGAAAAAATAGACACCCTGTACAGTGCTAAAGAAGCTATAATGAGTACTGATCATTTCAAGTCTGATAAACAGGTCCACTCTTGTGAACACTCTCAGAGTCTATATTAGGGACTTTTGTGGACTCACAAGATATAACTGATGACTCAGATTTGTCTCAAATTTGGCCAATGATTCATTACTTTATTTCCCTTTAATGATATGACCTGATTTAGATCAATAAAGTTGGGATAGAAAACTGTACCTTATGTCATTGGACACAGTAATTAGAAGAAGAGTAGATAATTCTGTCCTGTCAAAAGACTGGACAGGATGATGGACTGTAGTTCACCTCATCTCCAATTTCCTTGATTCCTTAATTGGTTTCACTGAGAAGATAATGCTGACTAAATTTGTAATCCATAGTTTGATTTCTGCTGCTGATATTTGATAACCTGCACAGTCTCAATACATCTGTTCCTTTCACAAATTTCTAGTTTTTTTAAATAATAAAAGACATAATTTTGCTTGATAATATGCATCTCCTATTGCAATATAGAGTTTAAGTGCAGGAGATCAGCTGTGTCACTCTCTGAGGGTACTTATAGCCAAGTGACTAGTTTAGACTTGACTCATGTTTAGATGGCCAAAGTTTAGTAAGAATGTCACTGACATTTCACATTAAATTATAACTGATTACAGGGGACATTTCTTCAATTCCCTGCTCTTATTGATTATTTATGGTAGACATGACCAAAGATGGAGAAGATAGAAACGGGGATAGAGAAGGGAATGGAAAAGTAGGAGGGGGGAGAGGGGATGGAGGGAAGTCCCCTTAAAACATTGGAGAAAATACTACAAGGTCTAAAATTTTATTGATCAGACATAATTAAACACCTGATGTTTTTCTAACCATAGGGATTCCTGGAAATGGAAACTCAGAAAGATGCTAAATATATATATATCTGTGAAGAAAAACTGAAACTGAGAATAGTATACACTTTTTTTTTTCATCCATGATACAAATGGAGGAATTGAACTAAAACAAAGTTATATATTTTCCCTAAGTTATGTGTTTTTCCACAGTGATACAAAGACTGTGGAGTTGTGATCACTTCCCACTTCTGGTGATCCCTGTGATCATTTTATTTTCTTTGTTCTCTTGTACAATCAAACATTCTCCAGCCTCCCCGCAAAAAACATACTGTGATCAATGATGCAGCTCTTCAGCAGCATTGGGAACTTTATTCCAAGTTGACAAACAGACTGAGAACGTACCTAGGTAAAGGCCTGTTAAAAGTATTTCACATGCCAGAAAAGAGGGAGTATTTACTCCTCATTCAAAATATTTTGCAGAAAGTTCTCGCTGCAAATAAAATTAATCTCTACACAGACAATATACTGACAAAACCTTCTCCTGAATTCTGCACTAAAGAGAGAAACTTTATGCTATATACAGTTATAGTTTATATTGGAGATTATGATTTTTCCTACTACTTAAGCAGATTTAATTAAAGTCTAAATACTAATAGACTGAAAAATAAATAGAATGAAAAATAGAATGAAAAATAAATTATTTCTATGATGATGCTGACTCTTTTTCTCTGAAGTACACCCCTATTTTTCCTCCCAAGAGCTGTGCACTATTGCTTCACATCATTTTGTTGAAAGGAATCAACTCAGAGGGGATCACTACAGAGCTGACAGTATACTAGACAGGGGACCCAGGCTTATTTTGAAGAGTTATCAAATCCAAACAGAGGAGAATATAAGCTCTAAAAAGAGTGGGGCTGTGTTCATAAGCTTGCCTCAGGCAAACCAAGTGTTCACTTCACATTTCCTCCTTACATGCCAAAGAAAGAAACTATAAAAGCTAGGGGGAAAAAGAAAAAAAAAAAGTCTTTGATCACATTATATTCCTGTGGGACCTCACTGTACCTAAAGTAATATGAGTCTGTGATGGAAAGAATGGTCTTTGGAAAACATAATGTCCATTCAAACCTCCTGAATCAAAATTCTAGAAACAACATTTTGAAGATACAGCTCCATAAGAAATACAGATCCCTCAGGACACAGACAAGATATAGCTATCACCAGTTCACAGAGTAGACTTTAATATGCTTCAGTCACTTCTAGAGGGGACAAAAGATGCGATTAACAACGGGTCTTCAGAAGTGCTCTCACTCATTTCAGGGAGGAGTTAAAACTAGCTAACTCTTTGGCATGAAAAAGTTACATTGAAAATATATGTATTATGTTCCTTTTACAAGTCCACTCAGAAGCAAATCACAAAATAGAAAAGTTGCATGATGTGAAGSTCTGTAATAAATGAACATGAATTATTTGTTCAGTCAGTCATATTTCGATATTCTCTATTATGTTTGCAATGCAGGCAGGCGAGAAGGGGTTCAAGAGCACAGGCTTCATTTAACCTCTTCTGCTATCCGTTCTTCCAGTGAGAGAGCTAATTAGAGGAGACAGTAACTGAAATAGAAAGGAGATGGAAAAAGATATGGCAGGTGAAGATAATATTGTTAGAGTTAGCATGATTGAGTACCTATTAAATAAAGGCATGCCCTGTCAATGAGAGAAGACTTTGAAAGCGAACTAAAATGTAAATAAGGAGTGATAAAATTGCATATAGTTACAAGAATCCTATAGTCCTAGGTTCTCTAATGTTACTTAAACTGTAGCTGGTCTTCAGAAAATATATTGAGAGTTCTACCTCTGGAGCATGACAGCATAAGGACACATGATAACCAACTCTGAACAGCAGATAGGGCAATCAGATGGATTTTTAGAGGGACGCTTGTACCTAGAGTGTGATTCCTCCAGAATCTGCTGGGCCTGGCTACATTTATGGGCCTGGATGATTTACAGCATGATAGATGRCAGAGCATTAATAAAAGTGGAAGCTCTTTGAGGATATTTTTGAGATGTTTGAACTTGCTCTTTCTTTAATACTGATGCATAAGTAACTATCTCCTTTCTTCACCACAGATTTGACTTGATGCTACATTTACCATCACAGGAATACAAGAGAGGACTAACTGTCCTCAGGGGAAGGTGCCTGAGCTACTGAGGCTCCATAACTGCATGTTGCAGAGACCAGGGCTCTRAGGACTGGATGCTAGAGGAACCAGAGGTCACAGACAGATGCTGTAGGGCTCCATATGTGTCTATGAGAGTGTGAGATCTTCCAGGAAGCTTTGAGCCTGATCAATCAGCAAGAAAGAGCAAGGACAGGCCATCTGTGTTGTCCAGGCTTACCTGAGTAATGCTTGTTTCTATGTGGTGGTTTCTATGTGGTTAGAGTGAACAGGAAACTCTTTCTTGAGACAGATCTATTTTATAAATATCCCAGAAATAGCAAATATCCCCATGATAGCAAATTCTAAAATACTCAGTCTCTTCTGGTGCTAGGAACCCAAATACAGAATCAGACAGATTCTGATCAGGCCACAACACAGTGAAGAGATCCTGTTTGTGTTGTATGAAGTCCAGTACTATGAACTTGAGAATCTTAATAGGATTTTATTAGCAGGACTGTGGTGTAGAAGGAGAATATGTTACTTTACTTCAGCATGAAGATAAGGGCATGCCACTAGCTTCATTACTCATGCCAGTCACTTCCAGACTCTTCTGTTATGATGAGCTAGTTAAGGTCACCCTGCCTCAGGGGATATGTATATCACAGCACAGGCTGGAGTTCAAGTGATGTATGCAGGACAGTGTGACACAGTAAATACTTGTGCCTCCTCAGGTCAACTTGTTATGTGGATCACTCATTCCCCCATGTTCAATAAATACTCTTCCAGTTAGGAGCACTTCAGTGCTGGGGAGGGGGAATAGGGGGAATAGAATAGCAATGCTATAGCAGGCGAGGAGGGATAACCTCCTTGAATCCTGAAGGAAGCCCACTGGACTCAGACACTTCTTAATGGTTTACACAAAACATTGCTCTCTCTGCACTTGCATAATTAGGCAAATGAGTCAGAAGTAATGCTGGGCAAGTAGCAATAGAGAATAGCAAGAGCTACTGCAATCTGCATGCGCAACTTGGACAGTTAGATAGTATGTGGGAAGTATTTTAATAGGGTAAAAGAGCCACAACTAAAGATAAAAATGGTGTTGCAGTTAGCAATGTATTCCTGCTACATATATAGACTCTTGAATCCCTAGCTACAGCAGAAATTAATTCCTATAGTAAAATACTTTCACTGGATTAATGTAAAATGCAGCAAATATAAATGTTACCACTGTTATTGGGCATTCCTTTTTTTCATTTTCATTTTTCATTCATTTCATTCATAATCAATTCTAGAAGCACATTATATAGAAGTATAATCTGGAAAAGCAAATTTTCCTATGAATATAGCACTTTCAATTGCTGTCATAGCTTTTTATGTATTGAGCTTTTAAATATGATCTTGAGCCAAGGTTTCCTTCAATTATTCTTTGGATTTTCAAGTGTGGTAGTTATTTTAGTCTGGGCTCACAATTGATAAATACTCAGCCAAACATATTAAATGTTTTGCTTTTGTTCCTAAGGAAGATAATTTTAGTCTATATTAGTCTCATTTACTAGATGAATTTGGAAACTAAACATATTACTATCAGTTGTTCCTGTCAGGCATGATTAATTTTCTCAAACAAATAATTAGATATTTCTATTTCTGTAAAGATGTCACATACAGAATAAGCTCAGCTCATTTCAATTCAGTATTCTCTATATTTCAGAGTCTCTCAAGTGAAAAGAACAGCATATCTTAGCAGATAAAACAATCTGTACTAAAGTGTATTTGAGAGCAGAATATCTTAACATTCCTCCTGTAGTACAGGAGAATTGCTGCTGCTGACCTTTCAGTTGCACCTGGATTTTTTCTAAAGTCTACTAAATATACACAAATTTGTATTATTTATTGTAAAAGCCTTTTTCATGTCCAGAGACCATAATGCCATAAAAGCAAATTTCAAAGAGCATATTAGTATTAATTATTCTGAAATAATACATTATTTCAAAAAAGTGAAATAAAAGAAAATTCCCTAAAAATCATATGCTCAAAGAGCTAGCAGATAGATCATCAGTTTCTTCAATTATGAGACAATGCAACTAGTCCTACAAATAACCAGTACTCTGTAAATGTCTGTCTATCATCATTAGCATCAGCTAGTTTATTATAGCAGTAAATTGCTGAGATGGAGTTGTAGAGGGTTTTTTTTTTTTGCTTGCTTGCTTTCTTGTTTCTAATAGTATACTTTAATGAAGAAAGTAATGGCTAGACTTTGGATTGACAGGGTCATCAGGTTTTGCTCAGCAAACTGAAAAATTTGCATTTCAATCTCCTTCAAATTCATTTCCTTTATGCTTAGAAATATATACATAGAAATGTTAACTTCAGAATTATTTGAGGGTTTTGAATATATATCATGTTGTACCATAAGCTTGTAAAATAAKCTTAGATGCTTCCGAAGTAATTTACTTCCGAAGTAATTCAAAGAGATCTATTGGTATTATTATTAGAATCAAAGGCAAGTCAGAAGCTTAATCTCTGCATCTCTGTTAAAATGTAGATAGAAAAATCTTTAGAATTTAGAACAGGAAGTCTGTTTTTTTTTCTATGTGTTATTTTAGCAGAATATTTTGTGCCATATTTTGTTCATCGGAATACAATAGTAATTTAGTAATGTAAAACTACAATTTTAAAGCCATATTTTTGTTAGCCTTTGAGAAAAGTTCTGGTAGTAAATGAGATATGCCTTAGCTCTGCTGATGTGTATAGACATTGTACCGTAACTATGACAGACTGCAGTTTGAAAGCAAAACAGAACATTACAAATAGAACACGCATACATGAAGATCAAAGAAAAAGCAGTGTTTTCAAACAATGAGCAAAGAGATTATAAATAAAATATAAATTGAAAGAAGTGACGCAAAGAATGGGATCTGCAAGTTTCATTCTCAGTGGGCTGGTTGTCACACCAACAGGTATTTGGAATCAACATGTTTCAGTTTCTAAAGGTTTAGTCATTCTTACATCTCTCCCTTCAAAAGGAAAATATTTTAAATATATGTTTCCTGTTCAGAGAACATCAGAAGTTTTATTTTTTTGAAATTTAGCAGGCCCATATTTCTTATATTTCCATGAGTATGAACACATATTTAATATTTAAGGTTGGAAGGGACCTCTAGAGATCATCTAGTCCAAACTTCCTGCTCAAGCAGGCACACCTASAGCATGTGGCACAGGGTGGCATCCAGGCGGGTTTTGAAGACCTCCAGAGAAGGAGACTCCACAACCTCCCTGGGCAGCCTGTTAAACTGATCTGTCACCCTMACAGTAAAGAAGTTCCTCCTCACCTGGACATGGAACTTCCTGTGCTCCAGCTTGTGGCCATTACCCCTCGTCCTGTCACTGGCCACCAGTGAAAACAGCTTGTCCCCTTCCTCCCTGCATTCTCCCTTCCTGAACTTATACATATTAATCATAACCCCTCTCAGCCTTCTCTTCTCCAGAGAAAACAGGCCCAGTTCACTCAGCCTCTCCTCATATGAGAGTGTTCCATTCCCTTAATCATCCTGGTTGCCCTTCTCTGGACCCTCTCGAGAAGCTCCACGTCCCTCCTATACTGGGGTGCCCAGAACTGAACACCGTACTCCAGGTGCGGCCTCACCAGAACCATTTAATTGCTTCACTGCTGTATTCTGCGCTTACATTTGATGATGAATAAAGGTTCAAGTGTGCTTCACCAATCAAAAAAACCTCGGTTCACATAATTTACATAAAATTTAAATCAATTTTTTTTATTATTTATTAATGACAAATGAATATCTGGCAATCTGTGAACTGTCCATTTAATATCATCAATATAACAGGTAGTCCATARTAATGGACAATTAAAAGATGTCAGTAAGCATCTAAATATTGCTAGAAGCCCTTTTACCATTAAGCCCCAAATCTGTAATCTGTTCCCCGCATCAATTCCCCCCACCAACACTTTACCATGAAGCAGGTAGAATGTATGTCATAATTTATTTGAGAACTCACACATAGAGAGGGGTTAGAGAGATAAATGTTATTTACAGTATTAAATGTGTAAGATCTGTAAGAACTTTTATCTCATTGCATTTAACTATGTGAACTGCATTTACACATACCTAAGTTTGACTTTTTTTCTCAGAATCTGCTCAGATCTAAAATTGTTCAAAGCGGTTTCAGTAGGTCTCAGTTTAGGCCATTACATCAGCTTGCAGAACTTATCTTTCACTTCTTTTTAAGTCCCTGATGGTTCAGCAGTCTTCTGTCACTCTTTTCTTCTACCCCAATCATAATCATTTCAAGTAAGATGGAAATTTTAAAAATCTTTTGGGAAATTACAATAACTGTTCATCTGTATTTTAGAGTTACAACTCTTAAATGCATATTCAAATTACTTAACAACTGACAACATATGTTAGATGACAGGTCTTCCAGAGAAGGCCATCACTGCTAGTAAGGGATGAAATAATGTTCTATTTCAGCTTTTTACAAGATAAAATAAAAACTCTGAACCACCAAACTAAAACAAGAAGAGAAATGCTGCTATTTCTTACTCTTAGAGGAAAAAATGTGTAGCTAACAGCCTTCTGTATTTCTTCAATAAAAGACAAAATAATTTTAATTATGGATAAGTAAGTTTTATATCTGCCATCTTATATCTTATGTTTTATATCTGCCATTGTGACTTTCTTCCTGAAGGCAACAAAAAAGAAGATGATTCCTTCCTCTTCAGCAAARATGCAAAAACTTTAGAGCTTAGGCCAGCATTACTAAATGAAAAATCAAGTGTAACAATTCCACTCCAATCCCTTGGCTGTCCTTTGAATATTCAGACACAGATGGCATCACTATTTCAGTCAGAATGAATATCACGTCTCATTATTCACCACTCTGTTACTTCCTACCGTTCCATAACTGTGGTCAGTATCTAATCCATTCTGCAAATGAAAGCATATTTTTAATGACAAGCATGATTAATATAATGTGACTGATGTATCTGAAAGTTGGGAGAAAATCTCTTCCCTTTCACATTGAGTTTAAAATTTAGGCACTTGTACTAAGAGATTATGAAGTTCATACTAACTATCTAATTCTAAACATCTAGCTGTAGTAATCTAAACTCACTCTTTTTTGGTACCCATCTTCTTTCACTCTACTAGCTGCATTGGGAATTAAGAGTTAATTTCCAATTCTCAGTCACAGTTAAATTCTATTTTTAAAGTATGCTAAAGTAAACACTACAATTAACTCTTTTTGCTAATACATCAGGTAATATAGGATGACATTTGACATTCTCTTCTGCATAATGTTAAGAAATCATCAATACTTAGAGGCTAATGAATCAGTTTTGGAGGAATGCTTAACCTTTTCCGTTTGTGTTTTCAAGCAGATTTCTAAAATTCTTGGGTCCTTTAGCACAATACTGTATTATGATAATACACTGTTTCTTTGGAGAAGATAAACAGATACCAAACAGACCTTTAAGATTTATCTTATGGTTTACACATTTAAAAGATCCCAAAGAGTTGTTAGCACTTTTGTTTGAAATAAAATATCCCTTCTTTTGTTTACCTTTCATGTAGGGGCCATTAAATAAACTTATTCCAGATTAGCACATATGTCACCTATCCATGCTTACCGATCACATTTGCATGTTTTGAAAGTTTAAGTGAAACCATCTTGAGACTCTGTAATTTGCTTACAGTATTACAACAAGCAAACAAAGATAATAAAAAGATGAGAAAAAAAAATGATTAGAAAAATATTTATAAGAAATGTAGCTAAGCAGAACCCAAAAAAAAAAAAAAAAAAAAAGTGTAGAGAAATAATCAGTTTATAGGCTGGAAAGAGAGATAGAATGGTATGCTAGAAGGTCAAAGATGCAGAAGCCCAAATGGCAGAAGGTAGGCAGGTTAGTTATAATTATACAATTTAGGTTAGGCGTGTTTCTATGAGATAAATATCTTAATCAGAGATGGTTAATATGAATGCAAGGAAATGACTGGGGCTTCCAGACTGAACTACGTTCACCAAGTGGAATGCAAAGAGAGAGATTTCAGAGTGGAGAATCATGAGTGGGTATCAGGGCGTGATTCATCTTGCCTTCTTAGTCTTCTCTGTGTGTGTGTTTTACAGAATCACACAGAATCTCAAAATGGTAGAGGTTGGAAGGGGCCTCTAGAGATCATCTAATCCTACCCCCTGTCCAAGCAGGGACACCTAGAGTACATGGCACATGGTCGCATCCATGCAGGTTTTGAATATCACTAAGGAGGCTCCACAACCTCTCTGGGAAGCCCTGGGGATTCCTCCAAGGAGCTTCCTTAAGAGGTCAAAGTCAGCTCTCCCAAAGTCCAGGGTTGCAAACCTGTTTCTTGACTCGCTTCCTCCTCGTAGGAATGTGAATTGCATCTCATGATCACTGCAGCCTAGACTGCCCCCAACCCTCTCATTTCCCCCTAGACTATCTCTGTTTGTAAGCATCAGGCCTAGCAGTGCCCCTCCCCTTGTTGGCTTGTCAGTCATCTGCATCAAGAAGTTATCTGGAGTGTTCTGAAGGAACCTCCTGGACTGTCTTATCCTGGCTGTGTGATCATCCCAGTGGATATCAGGGTGGTTGAAGTCCCCCATAAAGACCACAGTCTGAGATTGGGAGGCTTCTTGCAGCTGCCTGTAGAAGGCCTCATCCACTTCTTCTTGATCAAAAGGCCTGTAGTAAAAACCCATGACAGCGTTGCCCCTGTTGGCCTGCCCTTTAATCTACATCCACAGGCTGCCGACGCGCACTTTTTCTGCCTCTATGCTGAGCTCCATACATTGCAGTTGCTCTCTCACATAAACCGCAATTCCACCACCTCACCTCCCTGGCCTGACCTTCCTGAACAGCCTAACGCCATCCAGGACCACATTCCAGTCATGAGAGCTCTCCCACTGTGTAACTGCAGTGAGCTCATGGCCCTGCAACCACACATGCATCTCCAGTTTGTCTTGTTTATTCTCCATGTTGTGTTCATTTACATAGAGTTGGGCATTTGAGTTGGGCATCTGGTATGCCAGTCTTTTTAGCTGGACCAGCTTTAACTCGACTATGTGAGCTTTCAGCAGTTCTCATATTTTTGCTGTTTTCTYTCTCCAGGCTTCGGGTATCCTTTGCTGCTGATGGAGTTAGGCCGCTGTGAGCGGCATGGAARGCCATCCTCTACCTGTTTCCCTAATGATACTTCCCTGCTCCCTTGAATCTAGTTTAAAGTCTTCTTGATGAGCCTCTTACCCCTTTGGGAAAGATGAATCTTATCTGAAATGGGCTATTTATAGTGAACTGGCTCACCATAAATGCTTAAAAACAGAGATTTGCTCATTTCTTACATAGTTTTCACAAAATGGGTAAATACCCGGGGTACTATGTAACACTGTCAACAGGTAATATCCTCTGTATCTCTCATTGCAGTCACTATAACATTTTACAGAAGTCAACATTCAGGAAAGAAAATTAAATCATTCTTTAAAATAATAATATTTCAAGTGCATTATTCATTTTCTTAATAATAATTACAATGTTATTGCTGTTTTTTTTTTCTCTTAATACTCTGTTTTAAACCTCACAAGTATTGGATATATTGGAAGGACTTAGTTTATTGATTACAGTGAGCTTTAGATTAAGTCGCTGCTGAAGAAAGTACATCAGCTTAAAGAGCAGCTTGAAGACTGTTTTAGAATTAGGAGCCTTCTTGAACTCAGCCTGAAAATTGTATTGACTTCCACAGTGCCAGTTTCTAAGAAAGGGATGCTGTGGGTATGCACTACAAAAATACTTATCAGTTTTATCCTTTTACAGGCAAAATAATTTAAGAAACCTTAATATAYAGAACTTGGCAGCAGGAGCACTAATATAACAAACCAAGGAAATACATGTGTTCACTAGGTATTCATGAAGTGCATTTTAGCTCATTTACTTTTTCAAACACAGAGGAATGAAAAAAATATTTTAAAAGACAATCTGAACATTCCCTTTACTAATTATTCATAAAAATATTTTTTTTAAGTATTTCATTTTTAGTAGCTTTTGTCTTCCTTATAATAGATATTTCTTATTTTAATAAGATGGTAATATTTATTTTTAATTTAAATATATTTTCTTTTCCCCATTTATGTAGAAAGCAATTTTTATTTCTAATTCTAAAGCAACGATGTCAATATTGCCTGATTTTTAAATAAGATCATGTGTTAGCGCATTTTTATAGCAAATTGTTATATATCTATACCATTGCGGTCTCAGCTCTTTCAGAATATATTTTTCATTGCTCCTACTTGGTACTATGTGCACGACAAACCTGATTGCTGTCCTTTTTCAGTATCCACATTTTTCATATATATTGCTTTTTCTTTTTTCTTTTTTCCTCCAGCCTACAGGCATCTCAGATGGCACTCTAGTACTTAAAGAAAGAATTTTCTTTAAARTATTTCCATATGAAAATATACTACTAAATATACTCTGTACACCAGAGGTAATTCATGTATTTGGAACTGAGTATGTGACTGAGCTCAGTCTCTGGGGATTCAGCTCTAGATTCAGATGCTAAGAGGTATTTGTCCTTGAAGTTTATGATGGATAAGACCCTGTTATAAAAAATGGATCAGTAAGATATGTATATGCTAAGAAGAATCTAGACTTGCATCCAGTCTGCAATAAACATGTAACAAATGTTACTTGAGAAGAATGCAGTGCCATTTCAGATGTTTTCTTAGAAGAACTCTCATTCCAAATAGCACAGAACTTCTCTAGGTCCTGTGCCATATTTCCAGTCCTGTGCAGATGTTTCTGATGGCATCCCAGATGACACTAAATATCCAGGTCTAGGTAGATGAATTGACATCCAAATTTCAACTTACTACAGACACTATCTCCTAAATTGAGGCATTACAATCTGGTTTTTGAATTGATGCCTGTCTGAAATATCAATAAGCACTATCAACAGCAGTTATAAAGTGAGTCTTTTTTTGCGGTACTCTTACATGAGACATCTATATTTATCAAAGGGTCAGCTATACAAAATAATAAATATCCTGTTTCTCATTTATCTCTTTTTCAAAACAATTATTAATTAGAAAAAAAAGTCTCTGCTTACAAGAAATTTAAACTTATGTCCTAATCATAGAAGTCAAGATGGAATAGCATATATGGAGTACTTATTTGCAATGTTGTGCTTATTTACCTACTTTTTCCATAGCTAGAGAAAAAGACACAATCTTCTCGATTGTACTGTATTCTGGCTGTTATAACCAAAAGTGGAGTGAGGATATCAAACAGATATCAAAAAAAGATATCAAAAACATCTAAATTGTACTTTTAGCTCTTAGAAAATTCCATCTGACTCATTTTTCCCCAGACAATAGCTATTCTGTAGGAACAAGTTCAGAGATTGCTTTCTTCTTACTTGAACAACATTTTCATGAGAATTGCTATGCATATAAAATGTAAGCATTATCGCTGCTGGTCTTCTTGAAAAGAAAGGCTCAAAGATTGTTTGAAGATGATGGTGAGTTGCCCAGAGAGATGATCTGTCTAGGATAGTAGTGAATCATATCTGATGAGCTCTTAACTAGACAACACTGTCAGTGGAGGCAGATGCCAGCTGTTTTGCAGGTTTGGTATTTGAAGGCACAGGAGCATGATGACCATTAAATCAAGCAATCATATGCAGACATAATTGGAAATTGCTTTTGCATGTTGTGATAATTCTTGGCTAATTGCCAATTTTAATTAAAAGAAAAAGCATGTTCAGTCATAAAGGGTTTTTTTTCCAAGTATTTTCATTAAATAGGAATATGCGCMCTGTTTTTATAGACCCATGTTCAAGTCACTGCTCACAATGAGRCAAACTACAGACCTCACAGTGAGTTTCCTATATGATACATAACCTCTGATTATAGTCTATTCCAGTTGTACTGATATGTTTACAAAAATGGTTGATTTAGTGAGCATTTTTTACCAAAAGAAAAAAAGAAGCTGCAAAGTATCTTTTCCTCTTCCTGAAAACATCTTTCAAAAACTTGGCACCAGTAATATTTGAATAATTGTTAAATCTAAAGCAAATGATCCACTAAATAGTCATATTAGAATGCATCTTGGAGAATTCTACATCACATCACTTAATGTTTATAAGACTTTTAAATTACTTAGATAAGTCAGAAATATGAATAACTTTCTCCCATGATATATGTCTACTGCTCATGTAAATGCTACTTCTCTTTTTCAGTACAAAGCCAAATGAAACTTATATCTATGCTAGTTCAGTTTGAACTAGCCAGTTTGTTCTAAATGAGAAATGTTTGCTGCTAACAGACAATTAAGTTAAGATTCCCTTCTATTTCATCTACTTGTCTACAGCCTTTAAGATTTCATGTGATTTCATACAACTCATCAAATTGTGTAAAGAAGCTTAAGGTTATTTAGGATACCTGACTCTTGCACAGCTTTCAAGCGTGGTCAAAAATATATCTTACCACAGACAAGGAGGCCTCCAAATCATCTGTATGTTAGGTCTGAGTGTCATCATTGCAAGCTTTATGGCCTTGCAAATGTTGAAGTGCTGTCAATGTGATACATCAGCAATGTGATATATATCTGATATTATATTCAAAGTTCTTCAGTCTTTCTGGAGGCAAGGAAATAATATTAGTAATACTAAGTGTGTTTTAAAACAAGGAAAATTTGTTCCTGAAATTGCAATTGCAAGGTGTCTGAGCTTATGGAGCTGACATAACTTGAGTAATTAGGCTGTCAGAGGCCGTCAGTCTTTGGTATGTCGTTATACAGTTCCTAGTGATGTAACTTTTGTCTTTTGTTAGATAAAGCACAAGTAGGCAGATGAAAAAAAAAAAAAAGAAAGAAAGAAAAAAAGTGCAAATTTTGGAAAGAGCAGAATTTAATACAAGAATACAAGAATATTTTCTTGTCCAGCAACTCACTACACCAGTCAATAAGCAACATCTCAGAGCAGTCCATTAGCCTGTAAAGATTAGTCTGGAAGATATTTTCTACCTCATAAAGCTTATCCACCTCGCTTCTAAGGAAAGTGCTCTTTTTGGGGACACATGGCTCTGGAGAACAATCAAGGATGCATGGGGACAAGGTTACATGACTGCAAACCATGCTTAGCACCCTACTCCTTCTGAGCTCTGATAGATGCCAACTCTATGAGCAAGGAAAGAGGAAATAGTGATATCCGCTTCTCTGTAACTTTTGTGCTCGTTTTCTCATTAATCACTTGTCCACAGAGACACTGAATTGCCAAATGCTTTCATATGGATCCAATTCCTGCACAGTAATTGAGTGTGTTTAGTCTGGCCTGATCTAAACCACAATACAGATGTAGACATTTGTTATTGAAAGATAATCATATGCTTAATATGTGGTCATACTTTCTAACCAATACAACCAACATCAAAAAAAGAACTTATATCTTTTTTTTTTTTTAATTAAATAACATATGATTCTTGATGGAAGAATACTAATTTTTACTTCCCAGTCACATTTATTCCCACTCCAGAGGAAGTCTAGAATCAGGGCTTACATCTTTTTTTTTTTATAGAGACATTGTTAAAAAAAAACAAGATGCAGAGTAATAATAAGGTCACTGCTTATGATTATTCTATTTCATACCTCTGCATTTACATAAGGTTATATTTTTTGTAAAACTTACTTTAATTCACTCTTTTCAATTTATAAGATGCTATCCTAAAGAAATCCTAAAATTAGACTGATAGTACTTATCAAATATCTAATCAAGTAGGAATATTCTAATTGCATTTTTGAGTAGATGAAATAATTATTCACAATAAGATGGCAATTATAATCAAACACAGTTCTTAACCATAAAAGGAATAGTTCTTTTTGTCACTGAGTAACAATTCTGATAGAAATAATACTCTGTTAAATGTATTATACTTCAGGAAAATGTGAATCTTTACCTTTAGAAAATAACAGAAAGTGTAAATGTAAATCGAGAGCACCTAGAATATATTGCCTTTGAATTGTTATAACATTCAAGAGGAAAAATCACTTAGGTAAAGTGGAAATTTCTCTCATATAAAAGGTGTTTATCCAAGTTTAAATAGAGCTTGCATTTCCTGGTTTTAACCTTTTAACAGTAAAAAATTAATCTCTTTTAAAGAGTATGTAAGAAACTTTTACATCTCTGGTAAAAAGAAGAAGAAGAAAAAAAAAACAATAACAAATCTGTGTTCATATGGGAGTTTTTTTCTATATCTCTGAACTGTGCTTCGTCAGGGGTTTATTACATCAGCTTTTTAAACAACTTCTGTAGTAACAGAGAGGCAAGAACTTAATCCTTGGTGGAAGACAGTGCTGAATAATCTTTCACATGCGCCTAGCAATGTCTTCCTCTAACTATCGTCTAGGGAAAAAGTGGAAGACATATGAATTAATCTAATGCTCTCSTGCTATAAGATCTCTGAGGTTTGGCATTCTCATCACATAAGAACTTGCTTACAAAGTTAAATTTGAAAACACGAAAGAAATAGACTAGAAGGTCTTAGTATATCTCAGATTCTGCAGACTAACTTAATATCTAGAAGATATGCTGAGATCTCTTCAACAGAATAGTTTAGACCACATATTTAACTCATAGATAAAGAAGCAATGGGTTGAATTACAAAATAAAGAAAAAAAAAAAAAAAAAAAAAAAAAAAAAGACCCTCCAATTGTCTTTAACAGAGTCAAGGTTAATTCTCAGCTGAAAATGGATATTGTGCATGACACCTTTATGTGAATTATATGTAGAGCAATATATTTGTAAGAGTCAGTGTCTAGTGATGTAAATTTCAGTCATCGGCTGCAGCAAAATAATTCATCCAAACAGCCTGATTAAAACTCCATTCTTCTCCAAACAAAGTGCATTTAGTGTAAGATTTCAACCCCTTTTCAAAATCAAGGTAGTATTTCAGAGKAGACAAAGATAGTTTTATAATATAAAACCAAAAATAATTATGAATATTCTTAATATAGTGCAATCAAATGTCCACATTAAAAAAAATTACAGGTAGATATAACAGATACTTGATCTAATTCCATCTTAATATTTGACAGGACTTCTGTCTTAATATTTAACAATTAACTTTTTATCTGTCTTACTGATAGGTAAATAGAAATATTGCTACACTTTCATATCTGTAGATATAAAGCAAAATATATTAGCACAAAATAATTATCTATGAATCAGTGTGCCTGTTAGAAAATAAAAAAATCCACTACATAAAAGGGCAAAATGATACTGATAAACAAGTAGCACTTGCATAACTGTATTCTTCTGAATAGTGATGCTAATCTCTGCTGAATAAAACCAAAATAAAAAAAATGTGGTATTACTGATTCTAAAGAGACATTCTAATGAATAACAAGAAATATAATCTCTTTAGTTTCTATTATAGTGACCACCTCTAGATAACATTGAGACTTAAAATTAAATTTTAAAAATCTTGTTTTGAGATATATCTAGAATTTAACCTTTCTCATGTAAACTTTTGTAGGAATTTATTTTAAGTATGCCAGGTTTTGAACAGTCTTGTGTGAGAAGTATGACCAGACTATGATATCAGCTCTACAAAGGAATATAATTTTCAAGAAAATGACGTAATAAAGAAGTCTCTATGGTATGTACATACACACAAGAATAATTCCAAAGTATTCACTGTAGTTTCCATTAGAGTGAACACTTTTCATGCAAAATAGGCTCTTTTTTCAGAGAAATGGTTACAGCATGTAGCAGTAGCTGTCCTCCAATCTACATATATGCTCTCCACATTCTTCAAAAGTAGTTCCTTTCAATATACTTTACTTTTTTCTTTCTGTTGACGCCAAGGAGGAATAAAGGTGAGTTTTAAAGAACAATTTTGAAATCTATTAACAAAAAAAAAAAAAAAAAAAATCAATGGTTCCCTCCATAAAACTCATGCAGGCAAACAGAAAGCAAGAATACTTTGTGAAAGTGGCTGCACATCAGATGGCAGAAATCAATAGTTTCTGTAAAGAAGATATCCTTAGGGACAGAAAGCTTCGAAGTATGAATAGAATGCTAACATCAGTGTCTGGCATCTGCAGAGTTGATAATACAGTATTTAATCCCTGCCAAGAATGGGTAAAAAAAATACACTGTTTCCAAAGTTTTAATGATCTGGAGTGAATACCTTACACTATCTTTCCTGCTGAGCTTCTTGAGCCATTCTTTACGTGAAGGATATTTTAAAGAACCAGTCAAATGATTCAGAAAACCATGCAGCTTAAACACCAATATTAGAAGGAGGATTACTTTTCCCCCTAGTTCCCCTAGCTCCTCCTTCAGATTTCCTTCTTCAAATTTCTGCAATTTCAGTAGCTTGATTTTCCACTAGCAGAGATTATATTGTTACCAAGAAAGAAAGAAAAAGATTTTATGCATATTTTGTGGATCTGGCTTGTACCGTACGGTGACCTAAAGTTAAGAGAGAGAGAGATTTCCCTTTATATATACATATATATATATGTTTATATATATATATATTATTTCCATTTACATATATGTATATATATAATTATAGATTTCCCATGAAATAAATACAAAGAAAGTGTGTTTGTGAGCACAGTTCACATCAAAATATACTCCAAAGCAAGTAAAAGCTTAACCAATTTGAACTCTATCCTCCCTAGCATCCCCAGCTTTCTAGGAAAACTTGTGTCATTAGGAGAAGAAATTACAGTATTATCATTTGGAACTGTCTCAGTTTTCTCTTTCAGGAACTAATGCTGTATAGAAAGAAATGAAGGAAAAAAGGAAGAAAGGAAAAAAAAAAGAAATGGAGGCAGGCTGACAGAAAAAGAAGGATGGAAAGATAGAAAGAGAGATGGAAAGGCATGGAAAGATGGACTGAAAGAAGGACAAACAGAAAGACAGATGGACTGATGGACTGGACTGAGGGAGGAGGGAAGGAGGTAGGAAAGGGAGAAATGGAGAAAGGAAGGCAAGAAGAAAATAAACTTGTAACATCATCCAAGGTTTTTTAAGTGAATAGGTTTAAACTGTGCCTTCGGGACTCTGTAGCACAGTCTTCTAAGCACTTAACACTGTTTAGACCTGAGTAATGTTTTTGGACGTCACTCCACTTGACAATGCCTGAAAGAGAGACCACACTCCTTGGGTTCACTGAATTTACCATAGAGAAGTAGCTACTAGTGCTAAGTGTAATTCTAAATACTCAGAAATGCTTTAAGATGTTTTCAACAAATTAACTTCAGATTTGACTCAGAAATTTATAGATTGTAAGTTTTTAACCATAAAAGGTTAGAAGACAGGGATGGCAATCTTTAAGAGCAATAGGTTATCACACCTTCATATGTAGTTATCTCAGACAGGACAGAGATACAGAAGAAAGGGATAACCTCCTGCCACTAAGCCATAAGTAAGCTGTAGTCCTGTCACATTAGTAAGATATATAGAGACAATCTCTCTTCAACCTGACATTTTTGTCACGTGAAAAACAGAAATTTCCAAGAAGTTCTTTACATCTGTGAGAGATTCCCTGCTCATCTGGGAATCCCAAGGAACTGCAAATGTCAAACTGCACAGTTAACATAGCTCCAGTGTTTGAAGTTTCAAAACCATTTTTTTTTCCCTTTCATCAGTGTGAGTAATTTTATACTTCTCATTTCATGTCTGTACCTTGGAAAAAAAGCACTTAAAAAATATACGTAAATATATGACTGAAGCTATAATCTATACTTAATATACTGTGGAAAAAAACAAGAACAAAACAAAACAAAACAAAACAAAAAACCCAAGAAGATCTCGGGGTTGCTCCAAAAACATTGAATGAATCATATTTATTTTACACTCCATTTTTCATGTAGTTTGTCTAACACTTCTATAGTTTAGCATATCCTGTAAATCTCTGTCCTTATCTTGAGTTCTGGTCATGTCAAACAATGTACACAATAGAACTATATAAGCAAATACTACTAAAGTGTACCTATCAATCATACTAAGAGCTTTATATGCTGCTTATGTACTGTACTACATTTGCAGATTTTATCTATAATAGGCAGATTGGTCCTAAAATTATAAAAAAAAAACCTTCAGAATTTTTCCTGTTCTATACTCCGTGTAGCCTTGAATATTGATTTGACTTTGCAGAATGCTGTATCTTGTTGAAATCCCTAATTTCCAAAGGCAGCTTATATAAGGAAATGGACAGAAAATAAATAAAAGGAATACTATAGTCATTTAAAAGTTTGGTATGATATTATTAGTGATGATAGTGGCAATTTAAAACACTAAATGATGTCTAAGAGTAAAATACTTTGTTAAAAGCAAAATAAAACAAGTTGTGATTATGTAATATAGTGAAGGGKTTTTTTTCTGAGTTTACTTAAACACTTAAAATGCCTAAATTAGAATAGCAATTTTGCTTTTTATGATATTCAGTATTAACCTCATAAATTTAAATCTTTGCAGGCATACATTATGAAGTCTACTACAGAACCAGAGATTCACACATACAATGATTAAGGTTCAAAGGGACCTTTAGAGGTCTTCTAGTCTGACTCTTCTGCACAAGTAGGGTCACCTATAGTACGTTGTATAGGATCACGTCTAGATGGGTTCTGAATATCTGCAGAGCAAACTCCACAGCCTCTCTGGGCAGCCTGTTTCTGAACTCTGTTAACATTGTAGTCAAGAACTTTTTCCTCATGTTAAGATGGAAATTGCCTCTTGCCTCTCATCCTGTTGCTGGCCAACATTGAAAAAAGTCTGGCCCCATCCTCTTGACACGCTCCTTTCAGCTGATTATACACATTGATAAGATCCTCCCTCAGCCTTCTCTTCTTTAGGCTGAACAGGCCCAGCTCTCTCAGCCTCACAGGACAGATGTTCCAATGCCCTGGTCTTCTTCGTAGCCCTATACTGGACTCACTCTCCCCAGTAATTCTATGTCCCTCTTGTGCTGGAGGCCTCAAAACTAGATGCACTACTCARCATGTGGCCTCACCAGAGCTGAGTAGAAGAGGAGGATCATTTCTATCAACTGATGGCAACAGTTTTCCTAATGCACCTCAGGATGCCATTGGCCTTCTTGGCCACAAGGCCACATTGCTGGCTCATGTTCAACTTCTTTGCCACCAGGATGCCCAGGTACTTTTCTGCAGAGCTGCTCTCCATCGGGTTAATCTCAGTTGTACTGAGTTGTACTGATGCATGTGGTTATTCTTCTGTATGTGAAGGACTCTGCACTTGCCTTTATTCAATTTCATGAGGTTCCTCTCTGTCTATCACTCAGCCTTCCCAGGTCCCACTGTATGGCAGCACAACCCTCCAGGTAGATTCTGTACCACTGATCACACCTTATGAGCTCTGCTATTCAGGCAGTTTGAGGGTACTTTGAAACTGTGATCATGTATGGTGAATCAAAAACTCTAGAAAAGTATAGGATAATAGAATTTACCAAAAAAATAGCTTTTCTAAGTATTTATAGTATTTAAAACATTCTGAAGTGAAAAAAATCCTGAAGAAATGTTGTTGAGAGTAGATAGGGACTCTTGAAAGGTTCTTTGTGCCTCATCTGACTGAAGTGGACACAGTCTTTCTATACTATCTAATTTTCTGGACAGAATCAAAGCTATTATAAATATAACTTTTTCTGGGAGAGGCAATCTATGAAGCTATCACAATGTGAAGCTATATGCAGAACACATTCATTGTAAAGAATGTTATTAAATGCTTAATATGCTTAATTAAATGCTTAATATTAAATGCTTAAATGCTACTTCAAATGATCTGAAAGTTGTTTACAGTTTTTCTTGATTTCCTTAAAAATGTATGAATGCTTTTTCTTTTGATCTGGTAACTACAAGACCAATTTGATGTTATTTTTTGAGAAAGTATAACCCCTGTTCCCACTGTAACAACATACTCACTTTTACATTTAAACTTCAATAGTCTTGAAAAACTACAAAATGGAGAACGAAAAGGAGAAAGAAACAGATGCGGGATGATGTAAATTACAAGATTAGGTAGATTAAGTTGATTTCATACACAGTAAAGCCTAGTTGAAATCTACTGTTTCCTGAGTTTCATCATGTGTCAATTCAGAACAGTATTTAAACCTCAAAATCAGAACTTGGAAGCTAAAATCATATGAAATTATTAGCCAACATATGGATATGCTTTTAAACAACTAAACTCAATATGGCTTTTGATTTTTTAAAAATATAACTATCCAAAAATATAAGTTATAATAATTTCTGTATTTGCATCAATGTACAACTCAGAGCTACAGAATATCACAGTAATACTTCTTGCTGAGATAGTACAGTCTACTAGAAATCCTTTCTTCAGTGAGCTGTTTAAACCTGTAGTTTTCAGAGCAAGGAAAAAGAATATTAAGTTGTCAAAAATAATTATAGCAGGAATACCAAGATAAAGGCCTATCATAAATCAGCAGACCATTTTATAGTGTCTTCTCTATAAATATCAGGTTCCACATATTTCATCATAGTCAAACCATTCAAATACAAATTAATTCTATTAGAAATAATTTTTGTTTAGGTAAGTCTTGACATTTACACTGAACTATCATTTTTGTCTTTTAAAAGGAATCAAAAGAAAAAGACTATGAAAAGACTATGATACATAGTCAATGTGTTATCAATCTGAAATAGCAATCCAGTCTCCTATAGCAATCCAGTCTATTTTTTTTTCTTATGTCTCAAACCCTTTTCCTTATCAGAAGTGCTTTTCAAAGAAGAAAATTGTTTTGTACTACCTTACTTGTGTTTTGTATTTGAATAATGAGCTCCATGGAAGGGCCACTTAAGACACAAACTTTGTGAACTCAATTCTTAACTCCCAAATGTACTTTCATTACCTAAAACTAGAAGAGGATTTATATATATATATATATATATATGTTTTCAAATGAGGGCAATTTCTAATGACATTTTAGTGAAGAGATTTAGGCTTCCTGTAGTGTGAGGTCAAAAGGAACTTTCCCATGTCTTTCAAAGTTCTCCTGTGCACTCACTAAAATACTCCAACAGTGTGTCTAGCCTGATAAATGTATTGAAGCTGAAGATACAATATGCCAGAGTTTGCATAGGAGATAAGTGTGAGATACTCTATGCAATTAATTCAAACTTTACATGTTGCTTGATTTTCCTACCTTACACTGTAGCTGAGCTTGCTATAATTAGGCTATCTAATATGCAAATATCTCAAAGCCATTACATAAGGTAACACTTTATTAAAGAAAATCCCTGAACAGTAAAAAATTATCTTCAAAAGAACAGTTTAAAAGATTAGAAGTAGACAGAGTAAAAATATTAATTAGAGTCAAAGAATATCTACTTTCCTGTAGAAAATTCTTATTTTAAATAGCTTGAGCAATGGACATATACCATAAAAGCTTTTAAGACCGTGGTCTTTCACATGTCTAGATAAAATATCTTACTATAGCATGGTACACATCTCTTTCAGCCTTCACCTTTGCTTGTTTTTTCTTTTATTTTTTTTTCCCACAGAAATAAAGTTCTTCAAAGGAGAGGGATCAATGAGTTTTTAAGTGTCAAACTGAGATAATGTCAAGATGTAGCTTTTCCCAGACATGAGAGCTCAGGAGTATACACACATTCACCATGCTAGAAGGTATTTCAAGATAGAAGGCTTTTCCTTTACTTTAAAAATGCATTCTAAATCTATAAAATATCACCTGATATGTATAATCAAAGTTGATAGAAACTTTGATTCTAGTGAGAGCAAGTCAGAATTTTGGGATACATCCTGCCAAGAGCAGGAACTGACAAACAGTATTTGTCATGTTCCACATCTTTAAGATTGTATGATTTCCTCTTTTTAGTTAAATTAAAACATTAAATACTGTAGAAATAAATGTGCCTGGCTTTTATGCTCAGACTGAATCTTGAGGTAAATTCTTTACAGTTTTTTTAGCTTTGTTACTTTAAATTAAATTAAAATTTGATATAGTAAACAGTTAAAATGTCTGGGGAACCAAGTAATGAGAATTAAAAAAACACTCATAAAGGATAATTATTTAAAACTCATCCTACAGAAAAAAAAAAAAAAAAAAAGCACAAAAACCCCAGAATAAACAGTACTTTGGCTTGTTGCTTAAGGCAAAAGATTATTTATACAAACACTTATGTTCAGGCAGTAAAGTAGCAAATCAAATACTGTGTTTATTTGTTTGCTTGTTTATTTTTCTGCATAAAAAATAATTTTACAAAAGTAACAAAAAAGTTTGATACAATTATGCTGTATTATATTACAAAATAAACTCCAAATACCAGGTAATACAGGATTTATACTGAGGTTACTGTTCTGCTATGATAAAGAGAAGACGGTGAAGAATATTGCTACTTTGCAGCATAAAATTACTCTGTTTAATTGAGAATAAAAGCTCATTTTTAACCTAAAAAACTAATGGTAATATTTTATTTTGACTTTTTATTCTTTTTGAATAAAAATCTTCAGCATGTGTCACCAAACTGGCAGTGTGATTGCTCTTATATCTCTTACATAGCTTTTATATTTCTTACATTGAATCATGTCCTTCAATGTTCTATCATATATTTTGCTTCCAAAATTGTCATTCTTGGCCTATTTTATGAGACTGGAAAGAATAAAAGAAAAAAAAAAAAATTAGAGATCCAGATTTTCTTTGGATGAATAAAGATTCTACAATTTCCATGTAAAAGCTATTCTTATGCCCTCTTTAGGACTTCAGTTCCTAAGGGATTCAAACATAAGGAAACATTAAAAGTAAAGAAAAACTGCAAGCTATTTAGCGAGAGTCATGCTTACTTTTATTCATGTTGACTTTTCTATATTCTGTTTACTTTGAGAATCTATAATGAGGAAAAAGGACAATCTAGGGCAGTATCTTGTCTCTCACAGTGGTCAATGMAGGAGGGTATTGAAGATTAAGAATCAAGGCATGCCTAGTCCATAATTCCCCTACATACACTCTCATTCTTCAGTGAGGATAAGTCAGATGATAGAAGTRTGGATTGGATTTTTAAGAGATTTTATTATATTCCTCATCTTTACCAACCTCCCTCTCATCCCCACTATCTATATCTAGAATACAGCACTGCCTTTCTCATTGTTTTTAAGAGATGTGGCCCCTTTGAGTCAGAATTGCTCAAGGTGGGATTCAGAATAAGTTGACATATTGCATGATGTCAAAGAAAATTCATAAAGATTGRTACTATTCTGCTAACAAGTTTCCTTCTGCATCAATCATTTCAGCACATTTCCTAGGCCACCACAACCCAAGCAATGCTGATYTATAAATCTCTGTTCAGTACCTGCTGGTGATTTATTAATTCTTCTGTGCCTATAAACTTGACAATATTTTTCCAAATCATTTTTGATAATGATAAACCTCATGTGAGACATTTAATAGTCTTGAAAAAGAAAGATCCATTACAATAAGCATTGCTCTCAGAATTAGGTAGCATAAGATCAGAAACTACCTTTTATAGGTTTGGAATTAATTTGGTTTGGCATGACTGAAAGGTCTATTATTTTTTCCTTTTATTAAGCAGATCATGATTATATGAAGAGTTACTCCAGGTTACATATCATGCCCTATTTTACTCAGAAACCACTAAAAAGATTGTTTTTAAGAGACTGAACCAAATTATCTTTGTCCGGATTCAGTCATTGATTCTACAAACATAAGTACCCCACATAAAATGAAACAGAATATTGAACTCAAGTGAAAAGTAAGGTTTTTTTCCTCATTAAACTCAAAACTATAGGAAAGATCAGGTAAAATGTCAGCTATGTAATTATTGGCTGCTCTGTGGTGTGTTGCTTGCTGCATATGTGTGTTGGTATAGAATAGTTCCCGTCCTCTGGAGGAGGATGGACGTCTGTGAACATATCAGCCAACTCCACAACATAAAATCCTTTTCCTGGCTCTGTAGCACGTTATACATGTTATGTATAGTACTTCACTATTCTAGAATTTATGTATGACCATGTATGTAAAAGAAAAGTAAAAAGAGAAAATTATTTTTGTTTAGATTTTAAACAACATTGCTTGGGTCTACACTCAAACCCTTCAGGTCAAAACTTCTTTATCTGACTGTAAAAGGCCTCCAATGGCCTCTTGGTCTCTTCTCCAGGCCTCCAATGATCCTTCTTGGACAAAAGGGCTTTTAGTGATTCTGCCTGATATTTCTTGAGAGTTTGTATTCATTTATAATGCAGTAAAAATAAGGAAAAGTCTGTTTCCAGCCTAAAATATTTTTATGTTCTTACCCGTGAGATAGTGAACAATAAGTGGCAGCACAGACTGGGAGATTTTAGAAATCAAGCAATTATTGGCTAGTAGAAAAAACTTGTACATTCTGAAATATTTCAGCTCCAAAAGTGAGGCATAAGGGGTGATTAATTTTTGTGTTAACTCACTTAAGTTTATATTTACCTACCAATGGTTTCCTATAACAAAGCATTCTAAAAGCAAATATACATATATAAAATATAATATATATTGTGCAGTCCTACTCATTGATTTAAAGAAACCATGCTTATAAATGAACCTGATTGCATTACTTTTTACAGAGAATTAGAGGGATTTTCCAGGATACCAAAATCTGGTCCTACAATTTATTCTTTGATAATTCTATAGAGAAAATCTTTGAAACATTGTTCAGTTAGGATTAGTAACACAATGAGAAATACCTCGAAGATAGACATTTCTCCTCTGACTTTCTCACTAGAAAGAAAGGTTTTCTTCAGAGTCAAAGGAGATGATCCCAGCTAATATTTGTTTTCAGTTGCTGTTCCATTACTATTTGCAATTTCCAGCCAAAAACAAGTATTAGAAGATAGTATTTTATCAGAAACAGAACGGTTAGCTCATGTCCTATGCTGAAGTATCCAACCTTATGTTTGAAAAAGATTTCACGTAAATCAGCTCTTAACTCTGATTTCAGAAGTGCTATTCCAGATTGAACATTTTTTTTTCCTAGTAGATCCACTCTCTAGTCCACTTCTCAGAATGTTATAGGCCAATCCACATTTCTATTCTGAGCTAGTGTTCTCAGCTGCACATGCTTTGATCTACTGTACTCAGCAATTCTGAAATTGTTAGCAGTATTTTCCAGATCTGAATCTCTCTTCTCTGTCCTTTCCACCTTAGGTGAGTCACACTTTAGTCCTTTGCATGAGAAAGAAAGACGAAGAATAACTTTATCTAAAGCTGGACATTTTATAGTGCCTATTATCTTATGGTAAGTCATGGTTAGAAGTATTGAGGCCTCATGTGGGAAATAAATGGCTTCAAGGAACTCTATAGTAGAAGAACATCTGCTTTAATTTGTGCATGTGAAAGTATGGGGTTAGATTCTGATTAGAGAAGTGTACCTGTCTGCATATAGGTTTTTACTTTTCAGATTCATTTTTAACTCTCTTGACTCCTCAACTATAGAATAGTGGCTCATTCAGTCTACACTTAGGTATTTAAAGTTATTTGAGATGCCTTGCAGTACTCTGCCTATCCTTCAACTGCCACTTGAGAAGGACACAAATACAAAAATGTCTCAAATAATATCTCAGACACCCTAGGGCATCTTAAATGTCCATATATGCCTATAAGGACACCTACATGGACTTCTAAAATTTCCATTGACCATACTCAGAGATGCAGTGTGTTCCTACATTTTATATTTAATATATGAGCTGAATCCCACCCCAGCTGTCTTTTATAGGCAACATTTATATTTAGTGGAAAGTAACAGAAACCTCTGGAGTACAGTTCATCTCATTCTAAGGCAGCACAGAGAAAATAATCATCTGGAGTTTCTATTTCTATGCTTTTACGGTAAAGGTTGCTATGTCAGATTTAGATGTTTAAGATATCTAAAGCCAGGTTAGATATATCTATCACAGAGGTTATATATCTATCACAGAGGTGAACTTCACCTTGTACAAAACATATAACAACTATTTCCTTTTTCCTGCTCATTCTGATTCTTCTCTCTTTTACCTCTCTTCAGTGCTTGGGAAAATAGTACAGCAAGACCTCTTGGGACCTATGATGGAGAAGAAGGTGATTGGGAACAATCAATGTGAATTTACCAAGGACAAGTCTGACCAGTTTGATTTTCTAATGTCATAAAGTGACTAAATTTATAGATGAGGCAAGAGCAGTGGATATCACTTACCTGAACTTTATGAAGGTTTTTGACAGTTTTCCCAATATTTCTGCCCCATTAACTATTTCATGATCTCTCACATGTTGAGCACCCATGAAGGAAGTTGTATTATTCTCCTGAATATGATTAGATGCCAGGTCATAAGACTAGTTTATTCCAGTAACACTGGAAAGGCAGAGAGCCCTCCCTATGCACTCAAATGAACTAATCATGTTGGTGCATTCTGGAAATGTTTTTATCATGACAAGCTGCTTTTGTGAGTAGAAATGTACTAGTTGGGAACTCCTCTGGGCAACAAACAGGCTAACCAGGAGATGTACACATGGCTCTGCTCAACATTTGGATATATAAATATCAAAAAGCACCTCAGAAGCTCAGAGAGCATGACAGATCTGAGCTATTATCCACATACCTCCTTCCAAAATTTGAGTACACAGTGAGTGTGACGCTGAGTATATGGAGACTGTAACATATCAAGTGATAAATTAGCACAGTAATATAATCAATCAGATTACATTTGTGATTAAATAAAGTTTGTCCTCTCTTTCAATACAACATGTTGTGAAAGCATTCTTGGCAAAGAACCTGGTTAGCTCAGTGGGAGCTGACACTAATTAACATAGTCAGCAGGATATTCTTTACWTGTGTCTATAGGAAGAAAAGAATAATTTGAGCATTACAAAATAAAAGTCTGTGAAGTTACGGAGATTCATATCAACTGATAGAGTTTTATATAGTAGCAAAAAGATACTTAAGATTAGGATTGCTGCCCACTGGAAAATAACACATGGAGGGAATTAATATCTCATACCATGGAGTCATGAGGAAGAAGGATGGCAAAATCTATATTGGGATTTGGATCAAAGAACATTGTACTGACCCATATCATATCTGTAATGAGTATGATAAATGAAAAAGATAAAAGGTAATGGTAAGGTAAAGAAGGTAAAGGCAGGAATTTGTTGCTTGTTTGGAAGTTGCTTGAAAGCAGTAGTGGAAAAGCTTTAAGACAAGAAATGATGAAGTCTTTTGTTAGAAAGACAAAAAAAAGTGATTGCTAATAGCATTATGATTTATAAAACCTGATGAAACCAATTGGAAAGCCAGACTAAAATTTTAGAATCTAAATTACAGTAAATATTATTGTGGATTGCASTGACCATTTCTGAATTATTACTCAATAGTTTCCCTCTTTGAAGTTGGCTGGGTTACAGAAGCAGTTTGCTGCTAAATCTGTGGAAATTGTTTGGAATAGATGGGCTCTTGGGAGAGGGTGACAATCAGGTCCCACTGACAATGGGTGAAGCACAGAGTTTGGTTTTAGAACTGGGAATCTGCTGCAAATGCTGAATCTTCAGCATGCTGATTTGGTGTGGGTGCTGTTCATTGGATAAGACAAATAAGGCCTATAAAAGAGCAGTAACGAAAAGGGGAGATGGCCCCTGAATCACACCTATTAAAATCAGCAATAGTAGGCGTATTAAGAAGGACTAGAACCTGTCACTGTTGAGGGACAGCCTTCAAACCTTAACAGTGTCTAGGCTTCACAGAGAATCATGTATCCTGCAGTTAAAGAGGTAGCTGCTAATCTTAAACTTCTTTCTCCTTACACCATGTCTGAGTTGAATAAACATACTTCCTGGCTTGTGGTTTTACAGGAACTGTTATCTGCCTTAACTCTATATGAGATGCATAAGTCAAAGGAAAAAAAAAATCAGAACTATTGAAAGCAATCAAAACTCATTGCAGTACTTTTAAAACTAGGAGTTCTCAGTCTCAGTTGAAAATAATAAATTTCCTCACAGAGAAATGCAGGGGAACACAATCATTTGTGGAGGAAGTATTTAGAGGAGAGTTGGACTAGATACCTAGATATCTAACTAAGGGACTCAAACAATTAGCTAGAGAAACTCTGCAGTAGGTGTTTAATAATTATTGGAGGAGAGTCCAGAGCTCAGACAATTAGCAGGAAAAACTTGGGACCTGTCAGAGGAACCAGCATCTACTATATCCCAAATAATGTAATATAATGGGAAAGGAGACTATGTAAATAGAGACTGTGTAATAGCAGTTTTCCAGCAAGAACAACAATACTGATCTTAGTGGAATTAAGAGAGTAAATTTACTGCATAGCCCTGTATCTATCTAACAGTGAACCTGTTAATATTCTACAACATAAATTCCTTGGCCCTGCTATTAAAAAAGACTGATTTAGTTAGCAGCTGAAGTAGTGAGGAATTATAGACAAAAATAATTCCCACTACAACAGTTTCATATGGCCAGTTTAAAGATAAGACAGGATGCGGCAAGTAAGCATTGATTATAGGACTTTAAATAAAGCCACTAGCCCTTTAACAGGGTTGGTACCAAATATTGTGGATATTGTAAATTTTACAAATGACTCAAGTATCCACTTGGATGAGTGTGCTATAAATTAGATATGTTCTTTATAACCTGATACAAGAGCAAGATAAATCAAATTTTGCTTTTATTTTCAATGGAATAAAACCTCTTCAGGAAAAAAAAAAAAAAAAACCTCTTCAGGAAAAAAAACTCTTCAGGAAGCTCCTTGGAGCAGTCTCCTGGGTCAGGGTCCTAGAAGGAAAGGGGGTCCAGGAGAGCTGGCTGATATTCAAGCGCCACTTCCTCCAAGCTCAGGATC
>NW_020454139.1:328735-340692 GCF_003342845.1 Nothoprocta perdicaria | reverse complement strand
ATTCTGTGAATTCTGTGAATTCTGTGAATGCAATGCACCTTTAATTGCCTATCCTGCAGTTTTAAATACAACCCCTCCAGTGCTAATGGTTAGCTAATTAAATGGAATCAATCATCCTATTCCCAAAGCAAGAACTCTATGTTATATAAATGCTATCTTAATCAGAGTATCAAATCAGGAGATGGTTTGTCAAGGTATGAATGCTGTTCTACAGCATTTACAGGATATAAATATCAACATCCCTGACTCGAATGGATAAGGACTGAGTCAGGAGGTTATGATTTTAGGAATCCAAAAAGTAGATACCAGGATGAAAGATTGTGCCAGAATCTGTACCAGACAGTACAAAACATTCTAACACCTTCTGACTAAAAAAAAAAAAAAAAAAAAAAAAAAAAAGTAGTTTGTGTCTGCTCAGTGTGAAATGACAGTGTTTAGGTAAGTGGATAGATCAAGTAAGTGGATGGATTGATATGCAGTCAGATAGATAGGTAAAAAGCTGGTTGGATGACTGGGCTCAGGGGCTCAGAGAGTGGTGCTAACAGGCTGTTCTGGAAGCTGATAACAAGAGGACTGCCCTGCGTGTCTGTCCTGGGACCTGTCCTGCTCAACATGTTTTCAATAACTCAGAGTATACGATGCATTGCCCTCTCGCTAAATTTGTAGATGACGCCACACTGGGAAGACCAGTCTGCATGCCTGAGGGCAGAGCACCATTAAGAGAGACGGACAAGCTGCTGACAAGACAAATGCAGGTTCCTGTCCTTGAGAGGGAAGAACACCTTGCACCGTTACAGGCTGGGGACTGACAGGCCCTGGGAGCTGTATGTGAGCTGTCAGTCTGCCCTGAAAGAAGAGATGGTCAGCAGCATCCAGAACTGTATTAATAGCTGCACTGCCAGCAGGTCAAGGGAGGGGATTATTTCCCTATGCTTAGCACTCTTTGGTCCTTATCTGTAATACTGTGTCAAGTTTGGGGCTCCTTTGTGCAGGAAAGCTGTTGGTAAACTGGGGCCACTAGTTCAGTGGAGGGCGACCAGGATACGTGGGCTTGGAGCAGTTACCTTGTGAGGTAAGTCTGAGGGACAGCGGCTTGTTCAGCCTGAAGAAGAAATGGCTTCATATGGACCTCTACAAGGAAGCTGTTCAAAAGATAGTACCAGGTTGTTCACAGCCATCTTTGTCAAGAAGATGAACAATGATGGGCATAAATTGAAACAAGAAAGGTTCCTATTAGAGTCAAAAAGAGAGAACAGCCTCTTTTCCCCTGAGAACAGCCTAGCTGTGATTGAGTTGGGCTTTCCTTGAACAGCTTGAAAGGGCTGTCCAAGAAGGATGTGCATTTTCCAGCTCTGGATGTTTTCAAAAACCAACAGGGTAAAGCCTTGAGGAACCCAATCTGATCTCATAGCTGTGACCCTGCCATAAGAAGAAGGTTCAACTTTCTGAGGTCCCTTATCCCTTGAGTGAAAACTGTAATCCTATGAAGATAAATCATAGAATCATAGAATCATAGAATCATAGAATGCTTAAGGTTGGAAGGGACCTCAGAGGTCATCTAGTCCAACCCCCCTGCACACATAGGATCACCTAGAGCATGTGGCACAAGGCTGCATCCAAGCAGGTTTTAAAGATCTCCAAAGAAGGAGYCTCCACAAYCTCTCTGGGCAGCCTGTTCCTGGGCTCTGTCATCCTCACTGTCGAGAAATGTTTTCTTAAGTTCCTGTCGAACTTCCAATACTTCAGTTTGTGACCGTTTCCTCTAGTCCTATTGCTGACCACCACTGAAAAGAGGCCAGCCCCCTCCTCTTCACTGCCTCCCTTGAGCTATTTATACACACTGATCMGGTCCCCCCTCAGCCTTCTCTTCTTCAGGCTGAACAGACCCAGCTCTCTCAGCCTTTCCTCWTAGGGCAGATGTTCCAGGCCCCTGATTACCCTTGTAGCCTTGCGCTGGACGCTGGACTCTCTCCAGCAGCTCCACATCCCTCTTGTACTGGGGAGCCCAGCACTGGACTCAGTCCTCCAGGTGTGGCCTCACCAGGGCTGAGTAGAAGGGTACGATTATGTAAATGACTAATACATATTTCTAGTTTTAAGAAATAACATGTGAAAAACATAGCTATACTTGATTATTTTCCAATTTTCCACATAATTTCATGTGCTTGCAATCTAAAAGTTTATACCTGAATGCTGAACTTATTACTTTATTTGAAGTTAATAGTTAAAGGAATCACACAGAATCACAGAATCACATAAGGGTTAAGGTTGGAAGGGACCTCTAGAGATCATCTAGTCCAAACTCTCTGCTCCAGCAGGGACACCCAGAGCACCCAGGGCTCAGGGCTGCATCCAAGGAAAGGCCCAGAAAGGCATAATTTCATCAGATAAAATCATGGTTTAGAAATGATTTCCAAATCAAAAGGCTAAAAAGCTGGACTAGAATGGGAAGACTGATAAAAAGAACCAGGTACTGTGATGCTCAAATACATAGACAAAAGATTTGGCCTGCATGGAAAAAGCTGCCATTTCAGRGAACATGGTGGACATCTTCCTTGTGAATACAGCACTCATTGCAGAGAAAATTTCTGCTTAGAAATAAGGATAGACATAATTTAAGTAAGAGAATCATATAATTTAAATAGAGAAAAAGAAGTACTGCACCATATGGTTCATCAGTCTGTTGAAATATAATTGTTTCTTGTCATGTTTTGATGTAGTTTTAAGTGTTCAAGGGAAAGAACTTTCATCATTTCCCATAGGAGATTATATTGGCTTATTGCAAGGAAGGTTTTGTTAACTTCAGCCTAATATCTGCTGCTTCTATAGATCCCTGAGATTTTTAGATTATTATTATCTTAATTGCCACTCTTTTCTCACCTTTGATATGTTAAAATGCTGTTTCTCATTTAACTCAAACATATATGCCTATATATAACCCAGACTTTTGAAATAACCTGTATATAACATATATAATTCAAACTTTTGAAATAATTCCTCAGTAAGTGATCTCTCCAAACTCAAGCACTTACTTTTTCAACTATCTATATTTATCTGGCAATGAAGTGTTTGGAATCTTTAGATTTTTGCCTAGCAGTGTTGTTCAGAGAAAAATACCATTTGCACAAAATAAATTGTGCTTGTAGATTTGTAGATATTTGCTGTAATTCATTGCTATTGTGATTACATTTTTTTTCTTTTTGCTATTTAATTTCTTATCTGTTTTCAGTTGCTACTCAGGGACAAAGAAATCTTTCTACAGGCTTGAAATAGCAGAGGGCTTGTTAAATGAAAAATTGTTAAGTGAAGAGAATTCTGATGCTTCAATGCAGATAGTGGGGAAAAAACCTCTCAGTAGAAAAAGTTATGCAGCAGATAAGTGTGTAAACACTTGTGCTGTGGACATTTGCTTTTCACAAGCAAATAAAGCATTGATTTAGCTAAACATCTTTTACATACAGTTTTATTGTTACTAGTTTTGAATATGATATGGAATCTGCATTTTTGCTTATTTTTCTTAGATTACATTAGACCCAAGTCCCTCTGAACACCTGCATTTGTATAATGTGGAATTAATTCAACAGACCCACATGTAAGTCTGCATGTTCACATGTCATTGAGAAATTAGAACCTATGTTTTTTTCTGGAATGGATGTTATTTTATCCTGTATTTTATCATACATCTTTTTTCATTTCTAAGTAATTTTCTGCTAATTAAGTATTCAATCTGCTACTGAGAGCTCCTAATTCTTTTGCCAGTAACCATACTTCATTTTCTTTTCCAATTTTCTATATAGCATGAACTCAAATACTTTTTTTTTTGGTAATCCTCTCCACTCTTTGAAGTTCTGAACAAAATGTCAAATAGAGCAATCACTTCAGTGAGAAATAGTAGATCGTGTCAGTCTTGCAGCATCGTAGAATTGAAAATAAAACCAGTGAATTTTTAAAATTTCCCTTTGACAGGCTGTTGTTGGCATTAGTGAAAAGTATTTGATCTCATGCTGCAACCCCCTGCCTCCTCTGTTTAGCTATTACAGTGGTTGGTTTTTTTTTTTTTTTTTTTTTTTTTTTTTTTTTTTTTTTTTTTTTTTTTTTTTTTTTTTTTTTTTTTGTTTGTTTGTTTGTTTTTATAAGCATATTGCCTGAAAGAATCCAGAGAAAATCAATAGATATATAAAACCACCTAGGAGTGCTTTAGGAGGGCACATTGGTATTTAGGAAGACCTTAACCTTAGTTTTTATTGTGAATGGTCTGCCTTATGATCTGAATCTTTCCTAAAAATAAGAAATCTAGCCCCTGGGGTTTTGAGGGAATCAGATATTTTCTTTTACAAGTAAATGCTCCAGTAATTAGACTGTGATACATAACGTGGACACCCTTGCTATCTTTAAAGAAAGATCAACCAGTGCCAGCCCTCAGAAGATGACTGAGTGGTTTTGGATGTAATCAGATGGAATAGACTCATCGTCCCTGTTCAGCCAGGAGAGCAGAATTCCCTGCCTGGGTAGAGAATTATGAATGCCCAGCTCAGCAGGTCTGCTTTTCTTCAAAAACACCTGCTTCTTTATTCACTATATAAGGAATATAGGCACCTGATTCAGGCATTCTGGAGTAGTCTCTTACCATTTAATATTTTTATGTTACCTAAAGAGAAATCATAAAAAGAAAAATATTTCTTAAATGGATTGGAAGATTTGAGGATGTTTATTGAATACGCTGCATATTTTAAGAATGTTAATCTTCATGCAGTTCTGTTTTCCTTTTTTTGTTTCATTAGGTTTCTTAAAAGTGATACATTTATATACATATATTAGTGTTGATAGATCAACATACAGTCAGATGTAGAGGTAGATATAAAGAGATGCAGATTTTACTGACCTTTTTCTCCCTGAGTCTCATATATATCATGAACTTCACTTGCTAAATATTGAAGCCGAGGGTTCTTCAAAGAAATGCATACAAACTGTGCTTGCACATCCATGGATAGCCTTTAAATAATTCTAACAGTCCAGCTAATTATATATCTGTATCACTGAGCCCCGAATCTCTATTAGATTTGGCAGATTTATAGATTTTCAGCAAAGTAGCTTTGCAGGACTCATATTAAAGAAAAAAAAAAAAAAAGGAAAAAGTCTTGTTAAGTTTTTTTTTCTGGAATCCTAATGAACAACGTGTATCACAAGGCAATATCATTCCTTCTCTCTTACTGTTCCAAGTATAAGCATACTAATGCTTTCAATCAAACTCTCAATCTCTCCATTTACACAGGTCTACATAATTAATTCCATAGAGTTTTTGAGGTAACCGATTCCTACCCCTCAAAGAGATGTTGGTTTTAATATGAGATATCGTAGCAATATAATAAGCTTAGAGGAAGTCCAGGTCATAAGCTGAATTCTCCTCTAACAGTGGATTTAAGATTTGAAAAGTGATTCCTTTGTTCAAACCTGTCTGAAAATTTACAGGAAGACTCAGAAGCGGCACCAAGAAACTACCACGCTTCTTCCTGCAGCAGTTCTTCCTATCCACTGCCAGAACATGTTCTTTATATCATCATGAGGTACTTAAAAGACAGCAATCAAGCAGACAATTGAAATAACTTATGTAAAGTATAAGCTTTTATAAACATAAACTTGAAGTTTGTCATGAGTGAGATTTAATCTCATCTATACTGCAGTAAATACTGTTAGCTTGTACTACAGTAGTTAAATACACTAGATACATTAGTCTGTATTGAGGAAACAARAAGTCATATACAGAAGATAGCCTTCTTGTGAGTCACACAATATAAATCCATTTTTTTTTTTATGAGAAAGTTATTAAATTTCTTCCATAAAAATGTGGACCAAGGGGAGCGCTGAATGGAAGAAACATTTTCTACATTATATATTAGAGAATCTTCTGTTCTGTAGAAGGTAAGTAGATAGTGCCGATAGGTTATAAAAAAAATCTGTGACTTTATTTTCTATGACTGAAACTAAAACATCAATATATAAACTCACTTTTATTTTTATTGTTGTAATTTTTATTATTTTTGATGAAAAAAAGTTCTTTGTTAGTAGCTATGCACAATAACATCAATAAGAATTCAGAAGGATAGATGGCAATGAGGCAATGAGAGGTAAGTGATTGCAACTGTATAGTTCCCTTGTGCTTGGCACTTTCAAAAGCTTGTAGTGCTTGTAGTGCACATGTAAAATATTAGCACAGGCTAAATAAATGTATGAAAAATTTGGAGCTTCCATACAATAAAGTATTAATGCAAGTCTAGTAATAAGAAGGATCCTTCATTTTGGTATATAATTCAATGAACTGCTCTTAGTCCTCTGATAAAGATTTTGTAAATACTAGGAATAAAGTGATTGAATTGTGCCTTGCAAATATTAATTACAAAGGTATTGGTCAGATAAAATTAGTTTAAAAAAAAAAAAAGGAGTTAAAAGTTACAGTTCTGTTGTTCAATTTCTCTCTCAGTGTTCTGGAAGTTTCTAATGAATATCTAYGGAGTTTGCTGGGGAATAAAACAGAGAGAAAAAGAAAAAGTAGGGAAGAAATAAAACCATAGTGTTATGCTATCTGTGAGAAACATACATACAGCAGGAAATGAAATATAGAAGTGCTTTCAAATTTAGAGAAGACTGAAAGATGGTAGTATATTTCATTTTGCTTAACCCAAGAAAAATGTCCTTTATCTGGGGTATTAAAAGATCAAGTGGGAGTAACTTTGAGATTGTTTCATAAGAATTGGTTTGCGTTATACTTGGGTAATAAAGGAATATTCTTRTTATGCCAGGAAGTATTTTCTAGAGATAGAGTTTGCAAAGAAATGAGATTAAACTATCAGAAATTAACATTCTTAGCCTTGTCTGACATTTTTCTCACTCTATAGGAATAGCTATATATTTTATAATGGACTTAGAGAATTTGTGTTTTGCCTTATATGAGTGATTGAGGTAAACTGATGTTCTGTCATTGTTCAGCGAAGACTTATTTTTGGCCTCAAGCTACATCATGAAACTCTTGTCACTACCTACATGCCATATGACAGAGCCTTTCTAGTTCTTAACCAGCTTCTGAGAAACAGTATATATTTCTCCACGTGGATCAGCACACTGATAAGGCAACTCTAGCTCTGATAGCAGAAACACCCAGAATCTGGAGGATTTCACGTTGCGAGTGGTAGTACACATTAAGTTGTGCTGCATCAAAATCATAAGTGGATTGTTCTTACATTGCCTGGGCTACTGTAGCTTATTATTTCAAAACTGAGAAAAGTGAGCTTATTATTTCAAAACTGAGAAAAAAATAATAGTAAATATATAGAGATCAAGCCAATAGACCTGGGGATGAGGAGTGAATGATTTAAAATGATCCAAAAACTCCTTATTTTCCCCAGTTTGCTGGTGAATTTAAATCTTTGGAGCTGAATTGTTTTTATTTGTTATATCTTCTTTTTCTCTCTTACATGATAGTATCATACACTGTATGCAATCCCATTAATTTAGAAATTGAAAAATGGAGACTGATGCTACCCCAGAGGAAGATGCTTCCAAAATAGGCCGATTTGTAAATTATGTGAGGAAAAAAAAAAAAAAGAAAAAAAAAAAAGAAAAAAAAAGAGAAAAGCTCACTGTCTTGACCTGTTCAATATGCATGTATTTACTTATATTGCTGTAAATACGTCTTTTTAATTTCAGATAAGACTAATGCTCACAAGGCCTCCTGAATCCTGATCATTATTCTAGGGTGCAAGTCTTTCTATTCCTTAACTTTCTTTTGMCTTTTTACTTTTAATCAAAATATTGTATTACCTAAGGAAAGAGTCACAATTTCAGCAGTCAGAATGCACTGATGGTTTCACTTTTGCACAAAATGGCTTTAAATTCCACACCTATAACAAATGCTTCACTTATTTTCTTACACATTTTATTTTCCACACCTTATGGAGATGAGAAAAAAGAGACATTGCCCTGGAAGTCTCCAGGGTAAAATCCAACCTATTAACAGAGTAACTCCATATCATACACAGTTAGCTATGCAACCTCTCAAAATGTATTTAATCTGATTTTAATGTTTTGATTAGGCTGCTTATTTTATTGGGTCTAATTAACTTCACAACACTGCTAAGAAGCACAACTATATATTTAACTAGTAGGTAAGCATCCATGACACCTATGTGGTACAGGATATCCCTGAAAATGTGGTACAGGGTATCACTGAAAACAGAAATATTCCTGTGTCTTAAGCTATATTTCAGTTTTAAGATACTGTCTTTGCAAATGGAATAGAGAAAAAAACATAGTTTTTTTGATAGAAGATACATATATTGTAGATAAAATGATAATTATAAAATAACAAAAGGGCAAAAAAAAAATCCTTTTTGATATATGGCAAAATGCTCTCAGAAATTGCAGAGGCAAATGGACTGAAATAAAAGACGGGCAGATTTTGAAGAGGCGTTTCAAACAAAAACTGTTATATCTCCAAGGTAAAACAAGGAGGCAGACTAGGAATTGTTTATGCAGATAGAGAGAGTAAAATGGCTAAAAGGCTGATCGTATGGGATTTCAATTATCCTGATGCTGGAAACAAGAACTGAGGAGTAATGAAAGGCAAAACAAAATACAGAAAACTGAACAGCTGAACACTCAGGCCTGCATCTTTTCACTATCTGCTGAAAAATCAACAGACTGACTCTAGGTGGTGTTCTGAGARGCAGAACAACATGATAAATGAGATAAAATGGTTGTCATACGATGCCAGTGAGGGTCCATCCCCATAAGAAAATATGCACTTGCCTTGTCAGGACACTTCTGATATTTCTAATTTGTGCCTAAGGCTTGCAAACAGAAGCTGTTAGACAGACTCTTAATCAATTGAACATCCCTAGAGTGCAATGGTCAAACTCCATCCTCAGATAGTACTGAATATTTTGATGGCTACACTAAGCAGCTTTTGGCCTCTGTGAAGAAAATCAGTAGTGGGCAATACTGCACCAGCTGTTTCTGGGGCCCTCTGTGCCTTCAGAGGCCCTCTGTGCCTTCAGGCATCACTGTTAGGTAGAACTTCTCTCTTCTGCAAATCAAAAGAAACTCACTATTATTTTAGAAATAAATACAAAATGTAACTTCCAGGTATTTCTAAAATATTAAAAAGTTCTTTCATATTTGAGTTGGGTTGCAAATGCAATCACCTTAAATGTCTTTAGGACAGATAGGACATTGGTAAATCTTATAGTGAAACAAAGGAATTTCTGTAAGAATAGCATAAAGAAAATTTCAAGAAAAACTAAAAAGGAAACAAAATCAGTAAGTTAGAGGTTTGCAAACTTCTTTGGCCAACACTGCACTACTTCTCAAAGCTATAATAAATAACTCATATATGATGTTTTCTGTACATTTTTGTTTGTACGTACAGGATTTCAATCTGTAAACTGTGAAATTTCTATAAAATCATTCTCCTTTAAAGTATTATTAAAATCTTAAAAATACATAAAATTACTAAAACACTATTCTTAATCTCTATATTTAAGGTAAGTAATAGCAGTAAGCATTTCTTAATAATATTTCAGTGTATACTCCTAAGCTTGTCAAATAAGGCAAACAACTTTGTATCTGAAGTTGTAGTTAAAAAATCACAGTATTTAAGTGGTCTGTTTAATATTGCATCAGGAAATAAGACAGAAGTAGAGTTTTCACCTTTACAATGTAGCAAAAACAAATGATCATGTTCCAAAAGTTGAACTGTCACTGAGAAGAGTTTAATTGATACTCATTTGTGTATGTGCAGATATCACAGAAAAAGAAATAAAGAAAATCAGTGAGACATCTCAGTGTATCTGCCAAGTGCCTTGGAGGAAATATCTGACTGTGATAGGCAGGAGGATTATTTGTTATTTTTAAAACAAACMAACAAACAAAAAACCCACATGATTTAAAAGGACATTTCTTAACTTTTTCAATAAAAAYAGACATATCAGAAAACAGTGCTTCTTAAAGGCAAAATGTAAAAAAACGTATTATACTCTCATTAGTTCTTTTAATGTCTTAGTCACACTTTTATTAAGTGTGTATGAATCTAAAGGCAAGTGAATATGAATCTAAAGGCAGACCTGAAGGCCTGGTGTCCTATCTGTTGATAAACAATGCAAAGTTATATATGTATATATATAATATGTCTAGGTATATAATTATATATATATAACTTTGTTTTGTTTTTCTCTAAAAAAAGAGTATGAAGAAAAAAGAAAAGCTTTGTTTTACATTAGATTGAGGGATTATGAACATCAGCATCACTGCAGACGATGWATTAGACTTATTCAGCATTTTGTCATGGCCAACATTTTGGCATARTTTATCAAACAGGTTATTTGAATTTCCTCTAAAATAAAGTGTAGGTGGAAAATCTAGCCTGAATATACATTAGTTTTTCCCTTCTTTCAAACATGAAATTAGGTGGGCTACTGAAATCTAGGAATTTGGTTCTACTCCCAGCATGTAGGAGAATAATTATATCTTAGAGACCTTAACATATTTGCTTCTCCTCCATTTGCTCRTTTGAAAGGGAACAGGTCTCACAATGGTTTTGCCAGCAACATATGGTTGTCATAGACGGAGCATTGTCAGCAGCATTAGACACTTACTTGTGCATAGTCAAATCAAACTCCTGATCACAGGAGCTTAAATAGTTTAAGCTAAGACAAAGGTAAAATCAGGCACATACAATTTGGAGGTGAATTCCAACCTCATAACTGATTTCAGTGGCATAGATGGAAACGCCTGATGTAATCTGGGATCCCTGCAATATCCAAGATATTCTTCACAGAATGGCAGGTATGATGTAAGAATTAATGCAAAAGTAGCTAGAGGCCATATTTAACAATCTGTATTGCTCCAGGGTCTATAATGCAGATTCTCTATGTCTTCTTGCTAATTTATTTATATTATTTATATTATTTATACTATTTATTATATTTATTTATATTATTATTAGATATCAAAAGTTAAAAGGAACTGAAAAACAAATACAGTACTTAAAATCTAACTAGTACTAATTTAGATGATCACACTAGATATAGAAATACACAGAATCAAAATTCTTTTTTTGCGTGTGTATGGTCTGTTATTTAGAAAGTGTAAGTGAAATCTTGAATTATTTTACATTTTTTAATATCATCATCCACATTACACAACTTTACACTTTGTTATATAGCAGAATGATCAAATTTGTATTAGAAACATATCTTGAAGACAACTTAAGACCATTCCGCAAGTATGCACTGACATCTGGTGGATGCTTCGCCTAGCATTCAAGGCAAACAGCTGTCTTAAGTATTGGTGTCCTATTATTTCAAAAAAAGTACTTGCTATCACTTTCTTAGAGTAACTTTTGAGTCCTTTTTTCCAAGGCAATAACTACTTGAAGAAAGCTCTCATTGACCAGACTTCTGTTTCTGTGTGTTTTCCTTGGGAAGAAGAGATTTTTTGACTATAGTCTACTTATATASGTAGACTCTTTGTCTGCTTTTTATTTTGTAAACACACACTTTTTAAAAATATACACAACAAACAGTTGGAGACATATGACCATATTCACATATGTAGTGTAGCTTGGCCCTTCTCCAGCTTCTCCAGCKTCAGAAAACATGTCATTGTTGTCTGCCAGCCCATGAGACTGCCTTTAAGGGGTGCCTGATCATGGGAAGGATGCTATTCAGGAAACCATCCACTTGGCTGCAGGCATTTTAGAAYGATAAAACCTAAAGTGAATTCCTGCTGCTATCATTTCATTTTGTATTTTCCTGACAGTCTTCTGTGACTGGTTTGTTTCTATGAAGTTTTTTACTCGGAAATATATCTTTCTTGGTTTTCATTTCTCACTGCACTTTCTCTTCTTTACCATCACTCTATCTGAACTTTCTCTTTCTTTCTTTCTTTCTTTCTTTCTTTCTTTC
>NW_020454139.1:286251-328229 GCF_003342845.1 Nothoprocta perdicaria | reverse complement strand
CTCTCTCTCTTTCTCTGTCTCTTTCTCTCTTTCTCTCTCTCTCTCTTTCTTTCTCTCTTTCTCTCTCTCTCTTTCTTTCTCTCTTTCTCTCTCTTTTTTTTATTGTTCTCATGCTCATTTTCTTTTCATCTCTGATTATATCAGCCCAATCAACTTTTTGAAGGCATGGAAACCTAAATTCCTGACTAAAAACATCACTCCAGACCATTTTTTCAGCTATAAATAAGAAGTTTCAAAAATTTTATGTTATGACAAACATAATGGAGAGAAGTACCTGGTACCTATGTTTTGATCCTAAACACCCTGCTAATAAAATTTGAGGGGAAGTTGGAACACAAACCCAAAGGATGAACTGGATTATTGAGCATACATATCTTGCCTGACCTTGATTTCTGATAATGTTTTGCCGTTTCAGATATCTGTTACCAAAAAAGAAGGGAGTTCGTGCAAGTCATTTTTATCTATGTAGCCTAGAGTATATATGTCAACAACTTTTCATAGAATCATAGAATCATAGAATCATAGAATCATAGAACGTTTAAGGTTGGAAAGGACCTCCAAAGGTCATCTAGTCCAACTCCCCTGCACATACAGGGTTACCTAGAGCACATGGCACAGGGCTGCATCCAAGCGGGTTTTAAAGATCTCCAAAGAAGGAGAGTCCACAACCTCTCTGGGCAGCCTGTTCCAGGACTCTGTCACCCTCACTGTCAAGAAATGCTTTCTCAAGTTCCTATGGAACTTCCGGTGCTTCAGTTTGTGGCTATTTCCTCTAGTCCTATCGCTGGCCACCACTGAAAAGAAGCCGACCCCCTCTTCCTCCCTCCCTCCCTTGAGGTATTTATACACGCTGATCAGGTCCCCCCTCAGCTTCTCTTCTCCAGGCTGAACAGACCCAGCTCTCTGAGCTTTTGCTCACGGGGAAAAGTGAACATCCCTGATCATCTTTGTAGCCCTGCGCTGGACTGTCTCCAGCAGCTCCACATTCCTCTTGTACTGGGGAGCCCAGACCTGGACACRGTACTGCAGATGTGGCCTTACCAGGCCTGAGTATAGAGGGACGATCAACTATCTTGACCTGCTAGAGACGCTCTTCTTAATGCAGCCCTGGATCCCATTGGACTTCTTGGCCGTCAGGGCACACTGCTGGCTCATGGCCGACTTGTTGTCCACCATGACTCCCAGGTCCCTCTCTATGGGGCTGCTCTCCAGAAGGTCAGTCCCCAGTCTGTACTGATGCCTGGGGYTWTTCCTACCCAGGTTGCAGGACCCTGCACTTTCCCTTTTAATAGCTTACGTTTCTTTGCATCTTTGTAGCACTAAGGAATGGTTTTCCAAAGTTATTTTGATATTGTAGACATTGAAAGAAAGAGTGAGAGAGATAAAGAGAGAAAGAGAGACAAGGAAAGAGAAAGAGAGAGGAAAGAGAGAGAAAAAAGAATGCATTGGACCTAATCCATTACTTATTCATGAAAGCATCTTCTAGTCACAACCTGAAGTGACTTTTTAAGGGAGAGGGAAAAAAGAAAAAAGGAAAAGGATTAATATATTTCTATTCTCAGTAATAGAACAGATTCTATTCTGTTCTATTCTCTAACAGATTCACAAACTTTTCCCTTTACCCATATTCTGTAGCCTTGCATGAAGTACATGCAAGATGTAGGTCCTCTTCTGAGTGGCTGGCAAAATTAGTTGTAAATAACATAAAAAGACTGTCTTACTTGGGATCTTCTATTTCTCAGTCTTCACAGGCAAGGTCAGCTCCCAAATGTATGTAGAGAAGCAACAGCAAAGCAAATAATGAAACATCATCAAGRAGGTGAAAATATTTATCAGGGGAGATCCTCCTTTGGCACGGAATTCCACAACATCCTTGTTAACAAGTTGAAAAGATACAGACTGGACAGATGGGCCACAAAATGTGTAGAATAATAGCTGAATTAGCAAGCTCAAAGGCATGTGGTTAATGGTTCAAAGCTGAAAGGACAGATAGCCATGAATGGAGTTTCATGGAGTTAACAGCGACTCTGATACTAAGATCTAACTTACGTGCACCAGGTTTGCAGGTGACTGCAAAGTGAAAATAAAGGAACGTAGGCCAGAAGGAAGAGGCACCATAGAAAGACAGAATGGAGGAGTGAGCCTACAAGAACTGCATATGGTTTAACAAATAATAATGTGGCATCCTGCACCTAACCCAGAATAATCCTAAACTTCAGTATRGTCTGACTGGCTGAGATGTAGCTCTACTAAAAAAGACTTTAGGATTCTCCTGGGCATCAAGCAGAACATGGGTAAAAGTGCATCCTTGCAGAAAATTTGGTCATGGACTGAATCAGTAAGCAAGCATACAGCCAATGGATCACAGGACCTTGCTCTTGTAAGGCAATACCTGGAATATATTGCTCAGAAATTACTTAATAAGTTTGATATATTAAACAAAAGGCTTTTGTGAGTCAAATGCTGGCCACAAATTCAGTAATCAAAGGCCTATAATATCATTAAAAAAACTCTTTTTTTAAACTTTAGTCTGGAAAGTAAGGGGAAAACTATAGAACAGTTGATCCTACAGATTAAAATATCTTTGAATTGAGGTAGGAGGTTATTTACTCTGAATTTTACTGTGAGTGTATAAATTAATTCCTGTAAGCTCCAGAGTAGGTCTCAGGCTCTGTGGGCACGGAGGTAGCTAAAGGCCTTTTTTAAGAGCTTTTCTATTACACTGCCTTAGGGACTGTATTTCTTTCACAGCTTCTTAGCACTGCAGGGACCATGCAGAATTGCCCACATGCTTCCAGTGGGTCATACTTCAGCATCTGTGGCAACAGTAATTGTACATGAAGATTCGGCATTCAGGCTAACCAAACTAGTCCAACCTGATGATTACCAAATTTCATCACCATCAAGGAAGAGTACTAGATACTGCTGAACATGATTCATTTCACCCAAAAATAGGCACCTACACTTGGTCAGATGAATAGTTCTCTGCAAGTGAGTATTTTTCACTGCACAAAGAAAGGAGACAGGAGGTGACYGAGTTAGACTCACAGTTGCAGTACAGGCATCAAAAGTTAGATGAAAAGGCTCCCACTGAATCTATCTCATGCACTGATCAGATGTTCACAGAGCAGAGACACAAAGTAGCAGGATATTAYATCTCTGGATAGATGTCAGAACACCTACCTAAAATGTGAACAATAGGCAGGACTGCTGTGGACCACCAATGATGAAATTTAACACTTTCCATAGAAATTTTGCATGACTGTTTGGCAACTTCAACTTCCAGATGGCTGTACTATCACTCAAAGTGACCCTGGCATGCTGGAAGATKGAGGCAAGAAGAACCTCATGAAACTCAGCAAAGGGAAATGCAAAGAAGTCTTGCATCAAATCAGAAGATCCTGCAGAAATTGAAAGAGCCACTAACAAGCTGCCTATGTCAGCAGAAGAGAGAGTGGAAACTTCTTGTCATCTTGCAGAGRTAAGGACACTGCCCACATCGATTATTCCTCATATAGAGCTGGTCCCATCACAGGTACAGCTCATTAAATCCCTCACTGTTACCATTGTTACCATTACTGCTGTCAGGTCACAGGCTTCATACTGAGCTTGCAAGTCCTCAGAACTGAGATTTGCCAGCCTTTTTTTTTTTTTTTTTTTTTTTTTTTTTTTTTTTTTTTTTTTTTTTTTTTTTTTTTTTTTTTTTTTTTTTACTTGCTTGCTTTATTTGGTGGAGATAAACTTACATGACCTGAATTGACCTGCACAACATTTCCTGCATAGGAAAAAGTTCAACCTTTTGAACTCCTTTTTTTTTTTTTTTTTTTTTTTTTTTTTGACCAAACTTTTCCTCGCTTGCCTGAAACTTTATTTACAATTAGTTTACCTGTAACAATATTCTTCTAATGATAGTTGCTGTGCCTAACTAATTTTCCTTGTGATTATATATCATAACTATAATGTTATATAAATAGTAGTAACATGTAAATATCTGAGTAGAATGAAATATTTATGTTTTAAACCAGAGTCATGTATCCTCTGAATTCAGTTAAACTGTTCATCTCAATAAAGCTTCAACAATTCATTATTTATTATCAAACCACAAAATATTTTCAGAATCATTGCTTTGTTTTTTGAGTTATTTATTTGGCATATAATATTAGCCATGTTGTTAATATTAACAGCAGTTCAGTTCAACTCCAATTTTCTCTCTATAAACTTAGTCCAGAAATTATTTTAAGTTAAGGATGTAATGACATTTACTTTCAGAATATTTTTAGGAATCTTCAGTGATTTGAAAAACAAAACAAAACAAAAAAGTAAAGCCTATCACAAATCTGTTCATTTGCCAGGTGCTGTCAGGAATGGAATTAAATTATCTACATTTTTAAGATCGTTAGACTATTCTACAGAACAATTTTGACCTGAGTCAAAAGCCACAAATAGCTGACCTGAGTCTAGGAAGCCACAAATAGTTTCTGGGTATGTTCTAGGAAGCTGCCAGTTTGCAGCCTCTCTGTTTCAGTGCCAACAGTATTTACTAATACAGACATGAGCCATTCCACTTAGACCCTATACCCAGGAATGATCCTGGATGTTGTTTGATTATTAGTATTGGCATAGTTTTAGACTGTGGTTGAAGATTTACATTTATCATGTGAATTCTGGTGATATTTGAACTGCAGTTTTGTGTACTCTGATAAAAGTCTGACCTCAAAGAGAGGCTTTGAGTTTCTAGGRTCAGTAGTTGCCCTTTCTGTATTGGTTACTTGAAAACTTGTGAGCATGTTAAATTCATGAAAGGATGTGTAGGATTTTTAGGCAAGGAGTACTAAGCTTCAGATACCCTTCACGAAACAGAAGTCTGTTCTTATATAGCATTTTCCATCCCAGGACTTCAAAGAATTGCTAAAACATTAATAAAGGAGTCAGTAAGACTTTGTAACATATCAAGGAGTTTTAGGTAAGACTGGCAGCAGAGCTTATCATTTATTATTTGTGCAACTACATTTCAATACATGGCTCTAAAGCAGGAGAGCTGTGTCAGACAGAGAAAAAAAAAGGTCTCTCTGAAGCTATTTTGGCATCAATTGATGAGAAAAGATTAGTAAAGTGTAATTAATCTACTTGCCAAACTTTGGTGAGTGTAACTCCCATTAGTACTAGATTTCAAACTCTATTTTCTCGCTATTAAAGAGTTTTAATTCCAGTATTCATATGTCTAAGTTTCGCATTAAAGATCAGGTGTTTCATTCCTGATAGCAGTCAGAGTTCCTCCTGGGCACCATCTCCAAAATCTGCTATGCTCTGTGCTCTTTCCTCAAGCACAGACTTTGAAAATGTCTCTTTTCCAAATGTAAAAATGAAATAGTACAGGCACGTACACCAGTCAGGGATTTCCAGAAGGACCCTTTTATGAAAACAAAGCTATTGACACTCTAGTGCAGGCAGAGGGGTAGGGTCAGCATGGGTGCACTCTAAAGATGGTCTGGAGCAGCTCTTCAGTGTGGTTCAGTGGTATAACACCACTCAAGATCAACAGAAGCAATTCCTTCTTTTTCATTCTTCAGCATTTTCAAACATTTCTGCAGTTCTGCGTAACCACAAACCAGGCCCTCTGCCAATGTGTTACATTTATTTTGATTATCCTGTCTTTACTTTTGCAACTTAGAGCTCTGATTCTATTTGGCTGTTGCTATCTCTTTCAAGCTGGCTATCATTTTAAGCTTTCCTATTAGACAAAGAATAGGAATCTATTTTCAACTGTCTTTATATCATAGTGCATAAGCAGATTTTTAGATTATTTATTTGGAYTGTAGTTATATTATAATTCTGTACGGCACAGCTGGACAGAGTTAGGTATTGTTTTTCCTATTACCTTAAATTGTAATATAAAATTCATTAAAAAAAAGTTGAACTAGTTACAATGCAGAAACACTTATGACCACAAGAGGGAGCTCTTGTAAAAACATATAACTACATCAGAAATAAGCACATTTTGCACTTTAATAAAGAAAAATAGGCTTAGTAATTAATATTTACTTTAGTTATGTTTTTTCAAAAAATAAACACYGCTATAGAATTAGTATAGCATTCCCAATGCTGTTGTATTCACCTTTTACATTTGTTTTTAATTAGAGACAAAATCTAGTAAATAGTTGTATGCAACTTAGGTACATTATTTTGGAAATAATAGCATAGTTTTGTTACAGAGTCRCATTCTCTCCAATAGCTTGTCCCTGTAGATTATTCACTTACACAGAACAACGATCCTTTGAGATATCTACTATAGCAATTAAATATGCAAATACACCTCCTGCTCCAATAACATATTTGCCTCTTAGAAAAGTTAGTAAAACCTGGAGTCTTTTTCATGCCCTTTGTGGGTTAAAATATACTCATTTAAGTGACCAAACATAGAAAGATAACTTTCTGTGTTTAGACTTATGAAATACCTATGTCTCTATAATATCCTGATAGAAGATGCTCTGTTCTGATAGAGGTGCAGTCCAGGGTGTGTGATACATGTGATCACTCAACTTAATGAAATGCAGCAATGAAATCTTGGCAGCAGCAGATGCCCTACCTTGTTCAAAGAAATACTGAACTTTGAAGAGACAGGACATTATTATAAGAGATCTGTCTCTTTTTCATTTTGACCTGTCTGCATTTGGCAAAGACCGAAGTAGACACAAAGCGGCGCCAGTTTATGCCACTGGGTTGGCTGGTACAAATCAGTACCCGTCCTTGTCACACCTTACCCCGTAAATTCAAGGGATGTGGCCTGTTTTGACAATTCTTTGCTTAAAAACTGTATCTCCGGCGGGAGGACTTGTCCAGTGATTATRTTTAGCTCTTGAAGTCTAATTTGTGCTTATAAAGCAGAAAACTGTAATCAGTTGGAAGAATATGGCCTCTCACCACTTATGGTGTACGTACATGCTTCATTCCATTCTCATTAAAATCAATGGATAAACTCTGCTTATTTCAGTCACTGCAGAATCTGGCCATTAATATGTTAATTTCTAATCGTCACTTCTAAAATCTACCATCTGCTTTTTTTTTCCTTTTCTCCGTATTAAACAATAATAAAAAAAATATTACAGGTATATTTTAAGTTATTAATGTTATTAATTTTCTTGTGTATGATTCTCTTCCACTAAATCTTCCAGATGGTAACCAAGATCCAAATATCTTTTCTTTAGATTCTTCATTTTAAATTTGTCACTATATGATAAATATTGAATTAGAATAACAACCTTTCTCAGGTACCAAAATAGCTCACCTTCTGATCTCATTATTTTCCTCCATTCTCCCTCTAAATCTAATAGCCTTCTGTCCTTGAATTTCAGGGCTTAAAATATCTATGACTCATTAATTGTAAAAAAATTGTCTTYTTATTCATTAGTAGTAGAGCTTTTCATTGAATGTCCCAGCAGTGGCCCTAGACAATTTAGATAAAAACCATTATTTCTTCTGTCTAGACAGGAATTAATTTGTAGTTTTGCCCTTTTGCACAGGAATGATAGAGAATTGTTGTCATCTGATGTAACATAAAAATGACTTTTGCACCTTTAATCTGCAGATCAGATACTGTCAACATTCTCTTTATGACCAAAGTGACTGCAATTCAACAAAATACTTAAAAARATGCCTTTCCTTAATCATATAATTTCACAGTAACTATGTATGTATTTAACATTAGATTTGTGTGTAATACATTAACTTCTGATGCCTTAATTATGTGAATGAAAAGATTTTACTTAAATTTTTGTTCTTTTAAATAAATCTTCACTAGACTTCACTTTCTGTAAAAAAACAACACACTAAATATGGATCACTAGAAACAACATCCTTCACTTCATAACAGGTATCATTTGATTCTGAATAACAGAGAAAATTACAGAACAAGAGAAGACTTCATAGCTTATGATATGCAAGAATGATAGAAACCAATAAGGTAGACATTTAATCAAAGGTATTTACAGATCACCAGCAGTATATCCCAAAACACATACTGAATACATTATCAAAAGCACCACTAAACACATTACCAAAAGCAAATCCCAAACTGCATAATTTATTGACATCAAAGTCAATGAAGACACCAGTACAGGCTGGGGACTGACCTTCTGGAGAGCAGTCCCGCAGAGAGGGACCTGGGCGTCATGGTGGATGGCAAGCTGACCAAGAGGAAAGAGATGCCCTGATGGCCAAGAAGACCAACGGCATTATGGGGTGCATTAAGAAGAGCCACATCTGCAGTACTSTGTCCAGKTCTGGGCTCCCCAGTACAAGAGGGATGTGGAGCTGCTGGAGACAGTCCAGCGCAGGGCTACGAAGATGATCAGGGGCCTGGAATATCTGCCCTGTGAGMAAAGGCTGAGGGAGCTGGGCCTGTTTAGCCTGGAGAAGAGAAGGCTGAGGTGGGGACCTGATCAGCATGTATAAATACCTCAAGGGAGGGAGKGAGGAAGAGGGGGCCAGCTTCTTTTCAGTGGTGGCAAGCGACAGGACTGGAGGAAATGGCCACAAACTGAAACACCAAAAGTTCCACAGGAACTTAAGAAAGCATTTCTTGACAGTGAGGGTGACAGAGCCCTGGAACAGGCTGCCCAGAGAGRTTGTGGACTCTCCTTCTTTGGAGATCTTTAAAACCCGCTTGGATGCACCCCTGTGCCTTSTGCTCTAGGTGACCCTGCGTGARCAGAGGAGTTGGACTACATGAGTTCTGAGGTCCCTTCCAACCTTAAGCATTCCATGATTCTAATTTTTTGATTTACAGGSAAATGAACAAGGCATTTTCCATCTAAATCCATGTTCAGATAAACTCSTTATTTCAAATATATTAAACATCTGCTGCTGCCACTAAAATTAAGGAAAAATAGATATTCTGGRTAGCTGACAATTTTTTTTTCACAATTCTTTACCATATTTTGTATTTAAGTTAATTATGATCTCATTCTCAGATATTTTGGACATATCTGGACTGTTATTACTCCCTGAAGTTCAATTATAGGTTTCATTTCCCTTCCCAGAAATCTTTATAAATATACTTGATTCTATATAATCAATCTCTCAATTCCCCAAAAAGTTATTTTCATTTAAGTCTCAGTTTCCTTCCTTAGAAGTGCCATTATAAATTTACCTAAACTCAGAATTCAGAATTTGTGCTGATCATTATCAGTTACGAAAGTCTATTCTTCTCTTCTGTTATTTCATGATTGTTTTTGAAGTATTTTTCCAGATTGACAAGTTTTCAGAGCACTAGTGAAGTAGAYAGCATATGAAGATGCCACCAAAATAATTTTGAAATATTGTTTTTAAACCATTGTTTGACAACTGCTATTTCAACTTTGCTCTTGCTACAGGGTTCATCAATTAATGATTCACTCAGTATGCTTTTCATCAGTCAGTAATAACACTGGGAGAAAAAAAAAAAAAAAGACAGATTTTGTCAATCTGTCAGTTATTTATTAAAATTCTTTCCAAATGCCCAAATTAGATTTTCTCAGCATATGATTTTGTACAAGGGGTGTGAATTCTGTCTTTGCTATTTGTGTGATTAGTGTGGTGCTAAGCCAAAGCAAGTAAGCTATTAGATTAGGCATGCCATAGGTAATGTTTACTTCAGTCTTAYTATTTCTGATCATCAAACTCCTGCATAGCTACAAAATATGCATAACCATGCTTGTAGCAATGCTAAAATACAACAGCACATTACAGCTTAGTGATTACCTTAAATGTCCACTCTTTGATGATATACATGGGATGTATCTCTACAAGGTTGCTGTTAGGTGTGCATGTGCTCTGCATATATTATGCGAGCCCTGCAGTAGGTGCCACAGCGCGCCAGTGATGCACTCAGAGATTTTCCTCGTGGTACAATCATATTTGAAATCTCTTTTGGGGCAAATCACATACAGAGCACTAGCAAAGCAGACAAAAAGATCTCCATCAATTAGCTCTTCATGGTCATTTAGGTCATCCTAGGACTGGCAACTGACACAAATGACACTGCTGGTAAATATGTAGGTATGAAGTCTTAGAATTATAGTAGATACAGTGTCAATACAAACACTAGKCTTTGTCTCTTGGCAATATAGGAGTTAGCAATGTAGGAGTAGATACTCTGCAAGGAGCAGAATTCCTGGATTTTTCAGCTTGTATTTCCTACCACTCATTATTCTCAGTTTAATCTCCTTGATCTAGCTATTTAAAAACTTTGGGATACACATCATCAACATATTATACACAGATATAATATTTCAGTGCTTTTCTGATGGCTTATGATTATTCTGTGGGCCAGCACACTGGGGAATGAACTGGACACCTCTAGAGCTTAAAGCATGAATTTTCTGATCTCAGTAGAAAAGTCAAAAGAAAGGTAACAGCTTATATCCACTGTGGAGAAGATCCAACGTGGAGATGAACGGAATAATATAGATTACACTGTAGTACAACTTTTAAACAAGTAGCACAGTGATATGATATAGGGGAAACACCTAATMATTGATCTAGAATGGTGTATCACCTTTAATTTATTCCAGATGGCTCTATTAGTAGTCATATTCCACTCTGGGGATTGTGATTCCTCTTAGATTCCACGTGAACACTGATATCCTTTGTGCATACTCTCTTAGACTACTAATAATTTTGCTGCAATCTGCCATTCTGGTTAATCAGATATTGTATGTTATTCCTGATCCTTTCCTCTCTTCTTCCTTCTACAAAGATGTAGAGAGGGTACTTGACCTGTAAAGGTTTGCTAGATTTTTTCTCCTCAATCTTCCATATGCTGTGCAGAACAGATTTATTTTTTTACTTACTTCTCTTACACAAGTGCAGGAGAAAGGTTTTCACCATTTGGACTCGCTTGAACTAAACTTTCTTTCTTTAACCCCAGAAATTAYGATCTGTGTAGAACTGTGGAATTTTGGCTGTTGTTTTCACTTTAACATACTTTCTAGGCAGTTTGTTTCACACAGGGCTAACACAAATATTCTAATTCGAGCAAAACTAACCAACAAGTAGAAATCCAGTGAAATCCACCCTATACTCTCTTGCAATCTTCCTAAAATTTTACCAAAGTTAAGGGGACACTTTTACAACAACTCCATGTCTATTAACTGCTGGTTACATTTTATTGAATCATATCCAGTGACTGTAATCGCAGGAAAGAAACAGAAAAGTATGACTCCCTGGTTCAGAGCATTTTTGAAGCTCTAATACTATAGCAACTCATATATGTGTGTTCTCAAGTACAAAGACTTTTTATATTAGATTTATACATCAATAGTCTTCATTTTATTGACTTACATTATTTCGACCATTTTAATAAGCATTAAAACCTTATTTTAACAATCAGCTCTGCCTCTTGGAYCTCCTGTAGATATTATATTTTATTTTTTATTATGTTTAATATTATGAATCAATGCCCATGAGGAGGTTTGGATGAGATGTCTGTTTAGTTGAAATAATTCCCTGGAGAAACACAAAATGTAGTATTTTCAAAGGCTAGAAATACTTTTTTTTTTCCCCCCACATAATTAGCACAAAAACTTATTTTCAAAGATTTACCTTAAGCAGGCACAAACTTTCTTAAAAGACTCCTTTGTCTTGTACAAAGGAGTCTTGTCCTTGTCTCCTACAGTGCTATACAATTTCTACTTCTGTAAATTAAACTTTGCCTAATGCCTGCACRGAACAGAGAGACTCTTTTGCTTTGCAATCGAAGGCGTGTCATTGTTATATAGAATAAAATGTGCCTACTTATCAGCAGGTGTTCATTCCAGAGTATTCTAGTTTTTATTTATTTATTTGTTTTCAGAAGACTCTAATTTCCATTGGAGTTTATATTTCATGGCAAACACTTGATACTTGCTAAACTCATTGAAAGTAGACATTACGCTAAATATTCAGTTTGTTGGAAGCAACACAGTACTGCTGCTGAGTAGGAAGCGGCCATAATTAACTGCTGTCCTGGGTATGTCTTGTATCTAAAGCCCTAATGAGGCCAACGATTTCCTCCCTACAGCTTTCCTTCATCATCCTAGCACTAAACTTTCCTGTAAGCCTCTTCCACAGCATGTGTGAGTCTTTTCCTTCAGCATTATGTTTTCACCATTTTGGCATGTTTGCTCTTTCAGATAATTGCCAGGGATGGATATTCCTTCTTTGCTATGATTTTGCTAGCAAGCATTAATTCCTCTGGCCTGTATGCAAGAGCCTAAGAGCCCTCTTATTTTCCTGTTCTTTCTTAAAGGATGCTGGATAGTGGCATAATTCCTGAGCAGCTCAGACAGCTCCAGGACTTAAAATATCTTACTTGATATTTGAAATTCAGTCTACCRTTCCTCTCAATTGATTTTATTCAAAGTACAGTTTCCAAATCTGATGGTTTTGGTGCTGCTGAAATGTTCAGAATCTTGAAGCATTCTCTGAGAGTGCATTTAGTGACAAGAATGAATCCAAAGTACAGAGATATTTATTAAAACATTCATAAATATGGTTTTCAGCTTACATTTTCTGTTTACCTGTAACTTCAGTGTTAGCATTTGATGCTGATCCTCCTGTGTGTCCTCTCTAGGGAATATTTAACTCCTCCTAAGTGTTTGTACTGTCCACACCTAACATTCTGATTTGCATCCATCAGGCAACATGTAATCAAAAAATAGCCAGGTTATATGTTCAGTCATCTATATGAGCAGTTCCAAATGTTCTTTATCTCTTTGTAATGAGTCACTCACATGTGCATTAAAAGTTTAGAGATGTTAAGATGAAAGAAATAGAGCATGACATTGAACTGACTTCCCTGAAAAGAAGAATTGCAATGCTATTACAAGGCAGTTTCTCTTCCTGTCACTGCTTTTCCAGGTCAATGCAATAAGGGCAATAGGTAGCCTACATGGTTCACTGTTGCCGGAGGGGGTCAGCAAGCCTCGTTCGCTAGCTGGACTGACCTGGGGTTGTCCGCACCCCAGGGCCATAGAGCACAGACACCAATATGGAGGATGCAGCAAATGGCATTTATTGCGCAGTTCAGTTTGCCTACATACTCCAGTTAAATTGCRGAAACTCACCTACTGCCCAATCGGGAGACTAATTTCTGCTTTTCGCCATGTATGGCATGGGATTATCAGTAAACTGCATAAATTAATTATGCTCCTAAATCCCGTGACATCGCGAGATCTTCCGAGCGCCATGCCCTATGCTCTATGCCCTATACTATACTGTATCATATACTTTCGCTAAGCTGTCTACCTTATTAAGCCCTAAAAACACAAAAACTCCTACAGGTCACTTTTAGTTTTGGAAAACTCCCTAATTCTAAAAGCACTTATCWTAATTTTGAGGGGGAAAAAAGACCATACCGAAAGGTCTGTATCTTTAAGAATTTTTAAGGCTGAAYAATTTGTGTATGTATTTATATATCTATATATACACACATATATACAAGTATGTGCATGCCTTTGTGCATGTGTGTGTGTAGGTATACACACAATTTATAATTCTATAGACTTTATAGATTTTTAGAAGTATTTTCTTTCTTCTTTTCTTCTTTCTTTGCTTCTTTCTTTCTTCCTTACATTTCAATGGTTCCAGTTTAGTCAGATCAAATGGAAATGATCTTAGGAAAGAAATGTGGGTTTTGTTTGCTCTTTTTTTTTTTATTTTTTTTCATCTCTAACCTTGGTCAAGGAACTGAATTAAAAGAAGAAAAACTTTATTTTCTCTAAAGATGCTGTCTCTGTACTTCACTGTTAAACTTCTGTGTTTGATGTCTCTGAATCTCTTCTGCCTTGCTTCTTATAGCAGATTTGAAGAAACATTACAGTATATAAAAAAAATCTTGCTGCAAGGCTAGGAATGGAAGGTGTTTAGCATGGTATGGTCAGAAGTGGAAGATGCATACTGCTCATCACACAAATTCAGTGTTTGATAGAGTAAGTCACAGAATGACAGGTGGCTTTCAGCTGGCAGGGACCTCTGGAGATTGGTGCAACCTGTTCTGCTCAAGCATGGTTAACTAGACCATGTTGCTCGGCGCCATGTCTAGTTGGGGTATGAATATCTCCAAGGGTGGAGATATCACAGTCTCTTTGGGAATCCTCTTCTAGTGTTCAGTCACTGGACTCATTCCAGTATGTCCATGTATTTTTGCACTGGAGAGCCCAAACCTAGATCCAGCACTCCAAGTATGGCCTCACTAGGACTAAGAAGGGAGGAAGGATCATTTCTCTCAACCTGCTGGCAATGCTCTTCCTGATGCTACCTTGGATGCTACGGTTGGCCACTTTGCCATGCGGTCATGACAACATATTCCTGGCTTATGTCCAGCTCTGTGTCAGTCAGGATCCCTAGGTCCCTTTTTGCMAATCTGCTTTTCAGGCAGCCAGCCTCCAGCCTGTACCGGTGCATGGGATTATTTCTACACAGGTGCAGGCCCAGGTGCAGCACTCTGCAGTTGTCTTTGTTGAACTTCAAGTGATTCCTTTTGGCCCCTATCTCCAGTCTGCCCACATTCCTACCATGGCATCATAATCATCTGGGATTATCAACCACTTCAATGAGTTTTGTATTGTCTGCAGTTCTGCAAAAAGTACCCTCTCTATCATTATTTGGATCCCTCATGAAACAGTAACAGCCCCTGTAGTGACTCCTGGGGTTCTGTGGAAATGGGCCTCCAGCTGGACTTTTTGTGCTGCTGACCAAAATCCACGTCCTTCAGCATCACACTGTAGTCAGTGTACAGCTGCTCATAYACATAGACAGCTGAAGCTTTATCATCACTCCTAATGCCAGAGAGCTGTTTAATTTTTCACAAGAAACAAATAGCTAATTTAGATACTTTTAAAACACTGTTAATCATAGTTGGATTACCTAATTACACACAATAGTTTTGTAATGTTTTAAACATACTTATGAAAAGTAATTAATTTATTTGTGTGKAAGTAAATTTAATCATATTAACACTGCAAAGACAAATTAAAGCACATTTCTTCATTATATAAATATCCACACTCAGAATAGAAATCATCCATAATACAATTACGAGTAAATGCTACATTTTCCAAGTAGAATACTATCATCACCAACACAGACTTATTATCATAGTCTCTAATTCTAGATAAGTCTGTCAAAAACTAATGTTGGTACATGTTTTACTATGGATGCTTTAGTTCCGTGGAATACTTGCCCATTATCTTCCCCCATGTTGTTTTATTTTATTTTACTTTGTTTTTCTTATAAATACAATGCCTAGTCTGTTTGTATTTTCCCTGATACACACACAGGGACAGCTTTTCTTTTCTTTTTCTTCCCCTATTTACCCCCMAAAAATAAATCCTTCTTGGTATACATACATACCATTTCTGAGCTACGGTGATATCACTGGATTCATCTTGTTCCCACTTTGACTCCAAAGTGTAAAGCAGTTCCTTCCCGAACTAGACATTTCCATTTCATCAGGATTCAACTGCCAAAAAGCCAAATCCTTTACTTGTTAGTTAGCTTTGACATGTAATTCTGTAAGTACTCTTTACAGACTTTCATTTCTTCCTTATTTCACCACTCTCTTTTATGGTAGCATAGAAAATATCACTAACACCTTCCCCACTTTGGTGTTACAGGCTCTTTCCATCTCTGAAAGCCCGTTCTGCGTGAACCCGAGCATCACTCTGCCCCATGGGGCGTGGTATGGCAGTACAGACCACTTTGCATCCTGCCACCTCCACTGCTCCGGGCCCTGGATTTTACCACATACTCTCTCACGGAATCTCTGAATGTTTGACATATTCCTTCATGGTTCATATCTATGTAAAATACATATCTATGTAAAATACTATATTCATATCTAAAAATACTAAAATTCTAAATACTAAATACTAAAATACTAAATACTAAAATTCTAAAATACTAAATTCATATCTATGTAAAATACTCTCCCATGAGAGTTCCTCAGGCAACAGCACTGCCACCACTGCCATCAGTGATGGTCAGGTGGCCACCAATTGCCTTGGGCTGTTCACAGCCATTTCCAGATGCCTAAACATGGCTGAGGGCACCCCATGGCCACCGTGGTGGAGTCAGCCCAGACGTGTAGCCCAAACCCCTGCCACACTGCTAAGGGAACAGTGGTAGCTGCCAGCAGCATGAGAAAAAGAGGAGGAGAAAATGGAGGAAAAGAAGAAAAAGAGACATATGGCGGGGACATTGCAAGTCACATGTACTGGCTATACTTAGCTTTGGTCTCCTGTGATATCTTGGCTTTGTGGGATTTAGAGCCACCACTAAAGGACATTTCTAGTTTTTGTACTTCAGTCCAAATCAGTATTTTTTTGTACTGTAATTCTTTGCCTAGCTTACCTTTCTGGTCAAACAGGAAACCTCCTCCTCCTTCAAACAGTGGTAAAAAATCTTTTAAGGTGCATTTCTATAGTATGTAGCAGATTTCTACACTACCGAAAGCCCCAGAGTCAGTGGAGACAGTTTGAAATGTCCTCTTGCTGTTAATATTCACTGTGAGGGAGTTGGCCCAAAAGTTAGCTCTACCTCAGCAGCTGTCTGGGGAGGTGGTGGTGGCGGCCAGGGGACAAAGGGGAAGTGCAGGGAAATACAGAATGCATTGGAAAATGTGAAGTAAGGTAAAGAAAGAAGAAGAAAGCCTTTGAGTGAAGTTGTATGTGCATGACAGTGACTGAGAGCAAGCCATGCATGTTTTTCAGTGGTATGCCAGGAGCAAAAGAGAGTTTTGATGTATTGTTGCTGCACTTTTCTTACTAAAAGAGACATATGTCCAGACACTGAACTAAGGTGAAGTACTGGAATTATGGTAGGACCCTGTAAAAACCTGACAACAATGTTTAGAAATTAGAAATTGTTGTTAAGCAGACATAGAGTTGTTGGAATTGTTCTGCTGCTTCTGAATGTTATCTTGTAAAGACCAATACTTTGAAAATGCTGTTGGAAAGGCACATGTGGTCCTTGCCATGGAAATGTGATGRCCTGTTTGAAATAGTCACCCAAGGCACTAATTAATTCCTGGAGACTATGAACTAGATGATATCACCAAACAGAATGGTCAGATATAGGAAAAAAACTGTTACCTGGGTGACGGTTAAGGTGCTTATGTGCACTTTCAAGGAGGTGATGATGATAAGAAATGGATGAGATGAAAGAAGCCAAAAACACTGGCACAGCTGCCATTCACATAAGGAGTAAGGCAACCTGGAACTGTGCATATATATCACCTTCGTAGTAGTCTGTTGGAGATGTACAGAAGGGAAATGGGGAAAAGCAGCAGTGCAGATGGTCAGGAAGAGAGTGCTCAAAATTACTTCCTTATCTTTCTTTAGTGGCATTGGAAAAGTAAAAGGGCTTTTTCATGTTATTTATGTTAATTCATATTCTAATTTAGGTTTTCAAGGAAAATCTCAGCAATAAAGGATGCTAGAATTCACTTATTCATTATCATTTTCTGAAAGTGTTTCATACAACCTGTTTATAGAAACTCAATATTTTACTAGTGAAGACCACATAAAGAATTTAGTAGTATGACAGAGCCTCACCTGTATATGACCTCGAAGTTTATAATATTAAAAATCACCTTTTGTGAATATTATTCAGTGTTCTATAGTGGAAAAAAATATTTCAGCCAAGATTTTGAAACACCAGAAACAGTAGTTTATTAGCCTTCAGGGATCAAAGATACTAAGACCCTTGTTTCAGCACATTCAAACTTCCTGGTTTTGGCTTTAAGCCTGTCAGACTACTTGGTACCTGTTTTTCTCCATTGGTTCTTATTGTTGTTCTGCTGTTCTCTAGAATATTTGGCTTACGTGAAAACTACTCCCTTTCCTTAGGAAGTCTGTACTCCTCCTGTCAAGTCTCCCTAGGCATCTGATGCTCTTCTTTGCTTTATTTCTCCTCTTGAAGCATCTTATTCCATTCATGGAGCACTTTGTTCTCTTCTTGGAGAGCTTTCCCCTCACTTTCTAGGGCTTTTTTCTCCACTTGGAGGGCCCTGTTCTCCTCTTGGAGGGCAAATTTCTCCTCACTGAGGGCATTTTTTTCTTCTCGAAGAGCTTTCTCCTCTTCCTGAATGGCTTTATTATCCTTTTGGAGAGCCTTGATCTGCTCCTGGAAGGCCTTGTTTTCCTCCCATAAGGCTATAATCTCTTCCTGAAGAGCCTTTTCCTCCATTGCAAATGCTATTTCTTGTCCTTTGAGAGCCTTAATCTCTTCTCTGAGGGCTTTATTCTGTTGCCTGAGGGCCTTTTCCTGTTTCTCTAGGTGCTTTGGTTCTTCTGAAGACTCTGCGTGCTTCTCTTGCAGGATTTTATTCTCTTCCCAAAGAGCCTTGTTCTCTCCTCGAATAATTTGATTTTCCTGGTGATAGGCTTTGTTCTCCACTCTGAAAGCTCTATTCTCTTGACGAAGGAGTTGATTCTCTTCTCGAAGGGTCTGATTCTCCTTCCGGAGTATTTGGTTAGATTCTGTCCCTGATTCTGCCCCTTGGGTGGTACTGGCAGAAGAGGGCAGCAGGGGTAAACTGCTGCTGCTGGTCAAAAAGTGCCCGTCCTTTGAGTCAATCATTTTGTCACTTAGATGCACCTTTTTGGTGGTTTGCTGTGGTGCAAAACAGATGYCCCTTGTTTTGTTCAGGTATCATTTAAGTGAGAACAGAGGTGAAGTCTCCATCAGCCCCTTTTCAGAAGAAAACACAGAATGAAAAATGTAGCCCTAGCTATGAAACCAAAATCTTGGTAAAACAATGCTTATAGTTGAACAAATTGAAGATGAAATGACATTTAAAGGAGCCAGCTCCACATCATACTCTGTGAGTAAATTACGGATTATACTTTTAAAAATACCATTGTTAACTCATCTGCAACATTGATTTTATGCAGTCAAAGCTAAAATCTTAAATGCACACAGCTGTGAACTTTTTCACTTTTAAAATACAAGATCTGTAAAGTACAAATTTAACTGCACTGAGCTATTGGAGTGCTTTACAGTTGCATATGCATACTACACAGTATCATCAATATTGATGGACATCCCTATTGGTGGACATCAATACAGGCAGAGAATTAGACCATATTTTATGCACTGGGCATGTAGCTGCAGTGGAGGTTGCTCAAATGTACGAAATAGAAAATAAATTAATTGGTCTATTTATTTTTGTCTACATGATAAATTCAAAATATTAAAGTTCTTTAAAACATATTTTTTTCTGTGGCTGCCAATTTCACTAAATTGGCAGCTCATAATGTCCAAATAAAATCTATACTTATCCTCTGATTTATCTGGACAAACTTGATCAGAACCTTAATRCTATGCATTACAGAACTACAGATGCTTTGATTCTGTAAAATATCTCATTACTCCTTCTGTATGAGGGATTAAATTACTAGGTGAAATTATCATCCTAAGAAAAAGTGTATTTCATGTGAAATTCATAGAATTTGGACAGACTGTCCGATATGGGAAGCTACTCTAGGACATTCTCTCATGAAGGAAATCATACTGTGCTCTACATATAGAGATATGTACATTTAATTCTTATTTTGTTCCTTTATTATTTTTTCCTCCTTTTTTCTTTTTTGATAAGTTCTTTTTTGTTTGTTTGTTTTATCATCAGCTTAACTACTGGACTGTCAACATATTTAGAACTGAGTTTGTTGTTGATGTTGTTTTTATTAAAACTATCTTGGTTTAAGAATGGCCTTGAATTTAAGCTTTATTTTTTCTTTCAGAGAAATAAAGATGAATAACATATAAATCTAAATGTTTTYAAATATCCATATTCAGAGTTAGACATAGTGAATTTCTTCCGTTTACACTTTAATTTTATAACCAAGAAAAAGTACAATCAACATTTTATTTTTCTTCTTTGTGCCTCATCTTACCCTTTTGATAGAATGGCAGTGTTTGGAGTGGAGTTAAAATGGAGGCTAAGCAAGGTTTTAAAAGCTTAATATATGTATAGACATAAAGCAATATTCTAGATGTTTTAGATGTCATAGACTTTAGGACTTTAGGAAGGAGTAAAGAATTAACTCCTAAGTCACATAATTTCTACATTAAATGCATATGCACATATATATGATTAACAAATCTTCAGACAGTCAGAGAAGCTACATTGTATCTTTAGAGTATCCTTCAATAAAATTGGAAGAGATGAAGGAAATCATACGGGACTTACTGATGTGCTGCACTTGAATCAGCCTGCCATCTGGTATCTCCAAGGAGAACGATGAGGAAGGGTAATTCCTGATGACRTCATTTCGGAATGTACAGCGTCAGTGACACGACAATGGGCAGCGTGGTAATCACCGTCTATAGGTCCATCAAAAGTAAATCAAGGCATCTAGGAGAAYACAGCTCCCTAGCCTAGCTGGTCCCTAGCCTAGCAAAATGTTCTATGTACTTCTCAAACATTTTTTATGTCCTGTCATTTATAGTGTTRATCTAAAACATCACTGTCTAGCTGGCAGAATGGTTCAGGCCATGGCTATCGATGGCTTAAATAGCAATATATATGTACATGTCTCTCTATGTACTTTTCCCAATAAACTTTTGAAGGTGAGCTTTAATGCCCAGCTGTTTCTATACAAATTTGGGGCTAACTTCATTTACAATTGTCTCTAAATTATATAAATTCTATACACACAATAATACATAGTTTTATATTATAAAATTAGGCTAGGATTAGTGGTTAAAAGAGTGAAAATGAAAGTAAATATAGCAACAASTACATGGAAAGTGTGAATTAAGGAAAGAGCAAGTTAGCAGGATAATGGCAATCTTTATTTCCCCCCAAACAACCTTCCTGTTTCTGACTCAAAAAAWAWAAAAAAAAAATCTTTTGGTTGCCTTTCCATGACAACCATTTTTTGCTTTGTTTGAATAGTAGGATGAATTAAGAATTATGATCAAATTATAGTGGAAAACTGTCCATTCCTTATGAGCTTTTGGGGCAGAGGAATACTGCATTGCAACTGATGCATAAGTCATTTCACAATATTTGTTATCTGATTGTAGTAACTGATACATTTTTTCAATCATACACTATGTGCTCAGGATAATAAAAAAAGTTGTGGACGAGGCACTTTCAAGTCCAGTGAGCTTAAAATGAGATTTGGCAGTTTTGTTTAAATCATTGCACATATCTCATCATGTCTTTGTGCTGTCTCTCAGCCCCATTCTTTATGCTAATTGGGAAGGGATTTAAAATATGACATATACGATGCTCAGTATTTCCAGGAGGTGAATATACGCAAATCCCACTGAAATTCTGCAGGATGATCAGCCCTCTAAATCCTTTTCTGCAGGATATTTGATTCCCCTGCCTGCTAACACAAATTAAATAGGCAGAGCAGATGAGTAGTGCTGAAACCTGCAATATCAATCAAGATAACTTGGGTTACTGATGCCTCTTTCCTTGTTCTTTTGCACACTACAACTCCTCAGGTATAATTTTGATCTAACTTTTTCTATGCTTATCAATAACATAAGTCTGAACATTATAGGCCAAACAATTTTCCCTTCAGAATGTCACAGTGATTATATAAAAATAATTAATATAAATCAATACCAAATGATAAACAGTTGCGAGTGTTTTCATGATAAATGTAAAGTTTTAAGTAACACTGGCCATTTTGGCATGTAAACCATTTCCTCTCATAACTTAGGGACATAGGTAACAGGAAAAAGACRTATGTTGTGAGAAGTGACAAAGTGATAAAAAGTATCAAAACCTAAGGGACTATTTCTCCTTGCTCCTTCACTCTTGATTTTTCATGATCCTGGATAAGAAGGGAAAGGATAATCTGACCTTGGAGATTAGAGAACTGTATGAAGACAGTTCAAAATCAGAGTAAAACGATGCAGCTACAGTTACTCTAGTAATGATTTATTCTGCTAGATAGTCTCAACATTATTTTCTTATTAATGCAATGGTGGTTATTATAGTCAAAGCATTARACATAAGAAAAAAGAGCAAAATTTATCAGAAAATATACAGTTTTTGGCTATATTTAAATATTATTAGTAATTTTAAATAAAATGAGGGTTTGATTAAATATTCATGTATGGTAGCTCTGTGATCCTAATACTTTTTGTTTATCTTAAGAAGTGAAATAKAACAAGGTTCTAAAATTGCTCAAGTGAACAACAACTAAAAAAATATAAGCTTGCACACACCTCATTTTACTACTATGTGTAATCCTTTCCTTTATTGAGGCCCAGAATGACAAAAGTGAGAATACACCAATACATTGAAATTTAAGGTGTGGATGRCTCCATCTCCAGGTGAGGAAGAACTTCTTTCCTGTGAGGGTAACAGGCTGCCCAGGGAGGCTGTGGAGTCTCCTTCTCTGAAGGTCTTCCAAACCTCCCTGAATGCCACCCTGTGCCACATGCTCTAGCTGTCCCTGCTTGAGCAGGGAGGTTGGACTAGATGATCTCTAGAGGTCCCTTCCAACCTCTACTGTTCTGTGATTATGTGACTGTGACTGGAAAATGTATGTATATACATGTATACATGTATATGTAACATAATTGTGAAAATACTGGCCTAAGCGAACTAAGATTCCAGCTTACAAATACTCCAAAAAACAAAACGGTTGTTCTGACTAAAAARCAATAATTCTGCTTTTCAAAATAAATGCTCAGTTAAAGAATTTTACACTACAGTGAACTGAAATTATCAGATCAGTTTGTAAAGGAACTCACTCTCAATGAACACAGAGTACTATAGCAGGCATGACATTAACTACAGATGCAAAAAAGTCTCTGCTGTAAGTCAGACAAAGAACAGGCACAATCCATTTTCACTTATATCCCTGTAGAATGTCTCCACCAAACACCCTTGGCTGTACTTTTCAATGAAATAAGTAGCGAAATAGGTGTGTTCTTAATGTTTTAAGTAATGTTATCTAATTTTTAATGTTACCTAACTTTTCTAAAAAATAAACTTCTAAAATTGGAGTCACACCAATTTCATAGCTTCTATTACATATGCCACTTGCTGTTAAATAAATCTAAAGCCTCAGACTGGAATCTAAAAATCTAACTAGCATATTTGGCCCATCTGGTAGTTTTACTACTATGACAATTTTATGCTGATGTGGCTTGTTTTTCAAGTCAATCAAACTCACCATTTTCTGTCCCCAGTGGGACATAAATTTAAGTTGTTGCTTCCAGGACACTGGAAATCTGAACTAAGACAAATCTTGGCTCTACCTGCCAAGGATTAGCAGAGTACTGCAGAGAGCAAAAGTTGATGGCACTGTACATCTGTGCATTCAGCATTCAGTGGCACTAAGCCACTGGTCTCTTTTCTGCGTGACCAACTGACTAATTACTGTACTTGGCCTTTCTGAGTCCCTTCAATTAATGCAATGCACAATTGCACACAGCGACAGAGTCACCCATACAGAACGGAATCAGGGCCAGAATTAGGCTCTAAATCCCAGAAGCACCTGTTACCAATACAAAGTGTCCAGATGGTCTGGTCTTTGTGGGAAAGTGTCAAGAATTGACTTATCTGTCTTACTTTTCATTTAAGGTCATAAACATGATTCTTTAGAAGCAGAAAGCCAAACACATTTAGGMGGGAGAAAAAATAAAATAAAGGAAACTTAGAATAAATGCAAAACCCTCTCCATTTTTTAATCTTTATAGCCCAGTGGAGCTCAGTGTTATCACTTTCTAGGCATGCAAATGGGATTAGCCTATGATTACAAAGCAGGCTTCAATATAATTAGATAGATTTATTTAAACACAGCTGTAAACCATAAAAATGTGAAATATTTAGTGACTGTAAATTCCACAGTTTGTAAATTCAAACTTATATCTCCAATCAGCTATTTTGCCCTGGTTTTGTTTAGAAACACTAGAAAATATTACTCCTTTTTCACTTCCTTTTTTATGGGTATCAATTATTTTTATTTATAACAGTGAATGTGTTCATGAATGCTGGTTTGCTTTCCAACAGTGACTTGCTTCTTTCGTGGGTGTTTTTCTCCCTGCTAAGATGACGTTGGAGATTAGTGAGTCCATTGAAAATATCTAYAGAGGCTCTGCAAACTTGCCTGTTCAGCTGCATAAGATGGAGGAATCACTTGGATGGAGCACAGCTTAGGTTAGATCCTGCAAACACTTCAGATGTCTTAAAGAATAATCATGAGCAATGAAGATCGTGGCTTCCCATGGAAGTAAGGAAGGAAAGAAAGAGAGAGAGAGAGAGAAGAAAGGAAGAAAAAGGAAGAATGAGTGGGAAAGGAGTAGGAAGGAAAGTAAAAAGCTAAGGTAGACGAAAGGAGTAAGAGAGTAATAGAAAACTTATTAGAGGGCACTTAGAGGGCACCAATAATTTGGTTTGTAAGTTTTCCTTTAAAGTCAACATTCTGAGATCTTAACTGAAATACCAACTCTGAAGAACAGTAGCAACCGAATTAATGTCAGTCACATAGTAGTCATGACAATAACTCCTATTAAAGAGGAGATAAGTACTCCTTAGAGATAAGTACTGAAGCAATATTGACTACCATAAAATGCATGAGATGCACAGTATTTTTTAGGATACAATACAGTAACTAATAGCCACCATCAATAGTCAGTCATAGGTTATTTTAATTCTGTAGCTAATGTATCATTTTCCTTGTCTGTTTGAAAACTATGTTGTATGCTAAATTATGTATTTTAAACTGCTCTAGATTATGTGCTATTTGAAACATATCTTCATAGTGAATTCATCAGTAAGAGGGTTTCAAGTGTGGCATTATGCAATATGTTACTGATTRTAGGAAAACTTTTCCTAGAAACAATTTTTGAATTTTGAAATGTGAAACTAGTTTTCTAGTTTATTAACTAGAAAAGTGATAATAAAATATTGGAAAGACTAAGTGTCTATATATAAAAGAACATACAAAGTCTATGACAGCAATTTACCTAGATGTTTTAACAGCATTTGCCTGCCATTTTCCCACGCTTGTTTGGATATGAGTAGCCAGACATATGTTAGAGTTGAATTTTGGAGTCATATTTGTAGACAAGCATATATATCTGTTAGCACACCCATGAGGTCTCTTCTGTGGAGTCTGTTTCCAGATGCCATCTTCCTTGGAAAAATGGGAACTAACTTGGGAAAATATAAGTAATCATAGCTAGGGAAAACATATTTTAAAATCACTGTTTTTGTTGGAGAGGATTTATTCTTTTGGGAACTCAATTTCATGTCATTGCACATACAAGTGTTTAAAGCAAGGAAGACTGCAAAAGTATTTAGTTACATTTTAGCATGAGTAGTCATGAGAGAAACACCTATTTGTCTTCTTAGATATTGCATATTATATATAAATATGYATAATACTTGCATAATATATATGATAATTAGGTTGCTTCATGTCAAAATCTTTCTGTGTTCAGCTCACACAGGGCAATATTTATTCCACCCAGTTTCTGATGTTTAGAAGTTAAATATTAATTCCAAAAAACTCATTTTGCAATTTCTTCATAGACACTATAGAAAAATAAGTATCATCAGATGGAGATTTTTCTGTTAGCATAGACACCTAAGAAAGATCAAATGAATTACTCTCTAGAGGTATTTATTTGTGTTAATTAAACCCAGGCTGACTAGCTAAGACTAAGATAGATAATTTTGTCATATTTAAAAGTAAATTAATTCCACATCGTATATGAAAATGAYAGAAATCATATGCTAGAGAACATACCAGTTTCTCAATCTCAAATGACAAATTTTCATTTATTGTATTTTTTTATCTAAAAATGGTAGATGCAATGAAAGGAGAATAAATTCAGTGTTGCTTGCTCTTTCATTTTATTCAAAAATAACAACTTTTTGAAATTTATGGAACACAGGTCTTCTAAGAGAAACAGGCCTAACTTAGAGCAGCTCACTCAATCAGTATCTGTACAACCAGGGACAGACTGAAACTGTAGTTTTTCTCATCACTCATACAGGACCAAATTTTTGCTGAAAGAAGGACCCAAAATACTTGCTTAAAAAAACACATAACTTTTCTCGAAACACTTAACACTCAGAGCAGATGATAGAATATTTGGTTCTGTCTTAAAAAATAAACAACATGACAGAATTTCATCTCATCTGAGGTCAGACAATTTCTTATTTTTGGGCCACACTCTTCTTGTTGATGGCCACTGACAGGACAAGGGGCAATGGATATAAGTTGAAACACAGGGAGTTCCATCTGTATGTGAGGAAGAACTTCTTTCCCATGAGGGTGCCAGAGCCCTGGAACAGGCTGCCCAGGGAGGTTGTGGAGTGTCCTTCTCTGGAGATCTTCAAAATCCCTCTGGATGCCATCCTGTGCCCTGTGCTCTGGGTGTCCCTGCTGGAGCAGGGGGGTGGGACTAGAAGATTTCTAGAGGTCCCTTACAGCCTCAACCATTCTGTGATTCTGTGATTCTGTGAAAAAATTCCTGCATTTGGGCTAATTTTGTACACTAAATAGCTACTTAATGCATATTATAGATCTTGTCCTAAATTAAGCACCTAAGATAGACCATATTAATTTTTCTCATATGTCTGTTTCTCCTCTTTGAAAACAGGAATTTAGAAGATTTGCTCAAATTTAGATATCTTAACCATCCTAAATATTTTTGTCTAGTTGATCAAAATCATTAGCAAACCTTCTGTTTGATGAAACCAATATTTCATTGAAAATTCAAATGGCAGACAGACATGAGACTACTTAGTAAATATATAGGTCTTCGATCAAATTGTATTAGGAAAGTGTATTATGAAAGTTTCCTAAGAATATGTGTCCAGGAAGGCTATAATTTGGTGAAAAATAAAGGGGACATTTGGCAGACATTTTAAAATCATTTATAGAAACTTCAATGGGATGAAACTGATTTTATTTGTAAAGGCAATTTCTTATTTTGAACTCTTCTGTTTTATCTAGGATTCATTTTAAGATACAAAACTCAAATTCCTAAAAKAAGTTTCAACTGGAGTCTCCTCTACTTTACTGTATTGTTTTTCTGAACATACACCAGTTTTTCAGTAGGCTTTTTTTTTTCCCATGTACCTAAAAGAGGATATGAAGAACTGCTGTTTAACTGTAGAGAGCACAATAAATTCTATRTGCAGGAAGTTGTATATAATTATTTTTTCCTGCAACTGCTTTCTTAGTTCACATACTTTTTTTTCTCATCCAAAAGTGTTTAAAATAAGGAAAGTTTAAATCTGATGCTGACTCTTTAATTTCATTAAAACATTGATTAAAATTATGTTAAATGAAAAARAATTCTCCATAAAGTATATAAAGTTTTATATTAAAAAGTAACAATTAACGAGGTATCCATTCTAAACACAAATTTTTCAAATCTTTTGAGTCTGAAAATCTCTAACTTTCAATGCATTATAAAATATTTTCTAAGTTACAAGCTTTTATAACATTGAAGACATTGAAGTGGACTTTTTCCATTGCTCCTTCATACTTCAAATAAGGAAATAAAAAGAAGCACACACCCCTTTGTTTACATAAGGAACTCTTTTTAATAACTTTCAGAAGATCTAATGTCTGTTTATTCATTAGTATAAAAATTATTTTGTTTTTACTGAATTGTTTTCAGCTCTGAGTCTTTAAACTTAGTGAGAGCACTGCAGATCTAAGCCACATAATGACTAATCCAGAACATTTATTCTCCTGAGTCTTTTATATTTTTTCTGTAATTTCTTTTTATTGATGCTGAAGAAAACACTTTCTTTAAGACTTTCTTTTAAGTAAATGTTGTATTCTACAGCACAATTTTATTTGCTSCAATATGTTAAGGATGTTATTAAAGCATTTTGTTTCCTGAATATTTTGCATTTTGTTTTTTAAGGTTCACAAAAAATATTTGCCTATCTCTGCAGAGGTATGGTGCTACAGTAATTTCTAATTGGTATGAGGTAAGGTTTGTATTAGCAAGAAGTATACTGAAATAATTATTAAAAATGAAAATGGAAAGAATATGAAAAAAATTGTTTCTGTTACTATTCTGATGTCAGGCTCAGATCTTGCTCTGATCTTGTATATCTGTAGTACTCAAATATATTCAGTGAGATATTGGCAGAAAGATATCTGCATATAACAAGTTCTATAGCTCTGATGACCTAAGGAGATTAAGTACTATATCTTTGACAGCAATTTTGTTTAGAGTAATAGTGTGGTTTCAAAAGGCACTTCTTGTGCATTAGTTTGTTTCTCAAAAGGGGATTGAGTGTATAMAAACATGGTTCCAAATGGAGAATGTGAATCCAGAATCCTTGCCCCCAAACTGCTCCAGATTTACTGCAGTTCCTAGTGGAGTCTGAGTGAGCCTCAAAGCATCTCTGTACAAAAAAATCATCTTCTATCATATTTCTAAGACATATACAAGATTCTGGAACCAGAGAGAGACTCCACTGCCTTTTGAAGTGGTAGCTATTCAATATAAAGGACCGAGTGCCATGTATGCTTTCCTTTTTGCCATATTTGTTTTCCTTCACTATACTGTACTGCTGAATGCCTCTTTATTACATTTTTTTTTTTTTTTTTTCCTGCAATATTGCCTCTGGGGAGAGGTACAAACATGCTCTGTGTTTTATTTTGTTTTCAGACTCAGAAAGCTAGACATTCCCAAAACTAGATACCAAACTCTCTTTTCTGTACAGAGATCAAGGATGAATTTAGTTTATTAAAGATGTTTTCCTGAGAGTTACTTAATGGGGGCTATGTAGTAGCTTTGAGACTGGTCCTATCTTAGGATGCAACAAATAATTTCTGTTTCAGTACAGAGGCTCCAGAATGATATTAGCATTGTTGACACATTTAGGATAGCTAGAAAACATTTTGACAAACTACTCTTTTTTTTTTTTTTTTTTATGATTTTGCTTTTTGTCATTCTAAAACATATTTTTCAGTTAAATTCAACCTTCAGAGACATTACATCAGCTCTTTCCTGGGAAACAGTCTTAGATATTTCCTGGGAAACAGTCTTAGAAAGGAGATATATGAATGACATTAGTTGCTGGTGCAGAATAGGCTGCATGTATGTATGTATGTATGTATGTACTTATTTATTTATTTATTGGGGAGATGGAAATTTACGGCGGTTACAGTTTACTCTTTCTAACACTATCATGAAAAGAACCAAGGAATGCCCTTATCTGCCTCAATTTCCCTTTAGTCTTCCCAGATGGCCAGAAGCTAGCTTTTATTGACCATTTTCAATGCAATATCTTCTCTCTGCTTTATTTCTGTTTGCTTTTTTTTTTTCTTATTTTCCTTTGCTTTAAAATTGTTCAGCCTATTGGCACTTTCAGTGATGGTCCTTGCCAGGCATCATTCATCTCAAGCAGCTCATTTTGTCGCTGATCTCCTTGCACCCATAAAAATGTCTGGTGTTAACACAGGATTTTCCCTATTATCACACTGAACGAAAGAGCACTGCTTGAATTGATATTGCAATAAAGAAAAAAAAAAGATCACATTTGTACAAAATAGTAGATTTGAAAACTATGAGCTATTACAATTGTACATGAAACAACATAGTGTGTTTCTGCTTTCCTTTTCAGATCTCCTGTGGCCTAGGATTTCAAAAGCTTCTTAAGACTCCACATGTATTAAACAATAATGCATGTGTTCTAAAAATTAGTGCATATTTTTTTCTCTTTAATACTTCATTTACAGTCTGTACTAGACATGAATTCTGTGGTGCTATTGCCCAAATACCCAAACATGGAGATCAAGGCTGTGATTATTATGGCTCATATGCACAAGATCTGGATTACTTGTAAACATGTGGATACCTGGTAAAGGGCAAAAAGTTTTGGATTTTCTTTTTAATAATAACAGAAGTTATATATTTATGTGTATATAAAATTCAATTATTACTCAAGTCAATGAATATCTCTCATATGAGGAGAGACTAAGAGAGCTGGGACTGTTTAGCCTGGAGAAGACCCTGGGAGATCTATTAGATCAAATATCTGATGAAAGGGTATACAGAAAAAGGGGCAGTGTCTTCTTAGTGGTATCTAGTAACAGGACAAGATACAATGATGTGCTTTATTGTAAGGGTAGTTAAATGCTGGAACAGGTTGCCCAAAGAGATTGTAGAGTCTCCAGCACTGGTAATATTCAAAAATGAATTGGATGCAACCCAGAGCAATGTACTCTAGGTGATCCTGCTTGAGCAGGGTGGTCGAACCAGCTGATCTCCAGAGCTGCTTTCCTACTCCAGCTGTTCTGCAGATCTATAATTCTGTGAACTAGAATAATGAAGATATAGTGTGCATTGTATTATAGAACTTGACATTCAATGGCTCCTATTATGTAGTTCAAGATATAAAAGATATGGTGTCTGGCATTAATTTTAAGATATAGGTACATATATATTTCTTGTTCATAATCACTGAGAATCAGTGCAAGATTATAATATTTTGTAGCAGTGTCAAGGGCATACCAGTACTAGGATATAAAGCATGTGCTCTGTTAATACAGTTAATTCATTACCTAGGGATAATTCTGAGCAATGAATGTCATCTATTCAAGTGATAATTATTTATGTATCTTTTTTTTCATTTTATGATGTATAGTAATTACAGATACATAAATAATATTTACACTTATATAATTATTATATTCCTCCAAAATCCATGAAATGATTTTGAATGTGAGTCCATTGAAACACTGGTAACCAAGCAGAGTCACTGCTGATAAGTCATTTATATCCAGAACTTCAAAGTATTCAACTGTAATCTTTAAAGCAGACATAACATCATTTTTCAGTATGAATACCTGCTAATATGACTTCTATGTAATGCTAGAAATTTCAAGACCTATTATCTACAGATTATATAATGCACTTATTCTTGTTATTTCTGAGAGTGAATAAGACCTGTGACCTTTAGTAAGAGTTTTAGTTTAGGTCCTCAACTTTAGAGAAAAGCTGAATTACTAAAACTTTCTGAAAAATAGAATATTCTAAAATGTCTTACACACAGAACTCTTTACTTTTTTTGACCAAAGAAAAAGTCCAAGTAAATAAATATTATTACAACAAATATTAAATTCTTACTCTTGCAATACTTGCAAACTAGATAGTTATCTACCTTTGTGCAAAACTGATATAAAAAGCTAGCAGAACAGAACAGTGGACTTCAATTCTATCCCATCTGTTAAATTCTAGGYTAAAAGAGTCTTATTTATCATGTAATATAGTAGTTAATAATAGATTTCAGTCAATAAAAAWGGATATTTGAAGTGAAAAAAAAGTCAAAGAGTAGATAAGATTTTGATATACTTCACCCTTTCATTTCTAGCAAGCAGCTTTTGTTGGGAACCTCTAAACAGGGCTTCTTGAATAATAGGGTTGCTGTTAGTAGCAGAAGATGCAATACAAAATATCCATAAGTGTGAAGGAAATTATGTCATATTAGCCAACAGGATATGCTGAATGCAAATATACTTGAAAAACACTTTTTTGGGGGACTTACTTCACAGAATCACAGAATCACAGAATATTCAAGGTTGGAAGGGACCTCTAGAGATCATCTAGTCCAACCCTCCCRCTCAAGCAGGCACACCTAGAACATGTTGCACAGGGTGGCATCCAGGCGGGTTTTGAAGACCTCCAGAGAAGGAGACTCCACAACCTCCCTGCGCAGCCTGTTCCACTGCTCTGTCACCCTCACAGGAAAGAAGTTTCTCCTCACCTGGACATGGAACTTCCTGTGTTTCAGCTTATGCCCATTACCCCTTGTCCTATCGCTGGCCACCACTGAGAAGAGCTTGTCCCCTTCCCTGCATTCTCCCTTCACGAACTTACACATGTTAATCATATCCCCTCTCAGCCTTCTCCAGAGAAAACAGGCCCAGTTCACTCAGTCTCTCCTCACATGACAGATGTTCCAGTCCCGTAATAATCTTAGTTGCTCTTCGCTGGACCCTCTCGAGAAGCTCCACATCCCTCTTATACTAGGGAGCCCAGAACTGCACACAATACTCCAGGTGAGGCCTCACCAGAGCTGAGTAGAGGGGCAGAATCACCTCCCTTGACCTGCTGGCAATGCTCCTCCTGATGCAGACCAGGATCCCATTGGCCTTCTTGGCCACGAGGGCACACTGCTGACTCATGGTTAAGTTGGTGTCAACCAGGACTCCCAGGTCCCTCTCCGTGGAGCTGCTTTCCAGCAGGTCGACCCCTAATCTGTACTGATGCCTGGGGTTATTCCTCCCCAGGTGCAGGACCCTACACTTGTCCTTATTGAACCTCATGAGGTTCCTCTCTGCCCAACTCWMCASCCTGTCCAGGTCCCTCTGRATGGCAGCACAGCCYTCCGGAGTGTCAGCCACTCYACCCAGCTTGGTGTCATCTGCATACTCGCTCAGGGTGCACTCCGTGCGCTCGTCAAGGTCATTGATGAACAAGCTGAATGGCACCGAGCCTAATACTTACTCCTGGGGGACACCACTGGCCACAGGCCTCCAACTGGACTCTGCCCCATTTATSACCACCCTCYGAGCTCTGCYATCCAGCCAGCCCTCGATCCACCGCACCGTGCACTCRTCTAGTCCACTCTCCTGGAGCTTCCGTATGAGATGGTATGGGAGACAGTGTCAAAAGCCTTGCTTAAGTCAAGGTAGACAACATCCATGGCTCTCCCCTCRTCCAGCCAGCCTGTCATCCCATCGTAGAAGGCTATGGGGTTCGTCAGACATGACTTCCCCTTGGTGAATCCATGCTGACTGCTCCTCAACACCTTCTTCTCCTTCATATGCCTGGAGATGAACTGCTCCAACTTCTCTCTAGGATGAACTGCTCCATCACCTTTCCAGGGACGGAGGTGAGGCTGACAGGCCTGTAGTTGCCCGGCTCCTCCCTCTTGCCCTTTTTGAAGACTGGAGTGACATTGGCTCTCTTCCAGTCCTCCRGTACCTCCCCTGCTCTCCAGGACCTCTCAAAGATGATGGAGAGAGGGTGAGCAATAACCTCGSCCAATTCCCTCAGCACTCCTGGGTGCATCCCATCTGGGCCTATACTTACATGCATGAAACTGCATAAATGTGATAGATATGGCACCAAACAATCCTACTGGAGTGGAATAAATCAGCTAGATGGGATATCACTGCATATATTATGTGGTACCACGCATCTCAAAATGAGAAAATTTTGTCTGCCTTGTCAATATATGCTAGATATTTTTCAGTACTAATGGAATTACACACCCTTAAGTGATTAAGTGGAGAAATAACTAGCTTGTGCTTCTGGATTTTAGCTGGGCTAGGATTTAGCTGGGATTTTACAGAGGAAGAGAATGCCAAATACCTAAGACTGTTTAGACAGCAATATTTAGACTCTTGCCTAAATAAACATAAATAGAGTTTTCTAAATAACTAGAGAACTGTAGGGTCAAATGGGAAAAGATTGTCAGAGAAGTGTGGCAGCTACTCAGCACTTACTGGCTTTTCAAGCCTGGAATTAGGAACTTCACCTGTACACAACTCTTTAGCCACCTACAGCACAGCTACCTCCTAAATATAGCTTCTAGCACTATTCAGGATGCTCTAGGGATAGGCAAGGTATCTACATGGAAGTGGCAGAGAGGCCTGGGAGGTGCCTGAGAGACCCATGTGTTACCAGAGCAACAGCTGAAGGCCATAGGAGTCACAGGGGAGCCTCAAATAGCACAAGAGGCCAATGTTGGGGCAAATGAGTTGAGATCCCACCAACTGTTCAGCTGAACAGCTAAGTTCAATGGGATCACTATGAAGTACAGTCAGGTTAGGATTCAGCTGAACAGAAATAGACCTGTAGTAGCATGTGAAGAAATTGTAGTGGTATCTTRCATGGCCTCCAGAAACTTTACTAGATTAATGTGTGGTGCACAGTAATCCATAATCAAATGTTCCATCTACACCAAATGAAATGAGAACTTTATATGTATATTTCAAAACTTTGATTTTTAATAAAGATTGAGTCAATCACACAAAAAAGGAAGCCTTTAGAGGGAATTTATTAAAACTCATATATCTGCCTTTCCAGTATTTAATCAACATCATAGAGATAAAAGCACCTCAGCTGATGTTTTTTTGCAATACCGCACTGCGAGGTGAGGTGCGACATATTTCCAGTGCTCCAGTTCCCCATCATTTAATAACCGAGTAACCTCACCACTTAATAACTTAATATGACCTACAGGGAAATGTAAAACACCAAAATACCAGAATTGTTGCATTGTATGAGTGATTTTGAAAAGGTCTAAGGAAATGGAAAAATGGATTCTGAAGGTCAAATTATTCCACAAAACAACTCCACTGATGTCAGCAGAATTATTATAAGTATGCATTTGCTATCCTGTCATAAGTGGGATGAGGAAAAGACAGGAACAGTTTTACTGAGATTCTAAATTAGCTCCATCTCATCTCTCCTATCTATTCTGTCCCATATTATTCATCCTGTCTTTCTTTGATGCAAGTAGGAAGAAATGAAAAGCAACCAAAATACCATTATGCTTCCTAAAATTTTGCCTTTTTTTACCCCCCCCCCCCATCTGCAAACTATATCTTCTGCAACCAGAATTGTCTTTTAAGCAGATGTGAACTTTCACTTTGGTTTAATAACTTTCAGATGAAAGAAAAAGAAAACAAAAATGCAAGCAAAGATCTTTTTTTTTGCACTTTAAAAATATCATCTCTAACTAGCTTTATGACGAATGGAAAAATCACTAAAAGTGAATACATAAAAAATGCATGTTACTGAATCCCCTTTATTCTCCACAAGTTCGTGATTAATCTCACCTAAACTTTTGCTGCTAAATATTCATATGGTTAATCTACATTGACTACTGAGAGAGAGACAGTTAGAAGAAAGGAGGGGAAGAAGGAAAAAAAGAAAACAAGCCATTTCTGGAGAATGGCTGTGTTTGTTCCTTTGAACAGACCTTAGGCATCTATTGATTACAGTAGGAACTTGTATGCCTCTCTCACATGTACACATCTACAGTTGAAACTGTTCACACACTTTACAATGGAAATATCTAAATAATTATTTATGGTTAAGTAATATAGAGCTCAATAAAATCATGCCTACTATTGCCTTGAATTTTATGAATACTCCTCTGACAAGCTCATTTTTTAATTTATAATTTATACATTTTTAGTTTATGTTTTAATTTTAATGTATAACCTGAAGGATAACCAAAATTAATTTAGATTGCAAGAGTTTTTCAATATAAGAAGTCTAGAATGCATATTGTTTCCTAAAATCTTACAGTCTTAGTAATCTCTTTTTAGTCTGTTTAACAAAAACAGCAGACATGCTTTGCACTATGACATCCAGGCAAAGTTGATACCAAATATGTGATTGAATAACATAGACTTCAATTAACAGTAGTAATGTCTGCACTGTAAAAAGACAGTCTGAGAGTAAAAGGACTAATAGGCAATCTGTGAGTCCTTCCTCAGTAAAAGTGTCTGATGTGCAACAGTTTTTCTGCTTTATGTCTGCTTTTCCAACTGTAATCAGCTATAATGTAAAACTTCTTTAAGATTTTGCATAAAAAAACTACCTGGCTATTAATGAAACATTAAAGATTTGTGGGTATTTGGCAACAGTGTGTGTTGGAGAATATATATATATATATATATATATATATATATATATATATATATATTCAGATGTCTCATCTGTAATTTCAACATAAGTTCTTTGACCTTTAATGCTCTTGTATGCTCTTGCTTTAATCTCTTCTATTTTTTTTTTATTACAGGAAATAAATGTCAGTCAGATAATAAATAAATAAATATCAGTCAGACTACTTAGAACAGGGAGTTCTCACTGTTAATACTAGATATACCAATTACAATTGTTTTTAGATTTAGTTCAAGTCAATCTTCAGGGAGTCTATATAATGCAATATCCTTTACAATATGGGAAAAGATGTCAAGCTTCCCCACTACCTCCTTTTAAAAGTAAAGATCATAAATCTTGAGGAGTTGAGTCTTATTTATTTATTTATTTATTTATTATTTATTATTTATTTATTTCACAAGGGAAATCTAGCCACATGTATTTCCTTTCATTGAGTTTAAGAGTCATCCTTATGGAAATGCTTATCCTTTTGGTGAAGATTTTTATCTGAATTTCAGAAGTGATAATGAGATTTGTGTTCAATGAAAAAAACATTTTATAAAACCTTTCACTCACAGGAATTTTGGTACTCTCCTAAGCAATGTCTCTGTTGAATAAATCACAGTTCTAAGGAGATTTTACCATATTCTAGCGCTTACAAAATGAATGTATTGATGGATAGCAGTGTTATTCAGTCATCCCCTGCTCAGTTCAGGAAATGTTATGGCTAGACATCAGTAGTATTAGGAAGAAATAGGCATCACATCCCATTTCAAGAAGCATGTTGCTCCCAAGTTGTTGTCAGTAGTAATTCATTAACTATTATTATATTTAAATATGTTACATTGTTATTTTATTTTCCTTGTTACCATCTTCTTTTGTACAAATTTAAGGAAACATGAGCTCTGGGTTTGCAATAGTAATATCAAATATAGGCCTGGAAAGCTCTGGTTTTCTCATTTCTTAAGAATTCTTTCCTCATGTATAGAAGAAAGACACAAAAGTGTTATTATTTATTATCTCAAAAATATGCCACTGTCTTATGTCCTCTTGAAGCTTATCTTCATCTCTTGAAGCTTGATGGCCAAATTCCATTTTGGCAGAGACAGATTTGCCATTCTTCTAGCTCACGAAGTCACACTTACCTAAACAAAGACCAAAGCACTTGGAACAGTAGCTGATTTGTCACGCATTAGTGTCTAATTTCAAACTTGTCGTTTTTAATAAAAATAAATTTAGATATATACCTTTCAGAGGACCTTTGAACCTTTCATTTGAAACTTTACATTTACTTTGACACCGGTCTTTCCTATGGCCATTGAGAAGGCAAAAGAAATAACATACTAAATAGTTAAGAGCAGTTGTGACGTACTGTAAAAGAAGGTAATTAATATTTGTTTGCAAATGGAACAGTAGCAGCATCATATTTATCAAAGAAGTTAAAAAGAAAACTCATAATTAATAGCAATTATTTTCACGAGGTTCATAAAAGATTAATATAACTTGCTAATAACTTGCTATACAGAAAACTTGAGAATGGGAGTGTCAGTTGTAAAACAGTCTGAAATTAGTAATGTAATAGTTCAGGTAAAGCAATCATTTAATTTACCATTGATTAATTCACAGGCAAAAAAAAAGACAAAGTTTAGGGAACTATCTTAAGACACAGAACCCTCTAAAGCTGGATTGAAACAATCATTTTGCAATTCATCATTTCATATATGGTTGCTGCTGCTACACCTTAAATTTCCTGCCTATGTATTGGAAAAACAAACAATAAAAGCTGTTTCATTACAGATTATTATATAGTATTTAAATTTGTACCTTTAAGTATCAAAGAAGAGGTTCATCTTTAATGGCACGTGGTCTGTCTTAGAAATAAGCTCCCCATCAATATGATCCCTTCCTCATCACCACAACCCCCTTTCAAGCACAGGTCAGATGTGCAATGCTGGGCTTTGAGAGAGTGAGCTTTAGAGAGCTGTTTACAGCAGTCTAACATTGACAGAATCAGGCCCTTGGCTGTGATTTTATTCATTTAAATCTAGGGAGAGCGAGCAAGGTAATTTGGAGGGGAGGAAGACAGCTATTATATTTAAAGGTCTTATTCGGAGTGATTCCTTTTTTAGATTAATCCTGTAATATTTTTCTTCTTCCTGACCCATACACTCCCCTATCAATTTTGTTCTTTTTCTGCACACAGAGACATACAGTGCATCATCTGCTAGTAGGAAAATGGGAACAAATAGCCTCTGATGGCAGACCCGTAGCATAAGTGAAAGTTTTTGCAATCTTTTAGACTATTCTTCACATTTTACATTTCTGTCATGACAGCTTCATTTAAACCTTATGCAGTCTTTAGGGAAAATGGAAATAGATTATCGTTAGTTTTTAAATGATGTGACAGGACTAAAATCAAGGAAATGCATTCCCTGACTGCAAAATTATATTTTAAGAAGACTTTTTTTTCCTTTTTTTTTTTTAATTAGAGCAATATCAGCTACATATAAAAAGCCTGAGATGTCATTTCAATTAGGTAAATGAAAAATTAAATACAAGCCATTCCCTAACTATCAGTATTTACTTGAATTTCAAGCTTTCTGTTCTTCTCTCTGCATATTCAACTTTCTATTATAAAAATTAAAGAAAACCTACAATATTTTTTTTTCATCTCATGAAAGAACAAAGGCTTATAAATAATAATATTTTACCAATGGGATTTATAGAAAATATGCAAAGATAAATTAATCTTCACATGCCATCCATATTAATGAGTTTCATAGTGCATCCTATAACTGCCATGCTTGGGGTCATATACAAAGTATATAATTTCCTACTAGTATGTTTCCAGGGAAAATAAATGTCTAACTTGGTTAATTTAGGTTTCATACTGCTCTTGAAAATCAGTGTGAATTCGATGTGGAATATCGCTGACAAATTAAAGTTTGGAATTTAAATAAGTCTGAGGCCTTTCAGTATAACATATTGTGCCTCTGGTATTTCATTAGTAACTAGAAATGTAATATCTGGTAATAGAAGGCAGTGCATGTGTTCTCCATTATGAATCAGATGTCTGAATTTCATCCCAATTAACAGATAAAACATTTATTTATTTATCTATTTGTTTATATGCAATAACATTTATGGGAAAAATGCATTTATAGAAAAGCATCAAGCACCAAAAAATCACATTGTTATATTAAATAGAAATACTTACATTTTTATTTACTCTAACAGAGAAATTCCCACCTCTACTCCATACTACTAATAATACAGTCTGTGACAGTTTAGCATCTGAAATTATGAATAAGAAGTCACAAATTTCTTCACTTATTTCCTTGTCCTAAGCCACATTCACTCAGTAGTCTCAACTTCCCTCATGATCAGAGTTCACTACTGTTCTGGGAAATCTGGGCAGAAAGACGTGTCAGAGTTGTGCTTTGCAGCTATGTGAAGATACCTAGTGTCAGGCATCACCAGGCAGTGTCCTGGACATCCCTTGACATTTGTCTTTGTAGATCTTCCTCTCTTTCCAGAATTTTTTTACTCTTGGTCTGGTTTTTGTCATCTAAGCAGTCCACATACAGAAGCACAATATATGATCAGCATCCAAATTTGTGGTCTTTATTCTGAACCTTCCAGTTCAGAATGTGTCAATTCTATAGAGTTGAGAGGTCAGGAAAATTTACAACCAGCTCATAGCAACTGCAGCTAGAAAGTTGCAGTGTCCTTCAAGCAGTAAAAATTTTAGGCTTCTCTTTTTACAGACCATTTGTTCTAGGACTTTTGTTAGTTGTATCATAAACCTCAYTGATGCTGCAGAAGTTCCTTCATAATTACAACAGTATTAAAAAAAAAGAGCATATTGAGGCCAGAAGGTATCTAATTCCATATTTTTCCCTGTTTCAGTTTCCTTATCTCTTTAAACATTCCTTGGCCACAAATGCTCAGATTTCTCCTATATGTAGCCTCTTCTTCAAATAAAGAGTCTCTCTTCTTGCTATCTTCTGTCTATTTAGTTTTCTCTAATGTTAGAGAAAGACAGTTATCCTCTTACTACTCCATTGCTGGAAGACTTACTGTTTGGCTCTAGAACATAACTGAAGTCTCTGACCCTATCTCATATACTTTATGGTGATTCATTACTTTGTTACTAGTCTACCTGTGTTTTGTTTTTCCATGTCATTGGTGGATTGTTATAATTTTGCACTGTTTCTTTATTAACCAGGTATAAAATTCATATTTCCTGTTTCCTTCCCTGACTGAATATGAAATTGGTGAGTGCATACAAKGAGTACTTCATGTTTAACATAACAAACTTATGAGTGTTTAAGACTAATCATATTATTGCATACTAACAACTGCTTTCATCAATAAAAGCAGACATTTTAAGGGATCACTTCTGGTCACTGACCAATTGGTGGCAAGACTTTCTCTACTGTCAAAGCAAAGAGCTGTTTTGGCTTATCATGATGTTTCAAAGCACAAAAAGACAGATACATGATGTCACTAGTTACTCTGGTTATGATGTTATTATCAAAAAGTACAGGAAGCTGTAAATTAACAACAGAAAGTAGTTGAAGTTACAAATAAGCAAGATTTGATTAGATGTCATGAATTATTAAAAGAATTTCCAGGCTCTTGTCTTATTTCTTTGCTCTGGTGCTCCTTGCTCTTTAGTTTTGATTGATGTTTTTAGGACAAGATTTTTCCTATTTATTTATTTATTTATTTATTTATTTATTTATTTATTTATTTTCCATTCCATTTCTTATCAGTCAGACAGCCTTTGTAGTCTTCTTGAAGCTATTTATTTTCTGTTGTCCAACCAGAGGCTTTTTTTCACATCTGCCACAGACTGTCAACTTTCACTTTGCATTTCCTCCCGCTTATGGCAGATTTCAAACTACTCCAAACCAGTCTGTGTTATCACTGAGTTTGGCTAAATGTGAATCACATTTTCTTTGTTGAAAGGTCAACTTTTCCCGAGTTCCTTTCATGGCAACTAATAGATGGATGTGAGTCATATAGTACTGTATGAACAACAATTACTTCTGATTATATAAAGAACATTCATCTTGTAATGTCTACAAAAGATTTTTATGAATCTTTAAATACAGGCTAATCAATAACTGTTGCCTTCTGAGATTTTGATCTAAAATGAGTAAACAAAAAAAAAAAAAAAAGAAAAACAAACCAATTGTGAAATAAATAGATTTTATATTCTAAAGATTTGTATATATTTATAACAAATACAATATATAAATAACATGCAGAACTCAGATATTGTAAAGGATATACAGATATAGACAGATAAAGGATATACAGATATAGATAACCTGCCATATTGTCAAAGATACAGTGTTTCATATAGCTTAAAGTGGATATAAGCAAATTATCTAGGGTGAGTATAAAATAAAAAGAAAATCTGAATTGAACCATAACAGAACTTTTGTCTATTACTTTTTTAGAAGAAATTAATCTTATTCTTTTACTTGAAGACCATCTAGAATGAAATCGAGACAAGATCATTTCATATTGAAAGTAATTGAAGGATACTCTAGATCAAACTTACTATGAGAAATCAATTGGTGAAATATTGTTCAATTGTGAAAAGTATAGTAGGTATACATGAAATTCATCTGAAGACAAGAAAGCAAATGAGAATTTTGTTGGCCCTGGTTTGTGTGAGTGATCTTTCTGGTCCTCCTTTTTGGCCCAACAGTTCTGACATACCTCAGCTGTGCCTGTTCCTGGCTTCATGTGTCTAGAATAAGAGCAGTGAGACAAAATGATCTGTGCCATTACAATACCAACTCCACATAAAAAATTTCTTCATTGGGCAGGTTAAAATTTTTTATCTTCATCAATTTTTAATTAAAATAATAACTGAATAATATATTCAAAACGTACTGCTTTTGATTCATCCATTAAAGATCATTGACTATGAAATACAATGAATGCTGCAAAACATTTCCTGTTGTTTAAAATGCACAAMATGATAGGAACATTTATGTTTGTAACTAGCATTTCAGGTAATTTATCCATATATATATATTTTTCTCCATTCCTGCTAGATTTTATATTTTTGACATAAAATCTCTCACTCTGTATGTGAGAGAGCAACTGGAATGCATGGAGCTCAACCTGGGAGTGGATGATGAGAGGGTGGAGAGCTTGTGGGTAAGGGTTAAAGGGCAGGCCAACGTGGGAGACACTGTGGTGGGTGTCTGCTACAGGCCACCTGACCAGGAGGAGGCGGCTGATGAGGCCTTCTACAGGCAGCTGGAGGTTGCCTCACGGTCACAGGCCCTGGTTCT
>NW_020454139.1:271655-283971 GCF_003342845.1 Nothoprocta perdicaria | reverse complement strand
GGAGTCTCCTTCTTTGGAGATCTTTAAAACCCGCTTGGATGCAGCCCTGTGCCACGTGCTCTAGGTGACCCTGCGTGAGCAGGGGGGTTGGACTCGATGACCTCTGAGGTCCCTTCCAACCTTCGGYATTCTATGATTCTATGAAAATTTATCTTGCTGAAATTTATATTATTCTTACATTTTATTAAGATATTCAATGCCTTATATTTAAACTGGGTTTATGTAGTTCAGATTCTTTACTTATTTTTCTGGATCTACTAAACTCAGTTTTTTGGAGACTAGATGAGCTCTGGAGGTCCCTTACAACCTTAGAATTCTATGAAATGTATATGTATATGAGAAAATATACACTTCCTAGCCAAGTTCTTAAAGATTTCTAATACAGCTTTAGAATTAAAAAGATAAGCAGCAGCTATCCCAGTAATTCTTTGCTAAATTCAGCACAGAGACTGGTAGAAATGTTCTTGTATGTCAGTTGTTGGGTTTTAGGTTTCAAACTCSTGATGACCATATTTTTTTTTAGTTGAATGGTATGAACTTGCACTTCTTAGAATAGCAACAGATTAATTTAAGATATATTTAGACATCTGCATGTTATTGAACACTTCATTGTACTTTATTAAAATTGAATRCATTTGGAAGTACAATGTGAACATTGAACTTCCTCTGACCCTTTCCTGTTCAGCAYGCCCCATTTCGTCCTTTTTAGCTGACAATCACTTATAAAAAAAGAGACATGCAATGTTGCCATTACTGAAGAAAATGCTCTGCTTATGAGCAAATGCAAATGTTGAAAGCGATGTTAATAGTCCTCCATCTGTAGTCAAACATCTCACCAGTTATACTGAGTATAGCAGTATAACTGAATATATATTTGCAGTTATACTAGACTGCAAATTTCACTTTTTTTTTTTTTGATTTAGCTAAACTGCTTAACTCTGAGTTTAGTAAGCATAAGAAAAGTTAGACTTAAAACCTAATACATCTTTTGTGACAGCCCCTTAAGTTGTAGGGGCAATCTTTCTAAGTTTAGCATATCTTTGCTCTCTGTATTAGGAGCAGATATGTTTTTCTTTGTAAATAGTTATATTTTATGCAATTCAGACTTCTAAGGAATTAAAAGTAAAAATATATTTGACTGTAGATAATATCTGAATTTATATATTTAACAATTTGTGTCCTTTTGTTAAGGACTCGTTATAAATTCTGTCTGACACTGTAAGTGATAGTATGTGGTCCTCATATAATCTTTCTTACAGACCAGAAGAGGAGAGAAATAAAATCATTGGGGAGTTAAGGAAAAGAATAGCATATTGAATTGTGCTTTTGATTGAAATACTGTGTTTATTCTAACCTTAGATATCTGACACTCTGCAGATATATCCTTCAGCTTTTGTTTTGTTTTGAGTTGAAACAGGGATACTTACTATTCACGGGGAAACCTATGACAGATCATAAATAGATAAAGCAGACAATAGATAAAATAGTTAAAATGAAAAGACCAACTATTTTTCTCACATTTCCTTGGTGGTTTTGCCACTATTTCCACCAATTTTATTCTCCAGAAAATAGATTTATGTCCCTGCTGTGTTGCTTAAAATGCTATGCTTGTCTTAATATCTTTTTTAGCAACTGAAGCAAAGGAAGGCCACTGAAGGATCACTAACAACTCAATCATCTTGACTCTGTAAGATTTTGGAAATCAGGGAGATGATTTCTGTGCACAGTGTACATGTGGTGGTGATCTATAATTTAAGTTTAAAAATAGCACAAGTATATTTTATCCTGAGTGGAAACATGACAACTTCTGCTTCTATAAGTAATAATTACATGGGGAAGTAGACAGCCCTGGAGATCAACGGTGTCTGGAGATCAACGGTGTCTGTCATGGTCAGCAAGAGGCAACTTTTCAGCAGCAACTTTGAAACGCCAGCAAGAGCAACCACATGTTCAGGTGAAGGTAGAAAGTACGGTATTGCCATCAGGAACAACTAGAGCAGTGGCTCCTGGACCATCTGCTGAGCAACCTGTCACACAGACACGCTTTCGTTTGCACTATGTCCCACATAGGGCTGCTCCAAAGTTCCCTATCAAGCCTCTTCCTCTGCACAGTAGACCACGTTCCCAACCACACTATCCAGCTATCCGTATAGAGGCAGTGTGCATCTCTCTCACTCAGAACTATAGCTCAAAAGGCTATCCTTCATACAGAGCAATGATGACTGTTCACACAGTTGCTCTTTAGAAGGTCCCATTATCAAAACATCAATATAACGATGGATGTTGCACTGTGCAAGGGGGAACGTAGATCACCTGAGACGAGCTGTTGGCAAATGGTAGAACTATGTAAACACAAAATGATCTTGTGACTGAGGAGACATGGCAACAGAGCAGAGTGTGTTCACCAGATCAGTGACAGCTTTCCACTCCTGCAGATGTTTCCCTACTGCTTCTAGCACAGTTGTCAGGTTAGGTGGCCCCTAATGGTGGGGCAATTTTATTTAGTTCTCTATAATCAATCCAAGCATGTGCCATGACCCATCAGACTTGTGAACAGGCCAAAAGGGAATCCTGAAAGCCAGTAGGACTGACTGTATTATTTGAGTATCTGTATTGATACTCAAATTTGAGGATCTAATGTTCTATGGTTTCCTGAATCTCCTTTACATCACGAGGAGTTTTAATTTTTTCCACTTGTACAAAAATTGGGGGAACTGGTAAATACAATGGGTCCCATTTTGGATCATAGTAATGAGTCACAGCAACAGAAATGCAGGACTTTTTCCAATGGGGAAGAATCCTTGCAGGGTTTGAATATCTCTGCTCTTAGCACTTGTCAATGCTAATAACTGAATCAGTGCTAATAAAACTGGGGTTGACATTGTGGGAGGAGTAATCCTGAAGAAAAAAAAAGTTATTTTGAAAGGAAAAAAAAAAATCAGCTGCTAGCAGAGTCAATGTTTAATCAGCTTCATGTTTAATGTACTTAAAGCTTAATGTATTTAATGTTTAAGTACTGAAATATTCTCACTGAAGCATTTATAGGTTATTGTTGCCATTGGTATACTGAGATTTATATTCTCCAAATATATGTAACAAATTATTATTGTATATAAATGATAAAATAAAAGCTCTACTCTCTTGCAAGATATTGGGCACAAATCCTGAAGAAACTTCCTCTAATCACCCTATGGCTATTGGACTGCTGAAATGATTAGCCATTTTTTAACAGCTTCTGTCTGTTGATTAGCTCTGAGTTGCTAAGAGATTAATGTAATTTTACCTATATATATATATATATATATATATATTTTTTTTTTAAATTGGCAAGCCTTATTCTACACCATATTTTATTGTGTGGTATCTGACACACAGACTTAAATCTCATTAATGAGCTCTAATTTACTATTTGAAACATGATAGTTATAAATCTACATGATATCATCCTGGGAAAAATATATGGCAAAGCTATAATCCTTTTTCTTCTTTCTTCATGACTTTTTATGCTGTGGATTGCATAGCAGATGGACCTGCTCCTTAAAATTGCCTTGTCCAGTCTTGGATTTCTAATTGATAGTACCCTGTTCTCCATTTTTCACTTATTCTCAGTAGTCCCTTCACAAGCAGATAAGCACTCTTCCCCTGAGGTGAGAAGACTGTCAAAATTCATGAACCAGAGAGGGAGTCTGTCAAATCTCCTGCAGCATTTTGGGGATCTTCTGGCTTTCTCAAAGCAGTCTAACTTCCAGATCTGCATAAGAAAATATCCTCATAGCACAACTGACTGTGTGATTCTTTACAGAAACAATCCTGTGATGTCTATTGTTTTGGCTTTTATTCCACATAACTTTCAAAGGACTTTCAAAATAATTCTTTCAAATACAGAATTTCATATATATACATATACACATGCATATATATTTATATAAAAAAGTTTTCAATGCTGGAAGAAAACCCAGTCCTTATAAACCTACATTCTGATTTTTCATTCTCGGCCTTCACCTACTCTTTTTGTATTTTGTTTTTCAGACAGCTCAAACTTGCAAGTTTCTTAAATATATACCTTTGTCCCATCATATATTTAAGTTCTATCTGGAAAAAAAGGTAAGAAACAAGAATAAGATCTTGGAACACACGTCTCCTCATTACAAGACAAGAAAATCACTGAACAGATAAAACTGATTGAGGAAATAAAAATAAACAGGAAAAAACTGCCTATGGTTCARTACATATGAAAAAAGTAATCTGGAGTAGAAAGATTTGTGTTAAATCATTGAAACCTAATATCTGACCTTTCAAAAATTAATCCTTCTATTCCTTCAACTTTAAAAAAAAAAAAGGAAGGAGGAAAGATCCTTTGCTTCCTTTACTCCAATGGTCTGGATATGAATCAGTCTTTATCCATATCTTTAGCATATGTAAACAGAACAGCAGGGGCTCATAGATGAAAGTAATCAGTATTGCTATTCTGGAAATAATAAGAAACATTAAGAGAAGGCATACAAGTGAATGAGGAGCGAAAGCAACCTTGTCAGAAAACTACATAAACAAGTAATCTTAATAAAACAGACAGATGAAATACTCAAAAATAGTATCAAAAGGGATCAAATCTACTAGTTTGGTTTAAATGGTAATGTGGAAGCCTAATAGGAATAGTTGATACCTCTTCCAGTCAGGAGGACTAGAGGAAGCATCTGAAAAAAGAGTGTTCAGCCTTTTTGGAGATCTCAAAACTGAGCAACTTCTAGGAATCTTTTTCTTTTGGTGCTATAGCCTAGCTATTTGCAGTCAGATTTAAGATTCTTAAAAGTCTGTTCTTATATAATGTACCTATCAGAATGACCCTTCTCCATAAAGACAGCTGTCTTTGATGCTACTTATTCTTGTATTTTACTCTATTTCTTTTTTTAACCATCTGGTCTTCTATGATGAATTAAGACTAGGTCACAAAAAAACTATGTGATGAGTATCCCTGACTAGAATCTATTGGATAGATTGTATCTTTGAACTGTATCAKAGGTTAGTAGTTTAGTACATCCTCTAACTAAATCTCCATGTTATTGTTTGTAGGATTAGCCAGAGGGTAATATTTTCCCAAAATAATGAACCACTGTTTGGATTTCATAGGTTGTGGAGTAGGGCAGCAGAGACTTGCATTTGTTTTCATAATTATGACTGTCATTTACAGGTAAACCAGAATATGCCACCTGTGCATCTCAATTCTGAAGTGTGTATTTTCAAATCAGCAAAAAAGATGCCAAGATCTATAAATAATTGTAATCAGTGCACTCTGTAATACTTCATTTGCAATCTATATTTTTTCAAAAAACTATTCAAATACTTTTTTTTCAGATAAACTATTTTAAAATTGCACAAACAACACTACTGATTCTAATGTTTTTAATCATATGTGCTATCAGTGATCTGTAATAATTTTTGATATGAAATTACTATTAAGGTAATATAATCTACTTATGTAAAAAAAAAAAAAAAGATGTCCTTTTAGATGCTGATCAAGTTAAATGTTGCAAAATAAACATCAGTTTATCTAAGTAAAGAACAACTTGGGGATCACATGCTTTTACAGATTGCTTTTTAATCTTTGTCCCCCAACTAACTGCTCTGAAAAAAAAAATAATACTCTCAAATAATAATATGACTCAGAAATAGTAAGTGCTTCTAGAAAGAATGTGTTTACCTGAGACCAGATCACTATCACTTTTCTAGATACTGTTATAAGGCATGATTATGGGCTCTAAAATTGGAAGTATTAGAACAGGTTAAAAATAAAAAAGGAAGAACTGAGAATGGGTGAAAAGAAAGATTTCTACATGGTAGTTTTGCTTAAGGGTCCAATTTGTCATCCCTTACCACATACAATGTATGTTGCAGTCTGGCATCGTGGTAAGGATGTGTGGTGAAAGGGAAATTTTCTGAATACCTCCAGAGCAGAAGCTAATTGGAGAACTTCTACATTTCCTTTCAAACTTTAATAAAACTCAGGCTGATCTGGATGATATGTTGGCATCTTAGGACAGGAAGAGGCAATTCTTCCTCAAGTTAATAAAGGGAGATTTGACTAAGTGCCCTTTTGAATTCTGGAACTTTTCTGAACAGCAATATGAGTACAGGCAAAATAATAATATAGGAATGTGAAAAGTTTAGAATAACTTAAGAGGTTGTTCGCCAATATACCACAGGATTTTTTTAGTTATTTTAAAATATGTGTTTACTGCCGGCAAAATTATGTGAATGGTGTGTAACCTATGGATGTATGAACTGTTTCTTCTGAGGAGCTTCCTAGGGAAGACAATTTATTCCAGATTCTTGCCAGATTTCTGCATTTGAAGACTCTTAAGAGACTTCTGCTAATTTTAAGAGGAATACGGTCATCATCTGAGTTCATATTTTGTTATTGTAAATAATATGTAGGGGTGAAGTTGTGTGTGTGAAATAGAGTACTTCTGGAATAACTGAAATTTATTCAAGAATGATCCATCTGGATAGAGTGGTGGATATCTATAATTTAGAAGCAAAAATACAAAATAAAAGAACAAATGAAAATAATGAGAATTAAAATTGAATGAGTATGGAACTCATTTATATTATTAGAAGCACAATTTTAATTGGTTTCTTGATTTTTTTAAAATAATGATTTTTTCCTCATTTTTTTTAAATAGGTAGAATATTAGGATATATTTTTTGAAAGAAGAATTGTTCATGAAAATATAAAACTTTTCATTTCAAGTTATATGATTCCTTTAAAGCACAGTTTCAACTTATGTTATAATTATTAAATTGCCGTTAGCATAATTTTCTTTTCTTCTTGCTCTCAGCTTAGTTTTTTACTACAAATTTCCTCAAGATCCTTTTTTTTTCCCCTAAGTTCTTAATATACAGTACAATGTAAAACTTATTTTTATAGAGGAAACCTACATATATAAATACAGATAGATACACACACACATATAAAAGAATTGTATTTATGCTTCACATACCTTATTTCCCTTCCAAATGACTTTAATGCATTTCATATTGCTATAGCTAGTTTATTACTCTCCGTAAATTCACATAACAGCATTCACAGCCTAATAGAAATGGTTTCTCCACTTAACATTACATGACCAAATACTGCCTCAGCTCTTTTGATTTTTGTACATTGATATCCACTGCTGAATATGCTTCTGCCTGTCCCTGACAGGGACTCCTGTTACTATCTTCCTACATACAAAATCTGCAAAATATTGCTACAAGGAAAAGGGAATATTCTGTCCAATATTCTATTAAGGAAAAAATGTGCACTGTATGAGATGCTTTAAATTTGAAAATTTTATAAAATTGAAAACAAGACTTTGTAGAATTAGGACTTTGGGGCTTTATGCCAGACAGCATGTATGACAGAAATCTCGCTACTCTTGGCAGGCAGCTGATGTATTTCTTTTTCCCAACCACACAATGTTGATGTGTTCTCATTACCAATAATTATCTAATTACAAAAATTGTATCACATATTTTAAAACAAAATAACTGAGTCATATTTGTGCTAGTGAAAAATTCTTATAGCTGTGAACTCTCTTGCARACTCAGTTCTATGAATATGCTGGGTCTGAAATCAAACAAGTTCCCTTGTTTTTATATAGTTACACAATTATAGAGTATATAATATTTCGTAACTGGAAAGTGAAATGGTTATTTACACAGTTCTGCCTCAATTTTTACTCCACATTTTAAAATTTCTCATTATAGAGAATAAGAACAAATAAGACATTGACTTGTAGCTGAATAATATGTCTGAGTGATGGTAAAACATCATCCATTCCAAGGTACACACTTGTGAAGGTGGAAATGAGCTTATGTAACCGCCTCACTTTACCCTGTGAATTATCCCATGAATTTGGTTCAGGAGAGCTGTGTGCTTGGGCTGCATGTGTGAAGCTTGTCACAGCACCTTCTGCTATGCTGTCACTCCTGCTGTGTCAGTGACTCAGAGCCAGCCCCATTTCAGGATATTATCCACACAGCAGCCAAATCGGCCCAGCTGCACATGGTTTGTGTTCTATTATTCAGGTGAACTGACAGCATTTTCCTGGGAAATTCAACAGTCAGAAAGGAGAGATGTGTCTGTACGTGTGTGTTCGACTGTGCATACAAGTTCTGGAGCATCTATGTCAGCCAAGCTTAAGTGAATTTTTGTACTGTATTTCCTTTAGTTCAATATCTTTTCCTGCCACAGGATTTCTGAAAACAGTGCAGTGAGTCCTTCTGAAAAGATTCACAGCAACATTTTACAAAAGGGATTGGTAAGCAGTACAGATATGGCATTTGTGACTAGCTCACACTAAAATATATTTTCCTTAAAGGTCTGCTGGATAGCAAAACACATGTCCATTTTATAACTCACATAAAAATGCCTCAGTTCCTACCTACTCCTGTTGTGATCTTCAGTAACTGCTGTCCTGTTTGTTGTGGCCAGTACATGTTTGACTACAGTAAATGATTTGCTATGAGCCTGTTCTCCAGCTCCAATTATCAGTATTATGTCTGTCTGGAGTTTTAGGCTCTTGAGAAATCCCTGTGGAGATCTGTGGCCATGTCAAGGAACCAAACCTTGGGCACTGGCTTCCCTGCAGTTCTGAATCGCTGCGGGATAGAACTGGGGGGATCTCAAGAATTTGAAGTTTCATAGGACACAGTATCCTACCTTTTTAAAAAATTAGGAAAGCAGCATCCTATATGTTCCTTTATCATCCCGATTTGTGGTATTGCAATATCTTTTCTGTTTAAAAGGCATTGTCAGAAAGAATGGACAGCACACTGGGCAAAATTTATGACATGACAAAACCCGCCATATCACACAGTGATACCATGGTATTGAATGCATGGACATGCTCCAGTAATAACGATAGTTATGCATCAAGAGAAATTTAGAGAAAATTAGATTTCAGAACTGTGCAACTTGAGGACAAACATAGTTTGCCTAATGAAAGTTTTACTTTTCAGCTTCATAGGATTTATTCTTGTTCTAATCTAAAACAAGAAAACATGTTGATTAGAGGTAATGAGATAGTTTTCTCCAAAGAGAGAAAATTTAGTGTGTTTAACAGAAGTTACATCATATCTGAAGTGATATACATTATTTTATGAGCTTAATGAAAAAACAAAAAAAAAAAAAAAGAAAAAGGATCCTTCTAGTAAAACAGCAGGCTGTGTATACAAAGACAAAATCTAAATTATATATTATTACTGACAAAATGCTTATTGGCATGTGATTGCTATTTTATTACTATTACCTCTCCCCACAAAATGTTTTTTATCTTAAAAGGAATATATATTAATCTATATCTTGTAATTGTTTAGCTTTGGAATCTCATTTTCTTCCCTTAAGTGATTTTAGCCTCAAATCACAGATTAGTTAATCAACTAGTGAAAAAATAACTTACAATTTTATTAAAAATAAAGGAATAATTGAGTATTGGCAGCAATTTGACTTCCACATAATAAGTAATTTCAAGCCGTACATCAAAGCAAGAAAGTCCATCCAAGAGTTTTCTGTTTCTACCAACCATATTCAGTCCCAGATAATGATTGCTTGGCATCTCACTATAAAGTTTCATGCCACAAAATCAGACAGGTTGTGAATTCAGTAACAAAAGTCATTTTATTATAATTTATTACCTATCAGGAACTATAACCTACTTTGGAAGAAATTTTGGGAGAGCAATCAATTATGGAAGACACAATCTGACAGTCTGCATACCACATTAGTCAAAAAAATTATTATTTCAGGACCTCAAGTCATTTCTTTTTCAGAAGCCACAAGTTTCCATGGATCAAAGATTTCAGAATTCTACAGAATTATTTTGCCTTCAAGATAATATTATTGTTACTATGTTATTGCTGTTATTAGTCATTACATTATTATTATACTATAATTTATATTATTATATATTTTCTTTTCTTGGGAAAATGTGTTTTCTCATGTAGAAAGTGGGGACATATATAAAAAGTTAGAACTATTGTAGGTATGATGATCTGAGGATATAGGATTGTTGTGTTATCATAATTAAGGACACGGGAAAGTTTGTACGTATKATAACTTAGTGTATATATATCACAAGTGTTATAACTTGCAATAATTTTTGTGTGTCCAACTAGTATACTTGAAGAGAAGAGGTTGTGCTCCTGCAATCTTGTCTACTTTTCCCAACCAATAGGGCTGAATTTGAAATATTTATTTATCAAAAAAAAAAAATAAAAAAAATGCATATAACTAACAGTTTGGTCAGGAGGTAATAAAACTGCATTTCTTTTTAAATTTTCTTTATTGAATTACAATGGATTCTTCTCTGAAAACAGTTCCCTATCTGCCATAACACAGAAAAACTTGAAGGACGTGCTGCGTTGATAAGATTGTTCTGGATGAGCTCAGAGAAAATACTGGGGCATAGTGAAAGAGCAGTTGTGATCAGTACTATGATCACGAGCATTCGTGATGTTGATATATTATTATTTTTGTAGATTTTTATAATTCATGCGATTTTTATATTTTAATAGTGATATAAGCCTAAAATCATAAAGCAGCTGCTTCAATAGCAAAATTAAAACTCTCATAAATCATTTTTGTTAATTAATTGTTTTACTGATTTACAGTATGCCACTATGATTGTCTACAGTGATTTTGAACAAAGTATATTCTGCTTTTGAGCCAAGGGTACTTCCAAGGTGATGATGGCTGCAGCAGTGGTGACATAGAACAACCTATCACCAAGGAAAAGAAACTTGTATTAATAGATATAACCTACATGGTCTACAAATCTGAGTTGTTGAATGTATGATGCCAATATTTTTATTACTTTATTATTTTATTTTATTTTATTTTATTTTATTTTATTTTATTTTATTTTATTTTATTTTATATTTTGTTTCAGTTCATTTCATTTTACGTTGCTTTCCTTAGTTCTTGGCCTTAGCAGAATAACCTGGCTATATAAATACCTCAGATTTCATAAAAAAAAAAAAAAAAAAAAAAAAAAAAAAAAAAAAAAGAAGAAGAATTTCTAGTGATTAGACAGAATTAGATATATTTTTACCAGATATTTACTATCAAAATATCTATAATATTCATTATATTGCAAAGCTTACTGATATGCCAGCTGTAGGTAATTAAAAATGGTTTCTGGAAGGTTTTATTAACTTTTTTCCTCCTCTCAGAAAAGTCAAAATTTTAATTCTCCTAATCCTCAAGTGTGTATTATACAATTTTTGTACAAGACCTTTTTTTTTTTTTTTTAACTCCAAAGTTTGCATTGTCCTAAAGGATCATTGATTTTGATTTGTATTTTGATTTGAACATGAATAAATAAATTTTGATTTCCAAACAGAAAACTGCACTAATTCTAATGGCCACAAATTTCTTAACATATTTTGAGTCCAGGATTTATCTTATGCCAGAAAGGCTAATTCTTTTCTACTTTACAGTCACACAAGAATAGCAGGACTCTAAAATACAAATCCTACCTTTAAAGTACCCTATAGAGGGTTGTTTCATTTTCCTGTCAGAAATCATTTCATTTTGCCTTGAGTCAGCTTCTTTTCATTCCAAAATTGACTGTGTGCATCTTAGTAATGAAAGTGGCTAGCGTATTTGGAAGTTTTCCTAACTAGCTTTTCCTGAAATTAGCTAGAGACTTATCTTAGACACCCTTGGGTACCTACCTTAACATTTAACTGCTGCTCAAGCCAGCGTGAATTGTTTCTAGTGCCCATGTTTCATGTGACAACTCCAGGGAAAAATCCTGAATAGCCTTAGGTGTCTCTGTTAACACYGGCTCTAAGAAGATAAATCAGTTCCCAAGTGTCTGCCAGAGGATAACACAATTACTGCATCAGACTCAGGAAAAGAAACAATAGCAGCAATAAGAAAAACTTACCTTTTGCTAGACTTTATGAAATGCTGCTTTTGAAAGCTGAAATCATTCTATGAAGGGCAACTATAGTTTCAAGTATTATATTTCAAACCTCATAAAGAGTAAAGATCCTTAAATACCTCAATATGTTGCTCAGAAAAAAAAAAAAAAAAAAAAAAAAAAAGGATTAGCTATTCTTCAGCTCCATGGTGAGCAAAGAAATAATGTAACTAAGAGATCTCCAGAGCTCCCTTCCAACCTCAGCTATTGTGTGATTCCTCTTTTCTTTTCTTTTCTTTTCTTTTCTTTTCTTTTTTTTCTTTTCTTTTCTTTTCTTTTCTTTTCTTTTCTTTTCTTTTCTTTTCTTTTCTTTTCTTTTCTTTTCTTTTCTTTTCTTTTCTTTTCTTTTC
>NW_020454139.1:260963-271260 GCF_003342845.1 Nothoprocta perdicaria | reverse complement strand
TTTCTTTTCTTTCTCCGGAAAGAACAAATCAATTTCACCTTCTTCACCCTGTTAAGCAAGCTTTTATAAAATCAGCTGTTGTCATACTATCAATCTATGATGATACAGGACTTATTGCAATTCTGCATACATATGTATTCTTACAGTATTTATTACAATAATTTCCTGTATTAATTGATCTTGCATGTCTTAAACGGTTCCCATTTCATTAGGAGAGTTTTATTTTCTTATCTTCCAATGACTCTATAATCAAACAACAAAAAATTCAGACACTTATCAGAGTATAAAGAGGACACATTGAAAAGGTAAATATTTCATATTAAAATAGTGCAAAATACTAAATGAAAAGCTCAGTTTCATGTAAGAAATTTAACTTCTTCGACCTATTTTGTGATGGGATATATTTCATTTAAACAATGAGTTGTAGTAAAGGAATTCAAGGAATTCATTCATTAGAATGATGATTGGAACCAAGCTTTGCCTTTTTAGCCACTATAGCTTGTACATGGAACTACAAACCCAATTTTGCTTTGAAGTCACTAAGTCTTTTTGCAACTGAAGACTCTGAATTACATAGCTGTGTTTTTTGRGCTTCTCTTCCACAAAATCAGTCTTGAAGATGTACATTCACTTCCAGATATTATCACTATGCCTCATTTAGATGCTTTATAGTATAATAAGTCTTACATTGAATACAATTCTTAAATTGAATACATTATTACATTGAATATAATTCAGTGCTAAAAATCAAAAAGTATAAGTTGTGTTTTAAAATACACCGGGCTTCTCACTGAAGATATAATCTAATTTTACTCTATTGCATAACTATATTTTTAATGTTTCCCTAGTTCAATGAAACATAAAATGCTTACAATAAATTATATAACATATATCACATTAAAATTTGGATCATCTTTTTGATTTCTGTAGAACTAAAACTTTAAAGAYACATATATCTATATATTTCAGTCAGAAGAAAGTCTTATATTACTTTAAGGGATGTATAAAAATTATTTAAAAGTTTTACTTTCATCTTTGAAATTTTACATTCTTAAAGATTTGATCAGTTAGTTTTGCTGCTTTGAAAATCTGCACTTAAATATCCAATACCTTGATGGATCAGTATTTGCAAATCAATATTGATTATGAAATGAAGCTTTCAGAATATTTCAGAATATTTCAGAATATTTAAGGTTGGAAGGGACCTCTACAGATCATCTAGTCCAACCTTCCTGCTCAAGCAGGCACACCTAGAGCATGTGGCACRGGGTGGCATCTAGGCGGGTTTTGAAGACCTCCAGAGAAGGAGACTCCACAACCTCCCTGGGCAGCCTGTTCCACTGCTCTGTCACCCTAACAGTAAAGAAGTTCCTCCTCACCTGGAGACGGAACTTCTTGTGTTTCAGCTTGTGGCCATTACCCCTCGTCCTATCGCTGGCCACCACTTTCCTATAGTCTTAAAATTATAATATTAATCTTTTATTATTGGTCATGGATTATTTTTTTCTTTGAAACTTTCTTCTTATTTTAAGACACACACATAAAAATATAATGTATATGTATATACATATGTATATGTACACATATATACATATATGCATGTATACATATATAAATGCATATATGCATATATACATGCACACATATGTATATATGTGTATATTACATATTTTATATATATATACACCACCTAAATATATATATATATAAAAAAGTATTGAACTTAAAACTCTGAACTGTGCAGTAGTTTGCTTTAAGTGTCTAAAAATTGTGAGAGTGCAATCTGCACAAGTCTCTAGGTTGGTTTAAGTTGTTTGTCTCTTCTGGACACTGATAGCTACAAAGACCCGCAGATTTTCAGAATATGAACAGATAACCTAAATGCACAGAGATGTTTCTGGCAACTGGTATTTCTACCATTTCTGCCATTCTTTGCTAATGATATCATACTTTATATACTAGAATTTTACAAAGGATTTGGCATTGTGCTAAATAGTATGATTTGAAAATATCTTAAATATTTTGAATATATAATAATAACGCTGAATGAACTTAAATCAGTTAACTTGGGGTGATGAGGGCATCCTGTCAATGTGTGAAGGAAAGGTTTGGGTTTTTTTTTTTTTTTTTTTTTTTTTTTTTTTAATTTCCAAAAACAGAATTGGTCTAAAAAAATGTGTTTGGGCATCTGTCTCTTGGAAAATCAAAAAGATTCACTTCTATTCCTTTACTGCTGTTGATGAGAGGCATTAATCTGTTTTATTCTAGTAGATACATTGTTTGGACCACAGCTTAATTCAGATAGACTTCRTATTTCCTTTTATTACAGCAATTTCACTGAGTTTCCTGGGTGCCTCAAATACCCAGTATGTCTCTACATTATATTCCATATTTTTTGATCATCAGTACCAAAATTCTTTTATTCTCCTGTTCCTATTAAGAGCTGAGATACCAAAAAGATCTTGTATGTCTTATTTTCTGGCTACTTTCTTTACCATCTTGCTTACTAGGTAATAGAGCACTCCATTTCATAATTCCCATTGGCTGCATTTATTACTCAGTACTCAGATTTTAAATCATGTATGAAGCTAAAATTCAGAGAAGTGACTTGAGAAATTTTTACAAATATCTAGAAATCTAGGAACATCTGTCTGAATGACACATTAATATTTTGAGGTTGAAAAAAAAAAGAAAGAAAAACACTAAACTCTTTCTTCCATTTATTTATGTTTTACCATACTAGCAATGTAATTTCTTCTCTATTTTCTAAAACTTCAATTCAAATGGTATTTAAATTGGCATTTAAAAACTTTGGACATAAGTGTTTGCCCTACTCTCCAGCTTTTCTCCATTCTTATCAATTATGTATGGAACTTGCTCTCTGATGATCAAGTGTTATGAAACATCAAACTAATTTTTTTTATTGTGCTAATGAGATGGAACTATCTGACATCTAATGACTTCTATGTCTCCTTGAATTATTCCCAAATTCCACTTTCGTGTAGAGATAATCTAGTTCTTTGATAATCACTCTTCACTATTTTTGCATTTCAAAATCCCCTTCCTACTTTTGCATGTAAATATAATTTATTTACTGAATTCGTTGAAGGCCTCTTCTTTCTTCCCTTTTCACCTATATCAAGCTCTGTATAACAAGTTTGACCTGTTTTGATTTCATGCATAGCCTATGTAACATTCAAATTCTATTTCAAAAACCTTCCTGGATGCCACCCTGTGCCACATGCTCTAGGTGTCCCTGGTTGAGCAGGAAGGTTGGACTAGATGATCTCTAGAGGTCCCTTCCAACCTTGAATATTCTGTGATTCTGTGATTCAAATATTTTATCATTTTAGAATTGATGTCTACACTCTGTATCACTATATAATCATGTATAGAAATATTTGAACCAATTTAAAATCCAAATAAAGTTTTCCATATTATTTCTCTCACATACTAATGTCCCTTACACTTGGTGAATTGTCTCAAATGAGCCAAGAACACGGACGGAAGCCAGTAGTTAAGGTAATCAGGACAATGGGTAATGGGTACAAATTGAAACACAGGAAGTTCCATCACCATGTGAGGAAGAACTTCATTACTCTGAGGGTGACAGAGCCCTGATAGAGCATGTCCCTGCTTGAGCAGGGGGGTTGGACTAGATGATCTCTCGAGGTTTCTTCCAACCTTAACCGTTCTGTGATTCTGTGATCTTGAACAGCATGTTTTGTTTTGTTCCTGGTGATGTGACAACACATAAGGTAAACACATCAAGCTGGGAGAGAGTGGTTGCTGTTAAAGGATAAAGATGAAAGAGACACATTTCTAGAAGAGAGAAACATTTCTAGATTTTGAGAAACATTTCTACATTTCTAGAAGAGAGAAAGAGGAAAGGTACATTTGTATGCCAAGATTGTTCTCGTCAGAAATGGCATCATAATATTAATTGGAAAGTATATACTGAAACTTGGTTTCATCTCACTTAACTTTATCCATCTCAAGGCTAACATTTAAGTTAAATACTTAGGTTACTTTCAATGAAAAAACATTACCACTTACACAGCTTCTTTACAAAAAATATCTTAGAAAGGAAAGAATAGCCCTTTGGAAGTACTTGTCAAGATGGGAGCCTGGAAGTAGATTATTTTAGTCTTCTGAAGTCACCTAAGATAGACTTAGGTGCTTAGACAGAAAAGAAAAGTAAAAAATAAATCTGCACTCCAAAGTTAGTGACAAAAAAAAAAAAAAAAAAAAAAAAAAATACTGCATGCAAGAGCAGGGAAGTTGATAAAACAGTAAGATACTGAGAAAGGAGAGGGAAATAAAAGCAACCATAGTATCACTATTTAATTCTCTGACATCTTAATCCTCCTTAAATAAAGCTATTTTGCATAACAGTATACCTTTCTGCAAATAGAACAGGAAGAGGAATATAGGGTCATGTRTTCTTTTCAGTCTGCTACTGCACACTTACCAAACTCTGCCAAGTGCTCTCCATTTCACTGCTATTCACATTAACATGACAATGATGATACTTCACTGCAATCTTTTTTTCTTMTTATCAAAACCACACTGAAAATTGCTTATGAGGAAGGCTTAGAGCTGTTAATGGAGTGGAATGAGTTTATTTAGGTCTAGGATTTTGTGAATGCTCATGATCTCTTTTAGGGAGACAGAATAGGCAGAGAATTTTTTGATCTTTCATGCTATGAATTCAACTTTATGAACTATAGGAAATAAAATATTGATCTTAATGCATTCATAATAAATAAAATTACATTACAAAAATTATTATAAATAAAAAACATAGTGATCACAGGATTTATGGAGGAATCTGCTTTCCATGAGTGATCACAATATTGCCAGGGCTTTGATAGGTAGTTCTTTACTACAGCATGCAGGAACTTTGGAGACTGGCCATAGTTCACCTAATGAATTCCTTGTCATTCCAGTCTCAGCAAGGCTGTTTGGATGCGCAGTCTTGTGTGTTACAATGGCAGAGCGGCTTAGTCTCACAACTGCAGTGCTTTGATTTCACTAAATGCATTGGCTTAACATAAATGATATGAAATAAATTAATGACTCCCTGCTACATTTAAGACTAAAACTATGTCCAAAGAAGAAGGATAGTGAAGCAACTGTGGAAAGGTGTCCAGTGATCACAAGGTTGCTATCTCCTCAGGTAACTGTTTCCTATAGGATACTGCAGAATGTCTACTTAGCAAGGCAAAACTTACTTTATTTGCTACCATATATATATATAAAACAACAATTATTAACAGAAATAATATAATATAGGGAATGTTAGAAACCTGCAGTGATTAAATTTTTGTTAAATTTGTTAAATTTACAGCTCTCACAGAAAAAGCTGTTGAAAGAGTTGATGTGAGAAGCTTGTAACTTTCAGTGTGTAGACTATCCCTGAAAATGCACTATGAAAAAAAAAAAAGGATATCTATAAGGATATCTGTAACTTAATAATTATAGTTTATACACTGATTACTGTTACTGATTTTAAATACTTTTTGCAGTGATTATCCAAATTCTATCCCACTTTGGATTTTTTTGTATCACTGCTTTGGATTTTTTTGTATTTGCTGGGTCTGCTTTGAAATGCAGTTCATGTAAAGAAAATGCACCTTGTTATATGAAACACCTTATTTTTTAATTAGGAAAAATGAATTTCAGTTACAGTATGTCCCTGGATTGTATTAATATTTCATTTCTTAACTTCCTATATCAAGGTTTAATCAGAGTAAAATGTATTCTGAATACTAATGAGTCAAAAAGGGAAGTATTATAAAGGTATTCCTAAATTATTTGTAAGGGTTATATTACCATGTGAAAAACTGAGAACTCATGTATCATTTCTGTCTGTAGAAGTATTCCTAATTCTCCCCTCTCTAAATCTCACTGATAAAAAGTCTTCACACTGCAGTATTGTGGATTGTAGTTATGGACATGTGAGCTTTCTGATAAATTTTTTGTCTCAAATTGCTATGGCCCACCTATAGCAGGAATGCTTTGAATTCTGTTTTTTTTACAGCCTTTGTTGCCAAGACTCTTGAGGTAATAAAATTTCTCTTGCTATGATTTCCAGGGAGCAATTGTGTTCAGAGGAATTTTCCAATTCATATAAATTATCTCATTAAATGTTTGATTTTGATGACCAGTCCACGTAATCTGTAAAGATGACTATCAGAAAGCTCCTTCATGACTATCACCTAAACTGTGTTCCTGTTTTTTCAGCAGCCTTTCTGCAAGACTGGTTAGGCTAAGCTAAACTTCTAACAAACATCCAGTAATAAGTTTATGAAACTGCTTTTGTGTTCAGCACCAGCTGTGGTAATGTATTCCTTTGTTGCTCAGGAAATATAAAAGGCTGTAGTTTACTTGTAATTAACTAGCTGGGAATTCTTTCATGTAAAATTCACGAATAGCTGATATACTGTGATGAACCTTCATTCAAAATGAGGATGTGGGAGAGAACTGTAGCCAGGTGATAGAATTAATAGTTGCTTTAATTTAAGCTAATGGCAGCAGATTTGTCATCACCCCATGATACATTAAAGCCTAAGACCTGAACTTAAAAAGAAGTGTAAAGGTTTTACTTTCTTTTGTTTTGTGTTAAACTATTTGCCTGCTTTCCTTCTGCTTGCACTGTGTTAAGGGCATCATTTAAGCTTTTGTGAGGTGATCCCTCCACACAGCCAAACAGGTTATTTGAAGAGGAAACAGCACAAAATTTTCAATAGTGTAGAAACAGAGAAATATTTTTTTTTTCTATTCTCATCTGTTTGAACCTTTTGGGCTTGTAATCTCAAATTTGTAAAATAATCTCCCTAAGTTCTGATTATATCAGAAAAAAAAGAGATACACAATTAACAGATATGATATTATACACAATTAACAGATATGATATTATACACAATTAACAGATAATGAGATTTTGATTAGACTCTGTCCTCAAACTCAGGAAGAGGGGATTCTGTATATTTGTATTTCACTCTTGTCAGTATTTCTGATCAGAAAAAACAAAAAGGAGGAATAAAAAGTAAATTCCCACCCCATAGAACCAAAGAATCTGATAAAGGAGAACTATGAGGTACATGATTATTCATTAATGACCTGGATGAAGGGCTGGAGTGCTCCCTCAGCAAGTTTGCCGACGATACCGAACTGGGWGGAGTAGCTGATAGCCCTGAGGGCTGTGCTGCCATCCAGAGGGACCTGGACAGACTGGAGGACTGGGCGGTGAGAAACCTCATGAGGTTCAACAGGGGCAAGTGCAGGGTCCTGCACTTGGGGAGGAATAACCCTGGACACCAGTACAGATTAGGGGTGGACCTGCTGGAGAGCAGTCCCGCAGAGAGGGACCTGGGTGTCATGGTGGACGACAAGTTGACCATGAGGCAGCAGTGTGCCCTGGTGGCCAAGAAGGCCAACGGGATCCTGGGGTGCATTAAGAAAAGCCTCTCCAGCAGGTCGAGGGAAGTGATCATCCCCCTCTACTCAGCCCTGGTAAGGCCACATCTGGAGTACTGTGTCCAGTTCTGGGCTCCCCAGTACAAGAGTGATGTGGAGCTGCTGGAGAGAGTCCAGCGCAGGGCTACGAGGATGATCAGGGGCCTGGAACATCTACCATATGAACAAAGGCTGAGAGAGCTGAGTCTGTTCAGCCTGGAGAAGAGGAGGCTGAGGGGGGACCTGATCAGAGTGTATAAATACYTCAAGGGAGGCAGTGAGGAGGAGGGGGGCAGCCTCTTTTCAGTGGTGGGCAGGGATAGGACTAGAGGAAATGGCTTCGAACTGAAGCATCGGAAGTTCCACAGGAACTTAAGGAAGCATTTCTTCACTGTGAGGGTGACAAAGCACTGGAACAGGCTGCCCAGAGAGGTTGTGGAGTCTCCTTCTTTGGAGAGCTTTAAAACCCGCTTGGATGCAGCCCTGTGCCACGTGCTCTAGGTGACCCTGCGTGAGCAGGGGGGTTGGACTCGATGACCTCTGAGGTCCCTACCAACCTTYGGCATTCTATGATTCTATGATTCTATGATTCTGTGATTCTATGATGGATAACAACATCTTACAGGGGGCTTACTAACCATTTTCTGAGATATTTTGAACAAATATTTATAGGGGGTGTSTGTGTGTGTATGTTATTAAATTATTTTTAACACATGGGATCATCACAGTCTGAGAAGTAATGAAGTTTTGTTACTAACTTCTAGGATAGGACAGTATCTGTAGAGGAGAAGGTTAACGGCTCGTCCTTTAAGGGTTCRTATTTCTATGGTGGTAAGTCGAAAAATAATGGCTTTATACTTTCTGTACCCAAGTAGCTTGCTGAAAGATCATTAATTTGTAAATTTCCTACACAAGATCACTGTCTTTTTTCTTTAAGCAATATTTCTGTTTTGAGATATGTTGATCTATATTTTATAGAAGTAACCAATCATTTGGCCCATAAATTATGTACTACGTCCTGCAAGACTTCCCTGAACTACTTCCAGTTCATATCATATTCATATCTTCATATCAGWAGATGATATTAGATTTAAACAAAAATCCAATATTATTTGGATTGCTATTATAAAACTAACAGTTTTTGAGAGGTGAGGATCTTGTCTTCCATATTGTCATTTTATTATTTACATTTCTTTTATGTTTTATACTAATATATGTTTTGTCTTCTTAAATTTCAGTAGTTTTGAGAAGGTGGTAAATAGGAGATACTTTTGAATTTTCAGCAGTAAGTCTTGGAAGCTTGTATTCACAGTCTTCCTTTTGGTTTTCCATGAGCAGAAAAATGAGCATTTTTCCATGTGTCAGTGACTAATTGTCTAGCTACACAGATTTTAATCTTCCAAAATAGATATATATGTCATATATATCTTAGGTGTATTCTTATATATATATCTTAGGTGTGTTCTTTCTCTTTCTGGAGAAATCTGTTGCTTTTTATAAGTGGCTGAGTTAGGGAAAGWAAAAGAAATCGAGCAGTTTACTAGTTAACTCTTCACAGTTTCATACATTTTAAGGCCAGAAGCTGAATTAGATCCATGTAGTTTGACCTCTTGTGTATCACATGAATTCCATCTGCTTGTTCCCACATTAAGCTCAATAACCTATTTGATTAAAACATATCTATCTGGAGGGCATCTTGATTGAAAGACCAATCAGTTCATTATCTCTCATATTAATCCTCTACTTTTTTTTTTTTTTTTATGATTAATAACTACTATTGTTGCTCACAGCAATAACCCATTTTGTTTTTAACTTGAAACAAACCTGGTTTCAGCTTTCAGGACAAGACTCTTTAATACTTTATATTTACTTTCTGCAAAGGTATTTACAAAATCATAATCAACTCACCTTTAATCTTATTGTGCTCTATCAGAATTTGAATGCCTATTTTTTTCTAATCTTTAAATAATTCTACTAACCTTTTTTTTCCCTCTTCTTCTCCATTCTAGTACATGATACTTACACGTACACTAGAAAAGTATAAAACATTAGAAATAAATATACTGTAAACATTTTCTGTTCTCTTAAAAGATACTACTCTCTGGAACAAGAATGCCTCCAAATTTTGATAACAAAGGAACAAACCTGGGGAAAGAAATGTTTGCGATATATCATCTTTTTGTTATATCACTGTTAAAAAATAAATTCTGCTTATGTGATGGTAGTGAACTCCATGGCACTCCATAGTGTATCCAAGGGACTTTAGATAATTGCTCCAAGAATTGAAGAAAACTGTTTAACAGTGGTCTGGAAAGATCTCAGAAAATATTGTAGAATTTTGGCAGTTAAGGGAAGAGAGGACTATGAGGAAAGCATAACTGTTGGTCCTTCCTATCTTTTTATTGGGGCAGCTGAAGTTTTTATAGACTTCTAATTGAAATTTTTTTTTTTTCACATGTTCATATATATCTACCTTCTCTGGAGTGCAAATCCACAATGTATATAAGAATGATAATTTACATGCATACATCAGATACTGACCTCTAGCACTACAGAAGATGTGATACCTTTTAAGAAAATGAATGTCTCAGATACCCATTAACTCCATATTCATTTTGCTTATTCTACTAAAAAAATCAGAAAGCTTAGAAACCAAGAATGATGAACAACCCAACATTAGTGTTCACAAAGAGATGTCCCTGAGTAAAAAAAAAAGTGCATATATATGTTCTAACTTATTTATAAGTTTTAGCTAAAGTAAAAACACTGAATAAAATAACAAGGTAATATCTATTTGTAATTCTGTATTACAATATCATTGCACTCTGAATTTTTA
>NW_020454139.1:255460-260922 GCF_003342845.1 Nothoprocta perdicaria | reverse complement strand
TTTTTGCTTGACCTGATCAGCTGGTAACATGCAAAGAAGCATGACTATTGCTTTGAAACCTCTTCATATACATGTGAACTTAGAAATTATCATTTCATATTTAAAGTATTTCTGTTTCTGTAGTTTTGACAAAACACAGACATATTAATTCCCATAACTGTATTCTTGAGATATGGACCAGAAAATAAATGTTTTATAGTATTTTTCTTTCAGTTTCCCGTATTAGAAACTGATTTTCAAATGATGTTTTAATTGAAGATGACTCACTTTCCAATGTAAGTGAAAATATTTCAGCATGATTGAATTCAGATCTCACTCCTGTTTCCATTCTTCAATCACAGAGATGCAGACTATAAAATAAACTTCCCATGTCTGCTCATTTAGACTCTTTCTGCGACAAGATTTACCTATGAATTTTTAACTAGTCAATTTTTTAGGAAAGAAGTGTATTCTTCTGAGTGAAATATCAAAAAAAAAAAAAAGTTCAAGATACTGTAAGGGACAGCATGTAGTTTCACATACTTAAAATTCTTACAGCTATTCTGTTTTGGGCATATGCGGAGATTCAAGGATCATCACATTCATGTCAACTTTGCCTATTTTTATCTGTGAGATGATAAATCAAAAAAAAAAAAAAAAGATTTTGGATGCTAACTACTCRATTAGCTATGTTTTTAAAAAGAAGCATCAAACTCATTCATTCTTACTCAAGAATATTTCCTTTCTTTGTCTAATTTACTTTGACATCCAGGCAAGTCAGTGTCAAACTATGGAAGCCATTTTCTTTTCTTAAATATGTAACCTGACAGGTGGACAGCAGGTCAGATGTAGCTAAAGGGTCTGGCTTGTCCATTGCCATTTTGTAGCTTGCCTTTTAAATACACAGAGCTGTCTGACCACATTTGTTTCTGACCATTCTGTCATAAGCAATGCTTGGAGGTGATATTTTGATAGAATTCTCTAATTTGAAATAATTTAGAAAGTGTCTTTTTTTTTTTTTTTTTTTTTTTTTTTAATCTCAGACCTATAAAAACCCGAGACAATTAATGCATATATTAAGGACAAAATTGGCAGAATCTTTTAACAGCAGTTGAGTAGCTTTCAGTGAAATCCCTGTCAAAGCCAGGGATTACTTTCAGTATATTATTAACACTCTCAGTTTTGGCATGAGGCTCATGATATCGCTGTTTTTTCTTTCTTTTTTTTTTTTTTTTTTTTAAAGTTGTAGCTCTAAGCACTTAGAATACCGATTTCTATTAAAAGCAAGCTGTTCTAAATAACCTGATTTCCTTCACTGGCAGCTAGAAAATCTCCCCAAATGTCACTAAATCTGTCCAGGCCCTGGGATCAGGACTGGGCCAGTTGCAGATGGTTCCAGCCACCCTGCCATGGGCAGAGCTGGGAGTGCCCCATGGCCACCATGGTGAAGTAGGGCCAGGTGGGCAGCCGTGATTGTGTAATTCTTAAAATTACCCGTATAGGCCTGATTAAAGTGTATGCGAGCCCATTTGGTGTTTACATTGTCCGTTTGTCTTAAACTACAGCTTATGGTACCCTGTAAGAATCATATGGGGGCTGGATAAGTCCCTTCCTGCTCCCCCATTTCTAAGTGATGTTGCACTCTTTGCTTTACAGTTTATTCTTAGCATGTGCAGCTGCGAARAACTACTGAAAATCTAGTTCTTAACATATCAAATGCTACAATAAAATGCATACATATTTGAGTATTACGTTTTGGCCAAGAAGGATCTGGCACATGATTTTAAGACTGTCAATGCTGTAGTTCAGGCCTGTGGTTTTTGAAATTACAGTCTTAATGCTCACTAATTCATATACTAATTATCAAGTCATTCATAGAATATGCCTTTAAAAACTATATTTTGCAAGAATATCAACCTTGCAAAACAGCCCAAGAACAACATTTGAAGTACACTACTTCCAAACAATATTTGTAAGTACTGAAAAGTGTTGGTATTGTAGTATTTCAATATATTCTTTAAATGTGAATTGTAAAATGTATGGATATGCATAGAACTATGCAGGGTGATTTTGTTGTTTTAATTTGTGTTTTTCATTGTGTCTCAAATATTACACTTAATTCATCATAATCAATATCAGACTTTAGTACCCTTGGACCGAAGAATTAGTTGCTCATTCTGACACATTTTTTTTGCCAGTGACAGTCTTCAGTATCATAAATTATATCAGCAATTTTATTCAGCTTCTTTTTATTTTGAAATATGATTTTGAAAGTGTTGGGAGAAGTAAGAAACTTTATATATGAATATAGAAAACAGTTTATCATATCTCTGTGCCCCTATTTCAAGTCTTGACATACTGTGCTTGGATCCTCTTCAAGTTCTCGGCATAGGGGAGCTTTGAACATGCACCCGCCATCCACAGAGAGATGGTGACATGACAGAGAAGACATCTGTGTTGAAGAATGCCATTTTTAAAGACTTCTGTCTCCAAATGGTTATAGCAGAGCTATTTTAAACTGCTGATATACAGGAATATAGTTGTGAGAACTGAACTTCTCAGATCAGTATTAACAGTTCACAGGAAGGAGACAATGTGGGGTGGAATATGGAGTAGGAAAAATAGCAAACAAAAGCATTTTGTTCTTATGTAGTCAAATAGATTAGAGGGCTCATCATTTGGAAAAAGGTGGTGAACTGTTATAGTTCACTTACTGACAAAGAGATGACTTTAAACAACTGGTATGCTTGTTTGAATTTTAATCATTTTTTTTTAACCTTTTTTTGTTTGTTTGTTTGTTTGTTTCCATCTTGATTCAGGGCTTTTAAAGAAGGAAGAGGTATATTATAAGATCATATCTTTGAGTTTCCTAGAGGAAGAAGGTGGGATTAAAGAAGGGATTCTGATAAGCATGTGCTTGATTACCTGGGTGGAAAAATATGGTCAAAACCAAAAATCTCTTTGGGGGAGGAGGCCTAAAAGGCAGGACTGATTGTTGACAACAGAAAGTAGAGAGCTCAAGGAGATGACAAATAGGCATATTTTATCTGTAACGGTCAGAGCAGAGAGAAAGAGGAATTTCATTTTGAAGGCTGTTAAGTGCAAAAGAATAATTGAGATACAGGACAAATGATTATTGGTTTTGGTAGTAGTAATATGAAAAATGACGTTAATACTGAAGGCYAGGGACTGGGACAAAAAAAAAAATCTCAGCTGAAGGATAGGACATGTACATTTAATTTTACTGAGTTCCTAAGCAAGGAGGGAGAACACTGCTTTACAGAACTACTTCTCAAGGCCTTTTCCCAGGCACTGTAAAGCATTACTATACTTCTTAAGCTTGCTATTTATGGATACAAAGTCTTCTTTCATAAGTCAAGTATAATTGTGCTATTACTAGATTCCTGCTTTGTCTCTAAAGACCATGTACGTTTCTAGCTCACAGGTGGTATTAAAATTAACTATATTATGATGCAGTTTTTTATTAGGAATAAAGGTGTCTTGACTAAAATGTTTGTATCATGGTAGAAAATACATRTTTATTTTGAAGAGTCAATACTGAGTTCAAATGGTTTTTCCTGAAAAATACTTATAATATTTTGGAGATTGAGAGTGTGGTATGGTGAGTATGTTTGCTTGCTCCCAAGAAATAAATAGTTTTAACATGCTTAAAATGAATCATTTGCCGTTTATGCAGACCATGCTCAGCAGAGCTGGCTGATCAGTCTGAGGTTTCAGACACAACAATCTCAGTCTATTTTCAATTGCCTATAGCCTATAAAGGATTAAAACTAAAAACTAAAAAAAAACTAAAAAAAAAAAAAAAAAGTTAATATTTCTTCTTTCCTGTTGAGGGAATTTACTGTTGAAATTGTTGTAACCCTGTTGTAACCCTTAGGGATTCTATAACTTCTAATAAATCTGGAAGTGTAAGTCCCATGTTATTTTTAAATTCAAACACAGTATAAAGTTCTTATAGAGAAGAGTTTCAGTACAAGTAATTTGTACAAGAACTTCTAACTTTAAAACCTTTCTAGACAAATGAAAATGGAAATATAGAGCAAACAAGCAAATAAGTATCATTACTATTTCTGTGAGCCAAACTGTAATGAAAACTGTAAGAAATGTTAATTCCAGAAGATGGCACTCTTATACTGTGTATTTTCTGGCATAAGTAAAGTCAATATTCATGTCTGCATATACACCTCCCGTTTGTACAAACTATTTAATTATTTATCTGTACCTAACAAAGTAGTATAAAATGTAAAATTTAGTAATCTTCACACAGCACTTATGCTAAGAAACACTATTTATTTTGCCAGCAAGAAACATCACTCCTGAAAATGAATCATACTACTCAAAATGAATCATTTTCTCTAACTAAAAAGTACACTTGATCCTTAATATGTTGTGCTGAAAACAGAACAAGCGAGGTAAGAAAACAAACTTGCTGAATTAATAAATAAAATAATACAGTTATAGTATTTTTCTCTTGACATCAATGTGTAATGCTAAGTAACAAACTAATGGTCAAACACAGATAAAAGAAAATCTCAGTACTCTCCTATTGGAAACAGTAGTTGAATACAGAAGTCTTACAGTGTGTTAAGGACAATTCTTTATATTTACAATCATTTAACCTATTTTGTTATCAGTAATTTATACTGATACCTTCACTGCACTAAAAGGATTCTGTAAATGTTTTCTAAAGAAGCAGCTAGAAACAAGGCATAATGCGGACTATATCCGTGTTCCTTAACATTTACCAACTGTCTGTTCAGCATGATCTACATCCATTGTATATCCCATCATAACATAATAACTCTCCTTATGTGTTAGAAAATAGGCAGTGGAACTTCAATATGAAAAAAAAAAAGTCATTTTTAATTTAATATTCACTTGGCCATTGCATGTAGTTCATTTTCCTCCTAAAGGCCAACTACCAACTTTAGTTTCATGTTGCTGGTAACACAGACTTGTCATTGTATCGGCATTCAGAAGAGGATGGTTAGTTTATTCTTCCTCTCTCTCCTTTGAAAAGCAGCATTTTCCAGCACATGTTGTAATTCAAATACCTTCCTACTCTACCAATTCAAATACTTCCTACATCTGACCTACATGGCCAGATGTTTCAGACAGATCCAGAATATTCTAAATACTTAATGCTCAGAAACAGCAAACATTGTGAGTAGATGATACATCCGGTGGTGTCACTTTTTCCAAATGTAGGGTAATGCTTTCTAAAGGATTTTATGACTTCAAAACTGAAGTCCCAGTAAATCTCTGAGTCTCTCAAAGGTAAGAATCCCAACAGTTGTCTGTGAAAATGGATTTTATATTTTCATTGTTAATTATGAAATAAAAACGGCCCAGAATCAAGATCTTAAGACTTCTCTACCTTATTCTTTTTCCCCCCTCCCCTTTTCTCTCCTCCCCTCCCCTTTTCTCTCCTCCCCTCCCCTCCCCTCCCCTCCCCTCCCCTC
>NW_020454139.1:238773-255414 GCF_003342845.1 Nothoprocta perdicaria | reverse complement strand
CTCTCCTCTCCTCTCCTCTCCTCTCCTCTCCTCTCCTTTTTCCCAGATTTGGCAGTGAAATCAGAGTGCCTAAATTAAATATCTGTACTGCACATACATTTCACGAAGGCAGATATCTTAAATCAAGCAAAACAGTCTAAATTCTGAACAAGGACCATGACAACATGTTGTAGAGTGTTTTGAAAGGCTACATATACAATCTGGCCCTCATGCTTGTTTTGGGACTAGAGGCCAATGGCTTTGGAAACAAAGCTGGACCACTCCTAAATAAAGTTCTTATGGCCATTTTTTTTTCTCGGAAAAAGAACAAAAGAAGAAGAAACAACAAACTACAAAATGTGAGAAAAGAGGACTACAGAAGAAGCATTTCACAATTCTACTGATTGCAAAACTCACCAGTGAAAGGAGGAGAATCATATCTCATTTCTCTTTTATTTCTCTGTCAGCAGTGTTTACATCTGAATTTCTTTCATGCTTCTGGGACGACATCTTAAATGCCACTCACTGTGCGAGACATTCTGGGTGAAAATATCTTCCAGCCTTTCTAGTCAAAGGTGTGTGACTATGCAGAAAGCAATTCAGGATATTGTGGACTAAGATGACTGTTCCTTACTACSTTTTCCTCTTTACTCAAGTTGCTTCTTCTTTTCCCTGGTGCATTTTTACTGATACCTAGATTGGGAACTATTTATAGCAAGGGCTTGATTTTTGATTACTTCTTTTTAGAGTGCCCAGCACAATAGAGCTCTGATCTTTGATTGTAGTAGACGTAAAAGAAAAATCAGAACTAGACAATGTAGGTCCTGTAAAGTATCTCTCCTGCACTGACACTGTCTGTAACTACAAACCTACTCTGAAATCAGTGGGTATAATTATAGCTAATCTTATAAAGGTAAGGGAGAGTGTCAAAGTCTGTTCTTAAGCTGAGAAGAAAAAGAACAGGAAGTGTTGAGGAAACTATAATTAGACTCTTTGTCTGATCTCAGTTCTTTGCAAGGATTTAGAACTAATTTTCCTGTAAACCACCAAAAACAGTGTTTTGTACCATTGTCCTTAACATTTTGGATAAAGTAAATAGATTGGACTGTATACTCTGGCCTATACTCATCATTACTAATTCTGGAATGAGTAACTGCTTATCAGTTTATCAAGTTTAATTGCGATGATTTGCAAACAGCAAATAAACTGGAATAGAATTTAAAGAAATGCTGTGTTTTTTAGTTACTAGCCCTGCAGTTATCTTATGTGATTTGTTTCAATAAAACAATTTTATACTGATATTTCTAATCTGATGCTTTGGAAATGGAATGTAAGCATTTATTTAATAATTCTCATAACACTTCTCTGAAGAAGACAAGAATTTGCATAATCAATTTGCAGATGGGTGACTGAGTAAAAGTGAGGAGATGAGTCTAAATTCACCTACTGAACAAGGCACAGAACTAAGACTAAATAAATGGATCTCTGAAATAAAAATGAGATGCTGCCTAAGACTCATGTGGGGACACTAAAAATTGAATTTTATAATACATTTTTTTTTTTCCTTCTTCCTATCTTTAGTCTTAAGGTAAATGTAACAGTCATGGCTAAACAAACAAACAAACAAACAAAAGATGATTTGGCCATTTTTTTCTGACCCTTAAACTTATTTCACATCAATTTATACAAGTAAGGAGAACATATGTAAATGTATTTTGACTAAAAAAGTGTTAAAATGGTCAAGTGCTTAAGTAAGCTAATGACAGATGAAGCATTGCACCTATATTTTTTGTGTCAAAGCTTCCTTGCCACTTATTTCCTTGGGACATACTGCCATCACAAATTATCCCAGAAGATGTCAATGCAGTTCTACTACAGACCACACTATGGTGTCAAAATTTCAGGTAATCAGCCTATGAAGATGTCAAGGCGTATGTTATCAAGACAAAATGAGATGATGTCAGTGAAGACTTGACATTATAATGTCAAAACAAATGAAAATGATACATAAGTTACTTCTCTGGTAAGAAAGAAGAACACTTAAGATGTTGACAGTAATGTTATATTTTGTTGGGGAGGAGTTGTTTCTAAAATGGGATATTCAAAGAACTAGTCAGTGATCTTGATTTGRAGCCCTCGAGGATATAAATTAGAAGCTTAGAATATGCTAAATATAAAAAGTAAAGACTTGTTTGCAATTTACATCCCACACAAAGGGATAAATTATCTTTTAGAAAAGTATTCCAGATGAATGCAGGTGGATAACCACTTTTAAAAAAGTAAGCAGTAAGCTTACCAAGAATGGAAAAAGTACTGATCAGCTAAGAGAGCTGCGCTCTGTCAGGTATAAAGAAAGAAGTGCAAAAAGGCAAGATGAGCTGGGCCTTGCAAGAAAGTTATTGCCAATAATCGTACTTCTTCAGTCATGCATGTACATAAAAAAGGAAGGGAGATCACTATGCARTGAAAATGCTATTTAGATTAAAGGTTTCAGAATATTTAAGGTTGGAAGGGACCTCTACAGATCATCTAGTCCAACCTTCCTGCTCAAGCAGGCACACAGGTTATCTAAGTGCAATTCCAAAATTCCAAAATTAAATGAATGGCTAAACTTAGAGGCGTGGAAAAGGTAAGTAAAAATGCAGGCATGCAAATATAAATTGGTAGAATGGACTTGGAAGAGCTCACTGTGTTCAAATTGTGGAACCATAATAATGATGAAACTAGCATATGCATTTGCAAGTTTGGTAGCAAGAATTTTTAATAAATCTTTTAAAATTTGTGGTGATATGTAATTAAAAAATGACAAATGCAGTGGCCTATATTGACCCATTATTGTTTTTGAAATTTGTGTCATCAATACTTTGCTATAGATAAAATCCTTTTTTTTTTGCAATATCATCTAGTCCAAAATCTGGTGAAAGATACTCTGTTCAAAATGAATTATTTTCTTTATGTTAGCATGAATTAATAAAAATGTTGGTTTCCTAATATTCTAAATTATTTATAGTTTATAATTATTTTGTGGAAAGTTGAAGTTTGACTCTCTTTTGGCAGACAGATGCTGTTGTTTTTATTCCTGAGTTTTTGAGGTTTTTTTGCTCAGTGTGAGCCACTACCATCACCACCCATTTCACTGAAGGTGGAGGGTAGAATATTCTTGTTTTTGGAGATAACCAGGAGTGCCTGAGTTATGAAATAAAGATAAAAGCTACATTTTTTTTTTTTACCTGGCCTGATAGTTAAAGACATTTGTTTCAGATATATTACTGTGTACTAATTTCAGGGACAGAGTTGTTCCTTGTTTATGTTGACTTTGTTGGTTTTTGGTTTTTTAGACTGGCATAGAAGGATTCTCACTAAGAATACAACACAATAAAAAAATGCATATATTGATTAAGTGAAACATCCCATTTTAAAAACTGAGATGACAAGTAAGCAAAACTTTTTTTTCTAAACATCACTTTATGAATATTTCACATCCCTGTATCAGGAAGTGATAATCTCCAATATAAAAATATACTCAAGCATCTGCCTGAGGACATTAGAAAGCGTGAATGAGGTAGTTCATAGAATCATCATAGAATCATAGAATGCTTAAGGTTGGAAGGGACCTCAGAGGTTATCAAGTACAACCCCGCTGTGTGAGCATCAAAGCAGGTTTTAAAGTTCTCCAAAGAAGGAGATTCCATGACCTCTCTGGGAAGCCTGTTCCAGGGCTCTGTCACCCTCACTGTCAAGAAATGTTTCCTTAAGWTCCTGTGGAACTTTTGGTGTCTCAGTTTGTGGCTGTTTCCTCTAGTCCTATTGCTGTCCGCCACTGAAAAAAAGAGGCCAGCCCCCTCCTCCTCACTCCCTTCCTTGAGGTATTTATACACACTGAGCAGGTCCCCCCTCAGCCTTCTCTTCTCCAGGCTGAACAGGCCCAGCTCTCTCACCCTTTGCTCATAGGGCAGATGTTCCAGGCCCCTGATCATCCTGGTAGCCCTGCGCTGGACTCTCTGCAGCAGCTCCACATCCCTCTTGTACTGGGGAGCCCAGAACTGGACACAGTRCTCCAGATGTGGCCTTACCAGGGCTGAGTATAGAGAGACGATCACCTTAGAGTAGCGGGGTCTACTCTTACCTCTGTAGGTAAGTAAGAAGGATTATGGTTTTACATCACTATTTTTTTTTCTGATTAGTCATCTGTTATGCTTATCAATCTTTTTTCATTTTGAATGTAAGTGTTGCAGAAGAGAGATCTGGCTTTATATTGCTGTTCCCAGGCCTTAGTGAGGTTAAAGTCTCTAGACTGTGGCAGAATGTTAACACTGATAGTGATACTAATACTGCCAGAGTCGCACATACACATTCTACTTAAATTATCGTTCAGCAAAGTTAATATACTAATACAGCAGAATGGCCATTTCACAGAGTAATTAACTGTGTACACAATGTAATTTACTTCATGCCTTTTAAACAAGCTAGTTTTCAAAGTATCCAACATATTACAGTAAATAGTGTATTAAAGACAATACCTTTTCTTCAAAAAGAGCAGCTGTATAATGTGTTCACCTTTGTGATCTGATCAACTGTATCCTCAGTCTTCAATTATACATTTACTGTAAAGCCAGTGTGATCGTGCTGGGAACCTTTTGGTCTTCTTTTACATATTTATTCAATATCAGAGAAAATGAAGCATAGTCCCACTGAGAAAATATTTATTTCACCAGAATGGAATGGGTATGATAACATATGCAACTGTTACTCATTCTAATGTGTTAAAGTGTAATATTCTGATCACATATCACTTCCTTCCTGGGAACAAAATGGTTGAGGTATAAATATTTTCATAGGTTTTCTCACAGTCTTGTAGACTTAGCACAGATATTATAAAGTAGCATGTACTTATTTATTGGAGCCACTAAAGTGTGAAAGAGCATCATGTCTTGACTGAAGTGCCAAGTATGGTCACCTGTTAGTAACAAGGATGAGTCAGAAGGTGTCCGTTTCACACGGGTTCAGGTAACACCAGATGAGTTAATGAAACAGAAATCAATATAGGTATATGAAATGCCCAGAAAGTTAGTTTTAGCTAACAAAATCTTTGAACTCAGAATTGTTAGAAGTTGAGAGAATATTTAGAAGAAGAATTTGCATGTTTTCCTTTATTATATATCCTTTTCCTCGGCATTTGCTTTTTGTCCCTAACTCTGTTAGATGAGATACATTGAGCTGGATAGACTTGGACTGGTAAGACTCATGCTGTGCTCTTATCTAGAAGGACAGAAAATAAATGGACTTATAGCTTTAAACTTTCATTATGAAAAGAATTACATTTTTTAAAAAAGAGAAAAATTTTACAGAGAGGCCTGAACCTGTTGGATGTTCTCTGATAGATAGTTCCTTATCATTTCCAGGAGCAGATTTCTCATGTCAGCAAAATAAACTGTTTCTGTCTTATGAATGTAGAAGTCTAGTGCTAATGTACTGTAGTGGTCAACATGAATTAGGCTTAGTTAGCATATCTATTAAGCCCATGAACTTATTCAACATTTTTAGGATATAAAACATGATCAACATCTGTCACAAACAATGGAGTATTTTGTTGTGCTCAAGTAAATATAGTCAAACCATGCCAACAACTTGTTGATCATCAAGAAGTTGTGAAAATGTCCAAAGTACTAAAAAAAAAACAAATTCTGAGTGCCAATTTTGGCAACAGAGAACTAGAAAATGGCAGTGGGAAATAGCAGCCATCTAGGATCCTCTTTTCAGCCTCCAGGGAACACAGGGAGCTAAAAAGAACCTGAGGAAGCCCATAGCCATGCCTCAGGACTATGCATAGGATGGCTGGTTTGCTATATTATCCTGACTAACTGCTCTTCAGTATTGCACCATCTCCCACAGGGCAGGGAGGTCATATAAAAAGGTGCTACACTAACTCACCTGACTTTTCTTCCTCACTGCATCATCTCTTCTCCTACTCTGGGAAGTTATCATAGAGTCATAGATCTGTTGTGGTTGGAAAAGACCTTCAAGATCATCAAGTCCAAACATAAGCCCTTCACCACCCTGCCTGATAAACCATGTCCCTAACTGTGTTGTAAAATTGTGTATATCTATGATAAGAATGCTTTAGCATCCAAATTTCCTTAGCCAGCATTAAGTCCTAAACTCTAACAGGGAGAGATATGATTTTCACAGTTCTTCCGTACACAAACAAAAGTATAGGTCAGGGAACCAGACTAGAGACTACAGCAATCAACTAACCATATGGAATTGAGAGCAGGAGAGATCTAGCAATATCAGTTCCATCGGGGCTATTTATTATAGAACACTTGGATGATATTTTGGTGTCAGCTCTATGTAGGTCTATTGTAACACTGATCAGAAACAAGTAGTTCTTTATTAGGCTACATGAGCATTTAACAAGCTTTACAGAAATTGTTTGCCTCCAAAASTATTGCCACCTTCTAATTTTAAAATGGAAATCTATAGCAATTAGGACAAATCAAGCTGCCTCTGTCTTACTGCACCAAATGTTTATATTTAGCTTCCACTCTGTTATATGGGAATTAAACAGTACTAGACCGTCTAATGTACTATGTAGAAAATTGCAACTTAAGATGTGGGACATGAGTACAACACCGTGAAGCTAAGATGTTTTCTGTACGTGAATTCCATAATATTCACATAAACACACACACACACACACATACACACACCTATCGTGACTATAGTTTTGCTTTGTAAACTGCAACTAATTTCTTTGTCTATGCAAATCAAAATGATCTGATCCCATAGTTCTCACTCATGAAATATTACAAACCTGCTCTTTTTCATGATATTGACTATTTTGAATACCATGGCATCTATATTAGTCATGTGAAATAGAAAGTTTCTTGAAAGACTGGGAACCTTTTGCAGCCTTAAGGTTATGCATGATTTATGCATGTTTGCATATAGTGTTTTTTTTAATTTTCTTGCTTATAATAGTCGAATTGCAAATATGCAACTGTGCATAACTTTTTGGGTCAACGAACTTGGTTTGTGGGAAGTTAACACTGAACTGTTGAACGGGGTATTCTTGGGAGGCTTAAGTTACCATATCAGTTTGGCAGGGGTCTATCTCTTCTTTGTCTAACTGCATACACACTCAGTCCTTTAGTTAATACAAATGTGTTTGTCATTACCTAGATTTTGGGAGGGGAGGGGAAGCTTGGTGGATATTTTCTTTTTTTTTTTTTTTTTGTAGCACCATTTGGGACAATGCATTTTGCTCTGTCACAGAATATCACAGAATCACCATTAAGAGACAGTCAAGACAAGAAGCCTGCATTCCAAACAGAAAATAATAGCAGACTAAAATTTTTGTTTCATCTCATTGGTGATAAATATAATTTACATATTTATATATTTATAAATATATACTATAAATATATAAATATTATAAATATTTATATTTTATATAAATATATAATTTATATTTATATTTATATAAATTATTTATTATGTATAACGTTGTTTCATTGGTATTATGGATATTTTGTGGAAAGGATAAAAAAGAAGAGCTCATCTGCTTGTAAAACATAGTTTATACAGGTAACAATAATTTTGAAATGAGAATTACTGAAAGAGGAATTATTCCAGAATRAGAAGATTGCTTCTGTCAAAAATAAAGTAGAGTTGCAGAAGACTCACTAATTCATGACTGTCTTTCATTATTCAGAAAGTATAAACTTTTTCTTCTTTTCTACAGACTATTTTTATTTCAGTTTTTAACTTTTACAATTACTTACAAAGCTCTGAAACATTAAGTGATTGCTGTTAAGGCATTTACAGAATATGAAGTAACAGTTTTGGAGAATTGTTATTGTCCCATACACATCAGTGGACTCTGCTCTGATAGTGAGTGGAAAAAAAAATAAATGCTAACATTGTAACTCAGGTCAAAGAACCTGAGCGAAAAAAATAAAATCTGTACTTAAAGAGAGTATGACAGATCATTATAGTAGCCCATTTAGAAGCAAGCAGTCTTATCCCTCTTCACTCCAGTTGAGAAGGACCTAGAGCTATGAGGTCTATTATTTTGACTAAGGTGAAGAAATCTATTTATGGCATATAAGCTACTTTAACAGTAGACAAATACGGGAAAGGCAGCAAAGCTCACCGAGGAAGAACAAAAGCCATACACAATCACAACCTGAACTATGTGTAGTTCTTAAGGACTATAACGTATTTTACAGTTTACAGTTTCCTTTTATCTCTTCCAAATTGTGTGAATAAGTGAGATACAAATCAGAAAAGATTGTGCAAGTATTGCATTTCCTTTACTGTTCTCGCCTTGACATTGTAGTAGTTTTCATTTGAAAGCTTATTTTAGACTTGCTTTAGACTTGCTTGGTGTGAGAGAAGGAGCTTTCAGTGCTTTTTTGTTACTAAAAAAAGTAAGGAAAGATATGACAGAAGAGAACAAGGTACAGAAAATCAATTCTATCTGTGTGGATAGAGTGATACATGCTTAACAACCTTTTCAGCAAGCTCCAGATTTTCATATTTCTCTTACTTCCTAGGAGAAGGACAAAGATTCTCAAAATGTTCAAAAAAAAGTTATCTTAAAGGTCCCTTTTGTGTTTTGGCCTTTCCTAAAAATGACATTAAAATTGTTTAACTAACTATCTTAACAGAAAAAAAAAATCTAATACAGAGAAAGTTAGTAATTTAATATACAATTTTTGTTTGTAAGCTTTAAGAAAACACTTCTGGCAAGAGTAAAATGTACCATTTTCAGAAAATAAAATGTCAAGATGAGAAATACAGGTTCCAGCACTGAATCTGTGCAATCTATTTTGTCATTTTACCCACAGAAAGATTATACTTTAAACTAACTTTATGTATTCCCTTTATTAGATTTTTCAGTTTGGATGAAGGATTCTAAAACTTTGCAAGGTTCATAACTACCTCTCTTCATAGCTGTTCCTTCTGAATTCCTGTATTGTGCATGTAGACCCTCAAGAAGATGGCTCTAATGGGCTGCCTCTAAGCTATTTATTTGAAATTATACTGAAATAAAACTGAAAAATTGTACTGAAAAGAAAGAAAAGCTTCTTGATTTAACCTTGAAATGCCTTTCAAACAAAGACCTGTCAAAAAAAAAAAAAAAAAAAAAAAAAAAAAACAGATCTTTTAAAGAAAGAATTTCTAACCTATTCTTACCCTCACAGTATTTCACTATATAAACACCTGGTGGGCACACTAAACCACACTTTGCATGTCACCTTCGGGCTCCCTGTTAATTTTCCTCTTTTCAGGGAAATTCTGTAAGAGCTTTTTTTTATTATTATTATTTTATCTCTGTAAACCACTTCTGTAAGTGCATTGAATGTGTATAAGATATATATTTAAGAGCACCCTGAGTCAGCTTTGTACACAGTATAAAAATGCAACCACAATCACACTTTCTCTAGATGGCTGCCAAGTGTACATAAGTGTCTTGCTGGGGATGCTCTTGGTCATAATAGAGACAACTGAACTTTAAATCCTGATCACGTGGACTCTTTTAAGACTTTCATTGCCTGTCAACACATACATACAGATTTCACTGCAGTGTTCTGCTTTTATACGTACTTTACTACATAATATTAATCCTGTATCATCTGGGGCTATTTAATGGGATAAAAGATAAAAAGAGAAGCAAGGTATTACAGACAGATAAAAACAGTAGTGCACAGTGCTGACTGGGTTATAAAATGTTCTAGGAGGATCTTAACCCAAAGCCACCATCTTTTTTACTGAAGCTTAATATGAACCCATTAGACAGTCACTTCACAAATAAAACATAAGACATCCTGAGAGTTTTCAGTGCTCATGATGATTCAAAACAAATTCACACCACCAAGTTTATGAGTACTTTCAATTCACCAGGAAAACCCAGAGTAGTCAACTTCTGTAAATTTGCAAGCCATATCAATGGCAACATTTTAAGGCAAATTTTTGAAATGATGTAGAAAACTTAGCCAAACGATTCCAATTATAATGTAAGTTGTTGTGATGCATGAAAAGTCTTTTGAGATTTAATTGACTAAAACACAAAAAGAATGAACACTTGAATTTTTAATAACATGGTGATTATTTTTCTGCAACCAGCCTATGATGGCCCAGTTCTGTTATGTGCTGTATTGTGTCCATATATTATGCAGCAAGGCCTATTACTGAGTGATATTAATATCTAACACTCGGGAGTTCCTCCCTTCTACCGCACTCTCCATTTTTTCAGTATAACACTAGCACTGAATGCGCTTTCTCAGATGCTGAGCAGATCTTGGTCAGATCTACTTCTCAGATCTTTCTCCTCTGGCTTATCTCCTGCGGATGCCACCTTTATGAGAAGTGGGGGGRAAAAAAAAAAACAACAAAAACAATAAGCAAAACCAAAAACAAACAAACAAAAGACCCACAGGGTTATTCCCCCTAATTAGAGTGGGACTACCTAGGAGCCTATAGACAGTATCAATATATCATTTTCTAATAGTAGAACCTAACAAGATACTCTTCAAAAAACAAGGAGAAATCATTTTTAAAGGACATGAAATGTTTTCTGAAAGAAATAGAGAATAGACCACCACGAGCTGTACACTGACTGAGATCAAACGGAAGCATTACAGCTGTGGCTTTGTGGTAGGCACACCACATCAAATATAAAAGCTCAGTGAAGAACAAAGTTGAATTATCTGTGACTCAGTCCCATATCTCTTTTAAAACTCAAGCAAAAACTTTTAAGTGGTACAGAGGTCCTATGCAGATACAAAGTTAGGAAAATAGTTACCTTATGAAGCTACTCATGTCCAAAATAATAATAAAAAATAATAAAAGAAAAAGATAAAAAACATAGAAATAGTTATGATGTGCAAGCAGTATAAGCAGGAATAAAAATAAAAAAATATTTTTTCACTGAATATTCTTAAGCCTCTCATAACTGGAGGTGACTTTCCTTTCCAAGCTGATAGAAAAGAAGAACATTTTCGAGAGCAATACGGGAGGCAGAGCAAATGAAGCAAAGGGATTACTGATGTCACAGGCAATAGAAGAGTGGAAAAAATAAGCCTGAAAGCAACCTTAAAAGGTCATTTATTCTATACTTTTGCCTGAAATTGGATATATTCCTTACAAATATTTGCTAAACTTTTTTGAAATACCTTCACAGCTGAAGATTTCATAGCTTATTTAGAAAAAAAAAAAATTCTTTGTATTCCTACATTTAAAATAGCTTTTTTTTTTTATGCTAGTCTTATATATCTCTTCCTGCATTTTAAGACAAATACATTTTGTCCTATTCAAAATACACATGAAGGATGCTTTACTCCTTTTCCCCCATAACTTCCTTTGATACATCAGAAATCATTATCATGTAATTGAAATCATTAAGAAAAACATGGACTAATGAAACATAGTAGCCAGAAGCAAGATTATTCTGAATTTTGAAATCAATAACAAAAAATCTGATTACACCACAATAATCATAGATTAGAAAACAAGTAAATAAATAGATAAAAGGAGTGAAAAGGAAGAAAGAATTTAGATCAGATGACATTGGCAAGATGTATTCTATTGGTCTGAGACAAAATTGCAGCTCTGAGGTTGACAATGTGTGTGGAGAAAAGGAAGTAGCAGGAAAGAAAGCAAGTAAAATGATTCTGACAGGAGCAGAAGGAACAAAGGGAACAAGGAATTAGTGTTTGATCAGTTCTGATCATGTTAAATTCAAGCTGATAACAAGAACCAAGAAGAGTTGACAGAGAAAGGCTAAAAGAGAAAGAGAGGCCATGGGAAGAAAAGTCCATCCATGACATATTAGTAACAGCTGGTAGCTTGGCAGCTTTCAGAAGGATTCATCAATTTCAGAAAGCATCCAAAAAAGAAGAGAGGCCTAACAACAGAGCTTTTCATCCTCCTTCATTATGTTGTTACTTCTTTTGAATGTACATTTTAGAGTACAAATGGAAGAGCTGAAATTGCTTCTTGTCCTGAAGCATAATTAGTCTTATAATTTAGTATCCTTCCTTCTCAGTAATTCCAATGAAACAACAGGCAATTGATTCATGAAAATACACCTATAATTAATTATTCATGTAGTAACTACAGCACATGAAATTACAAGTTTAAGTTTGTGGACTCACAACATTTGCACTCTTGAGCATGACTTTCTGTCTAATTAGCAAAACAAATGATTATATTCACCTACATTAATTTTCCATACTGTCCACTTACTGTTTGCAGTTAGGCCCAGTTGCCAGCATTATAAATATGATATTAAATGGGAGTATTTAACTGTTGTTAGTGAAATCATATCACCTTCTTGAGCAGGTTTTTAAATGGGCACTATGATAGTGAGTCTTAACTATTTTAGGGTTCCTGCTGACTTCTTTCAGAGCCTGTTGATACCTTAAAAAAATCTATAATTCACAAAATTTCTCTTTTGTTTCTGTCCCGCTTGGCCTATTTTGTCCGCCATGAATTCATATTCTCGCTGCTTCTGTAGCACTTCTTTTCACTGACATAACAATATGAAATGGAAAATATTACTTTTGATTTATTGTTGCTAAAAATTTGATAATCTTATGCAAATTCAAACATAGCCAGTGGATTTGCAGACCAAGAAGAGATAGTGGCATTTTGCCATTAGCAAAGAATCAAAAAATAATTGTAAATTTCAAGAAAAAAAAAGGAAAACTTAAAGAAGATCGTTTTCTTTACATAGAAAGGAGTCTTAAAGAAAATAATCTTCTCCCAGATTATCTTATTACTGGTATAATAAATTATATCTGTGTTGAGAGGTTTCGATTTACCTAACTAAATAGGCTATTAAGTCTCATGAGCTATTTTCTGAATGCATGCCACATTTGGTTCATGCTGTGAACTGTTCCTCAGCAGAGCTTCAGTCAACTACACTGACCTCCCAAAGTTCTATAGCCATGAGAGAGAAAAAACAGTCCTGGAAGTTAGCTAAGCAAGAAACTTGCAACTAAACTTATAACACATCTGTTCCATTAAAGAAATTTACTTAATACATATTTATTTTCTAAAATTTGTCAATCTGTATTAAACTGATATATTTATGATTTATGATGGTTTATGATCTTATCTCAAATTTGTACCAAACTGGTCCCTACTCATTCTGGAAAACCAACAATCCAAAAGTTGCTTAATTGTCAAAAATTCCTCTATAGGGGCTCAAAGGAGGAAAAATAAAACTCCCCTGAATTTGGCAAACAACTGTATACATGCATGTATGTATAATAAAATGTCCATACATATACACATTTACAGACCATCCCTAAGAGTTAATCAACATGAAATAGAAATAGCACAGTGTATTGAATAAACATTGCTATTGTTTTAATAATGAGCCTCAGAAATTTACTTTTCTCACATGGCTTTTCATCACTTCATTTTAAGTAGTTTTACTTATTATGTCTTCTCTTTGGACTAATATTTACATCAGTTAATTTGTGCTACAGAATGGAAATATTTGCTGTTGTACTGGAAATACTCTAAGCTAGCAACCCAGGAGAGTGTTCTCCAAGTCTATTTCAGCTTTGTCCGTAAACACAATTTATTTGACAATTTCCTATCTTTGCATTATCTGGCCATGTAATGACTTGGAGAGAGAAGGACAGAATATTTCTTCCCATGTAGATGTTTTGTGCCCTTGAGATGAGAAAAAAGCAGAATTATGGCTCTGCAATCTTTCCAGCAAAAAAAAAGAGAGAATCTATCTGACCAAATTTTACTCTTTCCAAGAATCAGAAGTCTCCATAGGCTACCTCCAGCCTGGTAGCATTACCGAGACTCAGTATTTACTGCAGAATCACTATATTATTAACATACTGCACTGTGAAGAAGTATTCTCTTCAAAATATATGCACAGGCATATATTTCTTTTTTATTTCACTCCTGTCTGTACATATGAGAAGGTAACTGCATCTTAACTATTCTCCTTAATGAGTACTAGGACTTAATAATTTGAATTATCTTTCCCTGAAAAGGCCTATTTAGTAGAGTTTGTTGACCAATCCTTATTGGGAATGTCTCAGCCTCAACTGATGGGAATGTCTCAGCCTCAACTAAACAATATGAATAATTCCATCTCTAACTTAGAGTTTTCCTAATACAATGCATTCCCCTAGTGTGTTTTGCATCTACCAAAACATTTCATTTAGATTATCTATCTGAGGTCGCAATAAAGGCTAAATAATTCATGTTAACCATATCAGAGTACAAAAATAAGGATAACCATGAAAAAAAGTTGTATAGAAACCACGAAACCACAGATGCTGTGCTACAAACAACTGGCTTACAAAGTTGAATATGTGTATTATCGTTGAAGCCAAACCATGTAAGAAATCCAGAATGTCACCGTTTTTCTCTGTTATACATGCTTAATTCATCAATTTCCAAATACTTTTATATGTAGAACAAAGCAGAATTGGATATTTTGAATTTAAATTTTAGAAACATGCCACATTGATCACCATTTCTTTGTTCAAAAGGTAGAACATGTACAGCATGAAAATCTTAATGACACAGAATATTCAATACAAAGAACAGTCATGGCCTGCTTTTCATAGTAAATGTCATGAATTTGCACCTTCTTTGTTTATGCGTGTGTTAATCCAAGTTTCTTTTAAACCATTCTTCCTGTGGATAAGGTCACAGACATACTAATTTAAAAGAGAAAATAGAAGGATGTTGGTGGAAAGCCTTACACAAAAAGGAGCTTTTATTGGGTAGATCTCTTTTTTCCTGGCTTACTTTCTCTATTAACTAAATAATAATAATAAAAAAAGCACTTTTTATTATTTTTTTCAATTAAGAGAAACTTTGGACCCATAGCTAGAAAGGAAACTGCACTTTCAAGAACAAAGGATAACCTTTCTTTTAATGCCACATTTTATTTCTTCATTCACCAGAAAACAAAAACACACACATGTATATATAGCCCTTAATACACAGTGGTGTCTAACTTTGCTTTAGAAGTTAAGTTGCTGTAAAATCACTTATATAGACAGTTATTCAAGCTGAAACTGACCTTGGCAGCACTGTTCAGGGCAATCTTTCCATAAGAATAAACAATTCTTGCACAATTTCTCCAAACTATTAGACATAGACATTTTTTGTCAACATGAGGCATGCATTATTTCTCTTCCAATTAATCTTATTCCTTACACAAATGCTTGTAAATATTTGCCGAGGACAACTGTGAAGAATTGTCCTCCTCTACATGATTTCAGCACTTATTTGGTACCAGCTCCTTTAGTAACCTCTGTTCTAGTCAAGTTTTTTTACTAAGAGTCTATCACACAAGAATAACTATTTATTTATTGACCTTCAATGCCAGTACTTTTACATTGTCAATACCCAGATTTGATTAGGCTGTGTTTGTCTTATGTAGAATTCCAGCAACTTATTTTCCTGAATGGTTAAAAGCAGTTCTTAGGCTAGTCAGTATTGATTTCTCTGGTGCAAAATATGGATGAAATGCTCTCAGCAAGCTTCCYGTGTTGTCCAGTGTTCTTTACATTTCATGTACCTTACATGAGCCCAGTTGATTGTGGCTTAAATATCATAAAGAGCCAATTGATGAGATATTCATACAAAGTTTCCACTAAGCAGAGGTGGGGTTTATCTTTTATTCCATTTAGCTTTAGCATATGTTTTATACTGTGACCCTGTTCTTATTCATATACTGCTGCCATGACATTTGTTGTGTATGGCAACCAGGATGCATATGCTGTCAATCTAACTGCTTGCCTTAGTATAAGCAAGCCACAGAAAATGCAGGTATGTTCTTAATATATGTAAACAGAAAGGAAAATCTACTTTTAAAAACTATTAAAAATACTAAAATGGAACATAGTTTGTGTGAAAAAGATGAAGGAAGTGAGATAAAATCAAAAGCTTTTTTAATCATTAACTTTCTAATACCATCAATTAATTTTAAAAGACCAAATTTATATAAGATGCTTTCAAAAATGAATGTATTTGATAACAAATCTTCCTGTTAATTTATATGAAATTCCATTAKTTTCTGTATAGCTATTTATTTACATCAGGGAATAACCAGTTATAATTCAAAACTGAGCTTTGTTCTGAATTGCCCTAAACCCAGGAGGATTTTTTTTTTTTTTTTTGTAATCAGAAATGTACTTTTAAAAGTATCTTTACACTTCTTTAAAGTGCTGGGATTGTCACACATAACCAGCAACTTATAGGGCTTTTTTGGAGCCTTCGTAACTCGTAGCCATGCTGCCAAGGATCCTGGCAGGATTATTACTTCAACTATGCTATGTGAATAATGCCTTACAAATTTATAACCTGTACCCAATAACTACTTCTCTCAGTATGTAGCTTTTACTGATGAGAATATTTTCTGAAAATTATGTGTGTTTGCAAATATCCATGGGCCTGAGGTCATGTTAAGACAAGTAAAGAACAACTGAGAATAACTTAAACAAAAATAAGACTGGAAATGAATACTGAGGTATCACTTTCTCACTTTATTATAAAGTTGTATAATAGTTCAGATATTCCAAGAATAATAGAGACACAGAAGGGGGGAAAAAAAAAAAAAAAAAAAAAAAAAAAAAAAGGAAAAAAAAGGGGGGGGAAAAAAAAAGA
>NW_020454139.1:230829-238737 GCF_003342845.1 Nothoprocta perdicaria | reverse complement strand
CCACTGTAAAATACGTTAACTACTGCCTGAATTGTCTAAGAGGATAGAGATAGAAATTACAGAGGAGAAAACAAAACTCTGACCTGCTTTATGGCTTTTTGTTCACCCACAAGCAGAGGAAACTATTTTAACAAAGTACTACTTAAACAGAGCTGAGGAAAATAAATAAATGAAATAATTTCTGTGAAAAAAGTCAGCAGATTTTGAGCTCTTTCTTCATATTTCTTTAATGAGACCCAAGTTAACCTCCTAGTCCTTTAACATAGTGAATCCTCTTCATGTAGTTAAAGATACAAATCAAAAGTGTTGTTTGCTTTCTTTAGCCTTTGCTCTCTTCACTATATGATCTGCAATACATTTCTACTTTGTGAAGAGATATTTTGGAAAATAAAAATTGCTTTTTACACATGGCAAAATCTGTGACACTACACTGAGCTAAAAAACTTTAAGTATTGCCCTTTCATTTAACTCTTAAAATAGCAAATTTTTAGAAGTATTCATTTTTAATATATATTTTATTTTCACATGAACTCACACATGCACATGCTGCATTAAAGAAAAGAATGCTCAAAGAAAAAAAGGTTGCAAACTTGAGTCCTGATATTTATAAAATACCATTATGAAAGTTACGTATGTAGTTTTCTTTTGATGTCTTTGAATATACATGTTATATTTTCTCTTTATTTATACAACATCTGTTGTTAGGTTCCATCTCATTCAATTTAGAGAAAATAGATGGTTCTCAATTGCTGAAAAAAAATGTTCACAGCATTATATCTATATTTCTATTTGCTGTATATGCTTCATTTAATTTATTATAAATTAGAATTAGATACAAAATAAAGAGATCAGAATCAGAACAGTTGGATATTTTCAAATATAAGTTTATATTTTAAAATATTATAATAATTCTGGGAAGTTCAAATATTACAGAAGAGAATAACATAGATATTAACATAATACATTTAATTTGTTAATTTAATCTGATGGACATTATCTTGGACATTATTTTTCAGCATTTTGTATCAATAAATAGTGATCTAATCTAAATTGATATTACTTTTAAAGGGGTGTTTTCATCTGCTTAGAAAATCTGATCTTTGTATCTCAAATCTGGCACCCAGAAAACAATATACACACAGTTAGAAGCAATCTGTGAATAATCTGAAGTAAGTAATGATTCACCATCACACAAGAACTTGTAGAAGAAGAATCAAAGGAATCCGAACTACTGGAGGAATAATAGAATTCATTAAGATTATATTTTTCTTTGTTGTCCTGTGTTTTACCTAATTTACTAAACTGGACTCTATTACTTTAAAATTCTCAAGAAATGAGGGAGAGAAAAAACAATGAAAGCTATCTTACATGTTTAACCTTGACTGATATTCATAATGAACTCAAGCTAAGTAAGGCAAAGATCCTGTGAAACATTAAGTAATGATTGTATATACAAACTTAGGTACAATGAGAATGACTTATACTTACAGCTTTTGGAGCATCTCTTTTTTGAAAACTTCTGTGTTAGCATTTATACTTTTTGAAAGGTTTTAAAATAAATAAACTAAAAAAAAAAAAAAAAAGAATTCTGGATGACTTGGAGTCAAATAGAATCTCCAGTTCTTCAACAACATTTGGATTTTTCTTCCATGAAGTTATCTAATAGCTTTGTCATTCATGTAAGCTGCTCTCAGAAGATCCTATGGTAATGAGCTCAGCTGTTCTCACAGTGAATGAGGAATGTTCTTTCTTAGGTTGTTTTGAAACAAACTATACCTGCCAGTTTCTAATTTTATGAACTATTGTTTTCATATTTTTTGCAAATATAACTGTTCCCTTGTTCTCTTTATCAGTGCTGCACATGATTTTATAACATTTATTTTGTCCTGATAGGTACATTGCGGGGTTTTGATGTGGAAGGATTCCTATCTACCAATTACTTCACATAAAAAGGTTTTGTTTTTCCATATTTGTTACTAAATGCTGCTTGAGTCAGAAAGATGAGAGATAAACTCATTATTTAATATATAAGCATACCAAGAATTTGTAACATGATATTATCATGTTTTCTGCAATATTCAATGGTAGAAGATGCTTAATTTGTCAGTCACTTTCATTTTTACATCTCTGAATAGCTTGGCATCTTTAGAAAGCTTTTGTGAGGAGAAAGCCTATAGAACTACAAAATTCTTCAGAAGATTAAAAAAAAAAAGTGACATCTTCTATTCTTACCAAGGAATTGTCATCCTAATGTTGTGTGTCTTCTATCCTTGCAATTAAGTTTCCTCTTTCTCTTCATGTAGCATACAATATTCTAGGAATGATAAAAGAACAGTCGGCATAAATAGTTCAGGGAATGGTGTTAATTTCCTGCAAACATCTGTGCCTGTACTTATCTTTAGCACCATAAGTTCCTCCACTGATTTCAATGGATATCTGCAGATGCTTGAAGACACAGTCTCCTGTGGACCTCTGAATATTCTGCAATAAAAGTGGTAAAATGCAATGTCTAATCCTCCACTTTTTTTCTTCTTTTTTTTTTAATATGAAGGTCTATTGAAAACTATTATATGTAGTTTAAGAATAACTTCAGTGGGTGCTAAAGAATGGGAAGAATAAGGAGGGGACTCCTCATGAGTTTTCTGTATTACAAGGCTTTGTTCTCTTCTGTGTCACACAGTCAAGGGCCTAAGTTTTTCAAATGTAATTGTATTGGAGTTCTCTGAAGTATACTTACAGATAAACATAGATTCAGTAACTAAAAAAGAAAATGTATTGAAGTGATTGCTTTTATTTCCTGGTTAAATGATTGTGAAGCTAAATTGACACTAATATTTATATTTAATGCAGAATTTTCCTATAATAGTGCTAGCCTACTATTATGAATCAATGACCAAAAGAGAAAAGATGCATACTTACATAGTATAAAAGGCTGAAACCATTCAGGGAAACAATATTGAAAAAAAAAAAAAACATTTCTAGAGCAGGCAGCCAATATGTTAAAACAGTTAAATGTAATGGAAACACAGACACATTTAACAGTTTGTTACAAGGATACGATCTGTTTCTAGTATAGTTTAATTTGAACCTGCAATAATTACACAACTGGTGTTTAACATACAGAACTGCAACAGAACAGAAATGATGAAATTAAAACCTATGACTAACATTAAAAAAAAAAAAAAAAAGTGTGGAAGATTTGTCAGGAAAAAATGGCTTTGACTTGGATTTAAATTTCCTCTAGATCTTAAGATTATCTTTAGGAAAAAAGGAAAAAAAAAAGAAAAGAAATAAGTTCCTCCTCCACCCTGTCTCCTTTAAAAAAATGGCAAATGGGGAAGGTAGTTAAATGTAGGCCAGGACTCGACCAACCTTGACAGGGCCTCAAGTATAGTGCCACTGTTGGAGCAAGACATGCTGGAACTTGTCGGCCACAAGCCCTGGGAAGGACAAGATAAGGCTGGATCATCCTGAACAAAGAAAGTTGTAGAAGGAAGTATTGTTTAACTAGGAAGGATAAGATAAGGCTGGATTACCCTGATCAAAGGGAGTATTGTTTCAAGGTTGTAGATAAACTTAGTCTGTCTTAGGTTTATACATAAGACTTAGTTTGTTACTCAGTACCTTTTATAATCTGTTTGTAGCTGCTTTTGCATTTAACCAATCAAGGAGTGCCTGATTTGAAGAAGCACCCAATCCACGTAAAGGCACGCCTCCTTCTGATCTATATAAACGTGTGTGTAACAACAATAAAGTCGACACTTGGTTTGCATCAAGCTATGTCCCGTCTCTCAATCGCGACAGTTAAAGATTTTCATATACTCTCAAATACACAAAGCAAAGCTTGTCTTTAAGCCTCAAGGACAAACTGAGCTTCCTAAAAAGTTGTTATTACAATACTCAAGGTTATACAGTTGAAAGGTGACATCCTTTCAATCGTGAGATTCCTCAGGAGGCTGTCACTAAGATTTTTCAGGAGGGTAAGTAAAAAAATGTCAAAACTATTCTATTTACCAGAAACCTGATCCTACTTCATGTAAATTCAATGGGAAATTAAACAAACAGACAGTTTTCCACATTTTTTCCCTTGAAGGTTGAAAGATAAGTAAAATAAGCCATATGTATATTATCTTGACAGATCTTCTGAAATATTAGAAGATTTTTCATAGCAGCCCAAACCAGGCAAGGAGAAATGATGTTTCCCATGTTTCTGCTGGATGTGAATGAAAGCCTATGGCTCCCCAAGTCTAACTACATTGGGACTCCGTTGGCTATCATCGCTGATTATCTTCATTCAGCGTATAATGCATTCCTATGCTATCCATTTCCATATGCTATTCATTCTTATCAGTTACAGAGGCTAGACTGATTTTTTTTTTCTAGATCTCATTCTTGTGTTGAGTCTTGGACAGCTGTGAGTCCTGTCTCTCTTTGCATCCATTTTTTTTTTCCCCACATTACTCATTTTTTCCACATTTTGTAATGCCTTTCTTCTAATACACATATTTGTCTTTACCTTGAAGAGTCTATGCTGGCCATAGATCGTCCATCATAAGGAGTAGTAATTGTTGGTTTACTTTGCTTATATAATGTGTTTATATATTAAATGCAAGAGAGAAAGACACCTTTGCCACACTATTTTCAATTATATGAAAATCATGCTAATACAGAGAAACTCAAGATTAGTTCAGTAGTGGAAACAAACGGAGAAAAACTCCAGTTTTGAAAAGCTTTGTCATTTGAGCAAAGAGCTCTTTTCTATAGGAAATACTACATTGCTGCAAAAAAAWTGTACATAGAAAATAGAGTGATGACAGTGGAAAAGCATTGCAAAAGGAAGAGTATTTTATTCTAAACTTGTAAAGAAAAAAGCAGAATTGAATGAACTGTAAGAAGATGTTCTCCACTCTGAAACCAAATAAAGTTTATATATTAAATAAGAGTTATAAMTAGAGGACTATCATTATGTCAGCACAGTGTCTAGACTGATTAGGGTTTCCCTAAGGACCACCATTACCTCTGTATGAGCTTTGTGCAAGCTTTGATGTTCAACATCAGACAGCAACAAATGTTTAGCTGCTGAGGGAGGAGTAAGCGATGACAGAAAGGGATTTTTCCTTTCTGATGATTGYTGTGTTGAAGATAAAGATTACAGCCAAAAATACTGTGATTTTTTTTTAACTTTTATACAGAGAATCTTGGTGTGCTTCTTCACTCTCACATTCCCCAACGATGACGTTATATCTACTTTAAAACACTTTCAATATCCTTTTTTTTTTTTTTTTTTTTTTTTTTTTTTATGAATAACCTTATTTCATACACTGAATTGGATGAGATGCATTGACTGGATAAAATATTGCTAAGAATTTAATACAGGCAGGACTAAACCTCAGACAATCAAATAGTTAAATTTAGATATCCACTGTAGAAGTATGTGTATGAGAGCTAGGTGTCTAAAATCAACCTAGTCAAAAGAGATCTGTCAATATGGTTAATAAATTTCAGACATATTTATCCCATCCTACAGTATAAACCTAATTTGGTGAATTGCAGAGTGATTGTCTTGACCAGCCATGGGAATCAGTTGCCTGATCATTAGGCATTTAGTGCTTTGAGAGGATCCCTGGAGTATCACACCTGCATAGAAAACAATTATACGCATGATGAATCAGATCATGTTCCACAGGACTTTTGACAATTCTTTCCAGCCATTTGCAATATTTCACATGACAAAAGGAGTCTAATATGGCTGTATATGTTTATAACAGTTCTTTAGAGCTTTCAGCTCCACAGTAGGAGACAGGTCTGAAATTTAGGGCTTTCAGAGGTAAAAGGATTTCCATCATCAAGATAATGTCAATGAAGATCAACCCCCTTTTGTTTTGATCTTTTAATTTTCTACTGCCAGCTATAGTGAAGATGGATTTTAAAGCCTTTGTTTCCTGTCTTATTGAGAATATCACTTAAAAAACAAACATAAGTTCAAGTATTTCTTAGAAACCCAAAGTTGTTCATGTATTTATGTTGCTATTAAATCTTTTGCAATATATCCAATTTAACATTACTAAATCATATCTCTTTTTTCCCCCATAGCCAAAGAATAAATCCAAACTACACTACAGGAATTGCAAGTATTAACTTCTGTCTCCTTTGCGTCTTTTCACTAGGAAGTTTAAGCTTTACTTTTCTCACCTTTTCATCATGGTGTAAATTTATCTGAGATATTTGCTTGTGGAAATCCAATGACTGCATATTTAAATTTAAGCTCTAGAGATGTGTACATTTCATTCTAACAAAATAGCTATTCTTCGAGGTTTCTGAGATCTGTAAATTAATTCASAGAAACTGAATGGAAATTCTTTTTACAATTCCAGACTCCTGTCCAAATTAAGGTCTTATGCTGAAGTAATTGTAATATTTGTGAGCACTGCAATAAAAGCTATCTTGAATATGTAACATTATTATGGATAAAATAATACTCAGTTGACAAAATGTTATCCAGTGCAGATGTGGCATTTTGCATGGGGCTGCAGCAAAGGAGAAACACTTACATTTAATAGAAACTGCTATGGCACTCAAGTGGGAGTGTTTCTCAGGAAAGGATGATGAAAATAAATTAGAGTCACAGAAAATAATAGGAGAAAATGTGTTGCTTGCCACAGAGCAGAGATGAATAAGGGCAGATGTCGGTAAAAATATACACCATGGAAATAATACAGAAAAGGTATTGTGGAGCAAGTTTCTCTCTTTTTCTTTTNTTTTTTTTTTTTTTTTTTTTTTTTTTTTTCTTAAAGCAAGATCAATGGGACCATTAGTAAAAGGAACTGAATACAGATTAAAAATCTTTTTTTTTTCTTTTTTTCCCCATATTATGCATCATTGTTTTTCCGCCTTAAAGTGAAATTATTGTTTAGATTAAAGGGATAGGGATCTTTAACATGTAGAGGCATGACAAGTATAGACTTAGAAGTTCCACTTAATGTAGAATATCACTTGTGCTACCTAAAAACATTTCTAGCGAATAAAGAATTCAAAAATGAATGCCAGGAGTGATGAGAGAGTGGATTATTCCATATTAGTGAACCATAGAGATCTATGTATCTTCATTAGAAAAATCTAATTCAAGTTACTTCATTATGTACTATTTTGGCTTAAACTTGGGTTTCATTGGCATAGATATTTGTATAAGAACATGAGAGGTGAGGATAGAAATATGTTTCCTCAGTATTAGCAAGGCAGCTATCAGAGGTTTACCTGTTTAGCATACAGCTGTATTTTTATATATTTTATTTTTAAGTGTTTTCTTCATAAGAATTTTATGTGAATGCATTCAATACTGTGGAGCTTCTATAGACAGAAAACATATTGTATACCAGGTGATTTAAAACTACCTGCATTTATTTCCTCAAAAATTATTTTTCCTTTATTATTTCTTTTTTTTTAACAATCAAATATTAATAAATGACAAACATCATCAACGTCAACATACATTATGCACTCTCAAAAGCTAAGCTAAATGTTTTAGTATCTTATATTGTTATAAAATTTAAATAGATAAGAATTTGAAGTTTGAAATAATTTCTGCAGGTTTGCTCTTTGCTAATGTAAAAATATATAACAATTAGGAGTAGAACTAACTGAAAGGGTAAAAAGATCCAATCAGAGAAGACTCCAATAATACTAAGGCAAATATAAACAAAGTTAAGGACTAGTATATTCTAGTAATCAAATCTTTCTCTAAAATTTAGTCATATCTTATGTCAATGAAAAATTGATTCTGATTCTTACAAACTTCTGAAAACTAAAGGAGCTTCACAAAATGACTGATTTTTTTTCCTCTCTCCAAATTCTATTCTAATAATACAGATCCTTTGGCATAGTTTTCAGATCAAAAGAAAGAGAAGAGGA
>NW_020454139.1:226082-230619 GCF_003342845.1 Nothoprocta perdicaria | reverse complement strand
GGGGAGGGGAGGGGAGGGGAGGGGAGGGGAGGAGAATTTCTAATACCATAATCACTCTTCTTTTTCACTACCGAAGGGAAGTGGGAAGGCTACTCAGTGAGAGATGTATTTCTTTTTCTTTATTCATCTTATTTTTTGTTAAACTACTAATGGTCCACACTGGACTCTGGGCTTTCTCCCTTGCTTCCTTCCAAGTAAATATCAAGCCTTTATGAGCACCGCCAATGCTGTTTTAAAACAATTATAAGTCTATGTTTTAAATGTTGCAATTTGTCAGTGTGAAGTGCTTACACAGTAGGCCATGTTCACCATAACCTTCTCCAAAGGGGAATTTAAGAAATGGTTTTGTCCTCTGTTTATCCAAAGAGTGGAAAATGTCTCTTCTTGTTACTCTCAACAGCACAAAATACGGGACAAGAAGTTGAAGACATAAAATGATCCCAGACTCCTAGTTAACATACGTATCAAGTATCAGGTAAAACATTATTTCTGAAATGTTTTAATTATCTTAAGTACCAATTTCCCTGTCCTTGCAAGACAATGAAAAAATTATTATTGGTAATCTTGAAGGCTACTACCATATAACTAATACATATCTTTTTCATGCACTTGTCTTTAAAAAAAAAAAAAAAAGAAAAAGAAAAAAAAAATAGAAGAAATATATTACAAGGCTTGGTTGATTCTTATCATGCTTTTGTTGACCTAATTCTGTTTTGTATTTTAAATGTGTACAAAAATTTAATTTGAAGTTTCATAAACAGCTTGGGCACTGCCAGTGTTGCCTGCAAACTGAAAGAAACATATTATACAGCATAATTGACTTAAAATAAATGAAACACAATTGGATTTGCCTTATTGAGTTTATGTAAAGTAGTTAAATTTACCTAAATCTTTGTAATTACAATATGGCACATTTTGAAGTAGAGAAATTAAATCTGCTTCACAGATGCCATTTATTTTAGATCTTGCATTTTTCTTTAGCCTCTAATCTGTTCTTTTGAACCACGGTGTTTTACAAATGTGACTACATGCTGTTGGAGTGAGTTTATGAAAAATAACCACCCCCCCAACAAAAGAAGAAACAGGAACCCCTCTGTGCATTGTCTGTTTGATACTAAAATTAAGTAAAACAATCAAATAGCCACGTAAAAGGAGGATAGTATTTGAAAGGGTAACCAGATGTATATAAACCTAACCTTGATTTTCAACCTTCTAATGTATTTTTTTCCTACAGCATTGCTGGACACATTTCAGACAAAATCCTCTTTCTCCATTACATAGATTTTGATATTTCTGTTCCATAGTTGTGGACTATGGATGTTGTGGATTAGATTGTCATTTTCCAAAGTTTTTTTTCTTTAAATTTTTAAAATAAAAAGGTGCCACACTCCTTACTTATGATATCTATATTSTAATATTTAAAGGACATCATGTACCACTCAGCAGCTATGAAAATGCAATTGTTAAATACAAGGAATATGATGTCTAGGCCTTTGACATGCCACGGTATCCTCATATTCTGAAATACTTTTCCTATGTGTTCTGTTTCCCTTCAATTTTTTATTTAATTCTCCCTATTTTCTTTTTCTGTATCTTATTTTTATGATGATTCTTTTAAAATTGAAAACCCTTATTTTCATCACCTTTCTGAAAGCAGACAAATTTTAGATCCCTCTGATTCTTTTGTTCTTCCAAATAATAGAGCTTTGCTTCTGCTTGGCAAAAAAGAAAAAGAAATAAATGACCATTTTCAATTTGACAGCTTAAGAAAAAGGATTGTTTGGAGACTATAGCTAGAGATAAATAGTATTTTGGAGAACCAAAATGTTTCCTGAACTTGCAGAATTACCTGGAAGGAAATAGGAGATCAATGAAGGGCAGTGACCTCTACTATGTGCTTTGTCTAGCCTTTCCAAGTGAAATAGTTCTTTTCAGTGAATCATGTAATCGTTTGCTTAGGTTTGGTTATTATTTGTGCTTGGATTACATTCTTCTTATTGCTTACATTTATAGCTCTAACCATTATTATATTGTTTTTAAGTATTTAATATTCACTCATCTGAAGATACGGACAAAACTGATTTATTATAAATGAACACCTCTTGTTCTTTTATAATTAAATTATGTTTGGATTACCAATGGATCAGGCACTATTTTACCAGCAGCTGGCTAATTATTCAAAGATCACTTTCTGTATCTTAAAACTTCATTATTACTAACTTAAGGAGTTTTTCTAAAACTTAGTAAGAGACTTTACATTGGTTTGTATTACTTTAGAATGGGCTGCTGTCACTAATATATTTACTATTGTCTGCTTGCATGCAAATAAAGCTTCTCATAAACTGAAAATAAAAGATTAGTAGGGATGATTAACTGTAAAAAAAAWTCTGAATTACTAGTATACCTAACATAAAGACAAAATTTAAGCTCACATGGAATGTGTGAAGGATGAGATTTAAAGATGCCTGTTAAATTTTGGACATATGATCCACACGGGGAAAAACGGCTTATATTATACTCAAAGTTCAAAATATGATCTTTCTGAGCCAAAATATTACATACATTTAATTTCATTTGGAATCTCATTTTGCTTAGAAATGCACAATAATTATATTTTTATTGTTGTTGCCAAAAGCACTAAGATTTAAAAAACAATTATCAATAAACCTGTCTATGAAGAAGGAATACTACTGTGCACTTGGAAAAAAGAAAAACAGCTTTAGATCATACTAGCAAATCAAAATTGGCACAGTTCATCTAAAGCTGTAAAAAAGATGAATTTGAAAACAGAATACACAAAACACAGAGGGGGTTGAGAAACACTTCTGAATCTCTTTCAAGGTGACCTGTGCATCAGCTGGAATTCTGATGGCCGTACCAGGTCTTATTTTTCCATTCTTTCTCATTTAAAGTAATGCCCCAGTGAGCTAAAATCAGATTAGTCATTGTGAGGCATAAATGGAGGGAGAAAGGATCACCTGCTTGAATAACATAAAAGAGACCCAGTAAGATGTTTGCAGTTATTATCAGTAATATTGATGATAGGTTGTTCTCATCGAACTTAATGCAGTATTGTGGAGACCCTCTTAGAGGGAGGAAAGAGATGAAAATGTAAAAGTAAAACTCTATTTTCACCTTCTTTACACTGGCAGACAAGTCTGTCAGCCACACAGGGATGATAAGTTGCAAAATGGTGTTAGGCTGTGGATGTAGCTAAAGGCCCACTCTTAAAACACAACATAACATTCCCTTTTTTAGATGGAAGCTTGATTTAATGAAAGAAGATTAATTATGTGTACTAAAAACACACTAAAAACACTTAAAATTAGCTAATAAAAACATCTAGCATAGTGCATATGTGTAATCAAAGTATATCTTTTCATAAAATCTATTTGATGTTTTGAAGTAGTCTATCTTGTATGTTGAACTAAAGATTTTATCATTCATCACATTTTCATTTGTCTAATTTACAAAAACAGAGTTTGTTCTTATTTACTTATTTGTTTATTTTCCAAAAAGGAGCGTAACTGCAGTCACATTATGAAAAATAGTTTCTCTCTTATGTTAGAAATATATACATATATATATATAGCTTTCTGTGAATATTTATGGATGAGAGGCCAAAGACTCTTTTGCACTGTTCTGATTACCACCAGCCATACTGATGCATACTCCTGCATCATACTATAAGCAAATCTCTGTGTAGTGACCGATCCCTCCACAAACATATATCCAGGTTGTCTGCATACTTCTAAACAATTAGATAATTTATATCTGCACATATGTAAAAATCTCATTTAACTTTAATCTATCCAAGGGGATAAATACAGTGATTAGAAGAGAATATAGGAAAGCTTAAGTGTACCCAGAAAAATAATGGAAAAAATCAGAAAATTAACAATATGTTTGAGACCTACCCACAGAATCACAGAATGGTTAAGGTTGGAAGGGACCTCTAGAGATCATCTAGTCCAATGTCCCCTGCTCAAGCAGGGACACCTAGAGCATGTGGCATGGAGTCGCATCCAGGGGGGTGTGGAAGATCTCCAGAGGAGACTCCACAACCTCCCTGCGCAGCCTGTTCCAGGGTTCTGTCAACCTCACAGGAAAGTTGGTCTTCCTCACATGGACATGGAACTTCCTTTCTTTCAACTTATGATCCCTTCTACTACCACTTTTTTAAGGGCTACTGATCCATGACTCTTTTAGCTCCTTTTGGGCGATGAATTCCCCAAAGTAATAAATTAATCATCATATCGCAGGCCTGCTTCTGTAAGAATTATTAATACTATTATTTAATAATTTGCCTGTTAAAGATGCATAATATCTTTAAATAACTTCAACCTATTATGACAGTGAATGAAAACTGTAAGGGACATTCACTGTAAGGGCCTGTTCAGCCTGTTCAGCCTGGAGAAGAGGAGGCTGAGGGGGGACCKGATCAGTGTCTATAAATACCTCAAGGGAGGCAGTGARGAGGAGGGGGGCGGCCTCTTTTCAGTGGTGGACAGGGATAGGACTAGAGGAAATGGCTTCA
>NW_020454139.1:197758-226069 GCF_003342845.1 Nothoprocta perdicaria | reverse complement strand
TATGGGAGACGGTGTCAAAAGCCTTGCTGAAGTCAAGGTAGACAACATCCACGGCTCTCCCCTCATCCAGCCAGCCTGTCATCCCATCATAGAAGGCTATGAGGTTTGTCAGACATGACTTCCCCTTGGTGAATCCATGCTGACTGCTCCTCAACACCTTCTTCTCCTTCATATGCCTGGAGATTCTCTCTAGGATGAACYGCTCCATCACCTTTCCAGGGACGGAGGTGAGGCTGACCGGCCTGTAATTGCCCGACTCCTCCCTCTTGCCCTTTTTGAAGACTGGAGTGACATTCAAAGGCTGAGAGAGCTGGGTCTGTTCAGCCTGGAGAAGAGGAGGCTGAGGGGCGACCTGATCAGCGTGTGTAAATACCTCAAGGGAGGCAGTGAGGAGGAGGGGGGCGGCCTCTTTTCAGTGGTGGACAGTGATAGGAGCACACAGGAGCTGCTGGAGAGAGTCCAGCGCAGGGCTACCAGGATGATCAGGGGCCTGGAACATCTGCCATATGAGCAAAGGGTGAGAGAGCTGGGCCTGTTCAGCCTGGAGAAGAGGAGGCTGAGGGGGGACCGGATCAGCGTGTATAAATACCTCAAGGGAGGCAGTGAGGAGGAGGGGGGCGGCCTCTTTTCAGTGGTGGACAGTGATAGGACTAGAGGAAATGGCTTCAAACTGAAGCACTGAAAGTTCCGCAGGAACTTAAGGAAGCATTTCTTCACTGTGAGGGTGACAAAGCACTGGAACAGGCTGCCCAGAGAGGTTGTGGAGTCTCCTTCTTTGGAGATCTTTAAAAGCCGCTTGGATGCAGCCCTGTGCCACGTGCTCTAGGTGACCCTGCGCGAGCAGGGGGGTTGGACTCGATGACCTCTGAGGTCCCTTCCAACCTTGTGCATTCTATGATTCTATGATTCTTGGGAACTGGAGACCTTCCTTACAGCCAATTAGTAAAATCTATACTTGGAATTAATTTTACAGAAGAATGAACACTGTATCTTCAAATGTTAAATACTGATAATGCAGGCAGACATAATGATTTTTATGCCTCTAGGTATACAGCGTTGGGATAACAYGCATTTCAAATAATCTTTGACAAAGAAAATATGCTATTAAGTGATCTAACTGCCATCAGAATGAGAAAAGTAAACATGTGGACATGCTGATAGTGATTTCCCACAGCATGATCCTTTATGGATGAACCAGTTCTATTGCAGACTGATTAGTCTGTCATTCACAAGGACCTATCTTGTCTGCTGCTGTCATGCTTAGTCTTTGACATCAACAATAAGATTAGAACCAGCTCTGACTGTCATAACTCCAGTCAGAGCCTAGAAAGATATCAGAAAGCTTGCTTTGGTTCAATTAAATTTAAAGACAGAAATTTGAATCTGTGCCTCTAGGCAATGATTCTCCTAGGTCGAGAGAAGAATATTGAATCCCATTCGGAAAGGGGAACATAAATCACATTGCTTAAACCCTGGAAATATATAAATAAATTGCATGATTGATCATACCATATGATAACAAATAATGATTAAAATGTATAAAAATGTATATTTCCCTTTAAGAAAATTGTTTTTCTTGAATTTATCAGTATGTAGAGCTCCTTCTTTATGATTCATATACATGCAAGTTACATTGAAAATTTATACATCTGTAAATTTTCCTTGTATTGTTAGGAGACTGTCAATAGGTGCCTTTAGTTACTCCCCAAGCTTAAACACGGAATCTACCTTCAAAAACGTCTCCTTTAGGAAAGCAAATTCAAATGCACAACTGCAAGTAGAATGCACCTACAGTAAAGACACAATGCAAGTCTGGATGTTTCAAGAAGTCTTAGAAAGATCAAGTGATGTGATATTGAAAGTTCCGGCAACTAGTTTTCAAAAAGGGGGGAGGAACAAATATTCTTAAAAATAATCTGTAATATATGTTATTATCTGACAAATTGCCCATCATAAATAGTATTTCAGATACAGCAAAATTTGACTTTCAAAGTCATCGTCCTTTGACATAAAGAGGATTTCACCTTTATCCAGTGATAGAAAATCAAATAAAATAGTAACTTTTAGAATATTCTAGGCTTTTACTTACTTCTTAAACTAAAACAAGTATTGATTTAACCATTATTGGTCTAACTTGACTTTTTTCAGTGTCCATGGAGTTATGCTTAAAATGTGGGTTTTTTAAATTATTATTTGTGATTTTTTTTACAAAATACCAATTTGACTTTTTAGGATAAAATTCTTTTCTTTTCACAGGCACCCAATTATGCCAAGTTATAGCATCACTAAATAATTTTTATTAGAATGACTTTTTTCCCAAGTGGGATTAATATAATTTCTTAACGTCTAAAGAGAGATACCTGGAAGAGAAAAGTATTCTCTTATGGCACAGCAATTTTTTGCCTATGACTTTGCCTATGACTTTGCCTATGCCTATGATTTTGCCTATGACTTTGCAAACTTCCTTTTCATGAAAGTAGCTAAATGACACTCAAAAATGACAAATGCCTATCCCTCATCTCTAAATCTTCATATAATAATTTTCAAAGCTTAAAATTTACATGTTTTCTAATCTAAATATTAAGAAAAATTCTCACACGTCTCAGAATTTTTTTTGAGAACAGAAATACAGCATTTGTACTYTTATTTCAAATACTGAGGCATTAATGTAAAGCTTGAATGAAAATAAAGTTTTAATCAAAGATTCACAGAATATTCAAGGTCGGAAGGTACCTCCAGGGATCATCTAGTCCAACCTTCCYGCTCAAGCAGGCACACCTAGAACATGTTGCACAGGGTGGCATCCAGGCGGGTTTTGAAGACCTCCAGAGAAGGAGACTCCACAACCTCCCTGCGCAGCCTGTTCCACTGCTCTGTCACCCTCACAGGAAAGAAGTTCCTCCTCACCTGGACATGGAACTTCCTGTGTTTCAGCTTATGCCCATTACCCCTTGTCCTATCGCTGGCCACCAATGAGAAGAGCTTGTCCCCTTCTTCCCTGMATTCTCCCTTCACGAACTTACACATGTTAATCATATCCCCTCTCAGCCTTCTCCAGAGAAAACAGGCCCAGTTCACTCAGTCTCTCCTCATATGAGAGATGTTCCAGTCCCGTAATCATCTTAGTTGCTCTCCGCTGGACCCTCTCGAGAAGCTCCACATCCCTCTTATACTAGGGAGCCCAGAACTGAACACAGTACTCCAGGTGAGGCCTCACCAGAGCTGAGTAGAGGGGCAGAATCACCTCCCTTGACCTGCTGGCAATGCTCCTCCTGATGCAGGCCAGGATCCCATTGGCCTTCTTGGCCACGAGGGCACAATGCTCACTCATGGTTACGTTGGTGTCAACCAGGACTCCCAGGTCCCTCTCCGTGGAGCTGCTTTCCAGCAGGTCGACCCCTAATCTGTACTGGTGCCTGGGGTTATTCCTCCCCAGGTGCAGGACCCTGCACTTGTCCTTATTGAACCTCATGAGGTTCCTCTCTGACCAACTCAACACCCTGTCCAGGTCCCTCTGAATGGCAGCACAGCCTTCCGGAGTGTCAGCCACTCTACCCAGCTTGGTGTCATCTGCATACTCGCTCAGGGTGCACTCCGTGCGCTCATCAAGGTCATTGATGAACAAGCTGAATGGCACCGGGCCTAATACTGACTCCTGTGGGACACCATTGGCCACAGGCCTCCAACTGGACTCGGCCCCATTTATCACCACCCTCTGAGCTCTGCCATCCAGCCAGCCCTCGATCCACCTCACTGTGCACTCGTCTAGTCCACTCTCCCGGAGCTTCCGTATGGAAGGTATGGAGGACGGTATGGGAGACGGTGTCAAAAGCCTTGCTTAAGTCAAGGTAGACAACATCCACCGCTCTCCCCTCATCCAGCCAGCCTGTCATCCCATCATAGAAGGCTATGAGGTTYGTCAGACATGACTTCCCCTTGGTGAATCCATGCTGACTGCTCCTCAACACCTTCTTCTCCTTCATATGCCTGGAGATTCTCTCTAGGATGAACTGCTCCATCACCTTTCCAGGGACGGAGGTGAGGCTGACCGGCCTGTAATTGCCCGACTCCTCCCTCTTGCCCTTTTTGAAGACTGGAGTGACATTCAAAGGCTGAGAGAGCTGGGTCTGTTCAGCCTGGAGAAGAGGAGGCTGAGGGGCGACCTGATCAGCGTGTGTAAATACCTCAAGGGAGGCAGTGAGGAGGAGGGGGGCGGCCTCTTTTCAGTGGTGGACAGTGATAGGAGCACACAGGAGCTGCTGGAGAGAGTCCAGCGCAGGGCTACCAGGATGATCAGGGGCCTGGAACATCTGCCATATGAGCAAAGGGTGAGAGAGCTGGGCCTGTTCAGCCTGGAGAAGAGGAGGCTGAGGGGGGACCGGATCAGCGTGTATAAATACCTCAAGGGAGGCAGTGAGGAGGAGGGGGGCGGCCTCTTTTCAGTGGTGGACAGTGATAGGACTAGAGGAAATGGCTTCAAACTGAAGCATCGGAAGTTCCACAGGAACTTAAGGAAGCATTTCTTCACTGTGAGGGTGACAAAGCACTGGAACAGGCTGCCCAGAGAGGTTGTGGAGTCTCCTTCTTTGGAGATCTTTAAAAGCCGCTTGGATGCAGCCCTGTGCCACGTGCTCTAGGTGACCCTGCGTGAGCAGGGGGGTTGGACTCGATGACCTCTGAGGTCCCTTCCTACCTTGGGCATTCTATGATTCTATGATTGGCTCTCTTCCAGTCCTCGGGCACCTCCCCTGCTCTCCAGGACCTCTCAAAGATGATGGAGACAGGGTGAGCAATAACCTCGGCCAGTTTCCTCAGCACTCTTGGGTGCATCCCATCTGGGCCCATAGATTTTTGAGTGTCCAATTTKCCTAAGTGATCCCTAATCCAATCCTTCTCAGCCCGCAGAAGGTCTTCCTTTAGCCCATTTATACCTTTTCCACTTGAGCCCTGCAGTTCATGGGGGGTCGCCTTAGCAGTAAAGACAGTAAGTAAAGACAGAGGCAAAGAAGGCATTTAGTAACTCTACCTTCTCAGCGTCCTCCGTCACCAAGGCCCCTTCCCCATTCAGCAGTGCATTTCCCTCGTCTTCCTCTTGCTGTTGACATACTTACAGAAACCCTTCCTATTGTCCCTGACATGCCTCGCCAACTCTAATTCCACCCGGGCTTGGGCCTTCCTTATTTCGCATCTGCATTCTCTGACGATCCGCCTGTATTCTTCCCATGTGGCCTGTTCCTTCTTCCACAAGCTGTACAATCTTTTTTTCTCATTCACTTTGCCTTTTCTCGTTCAGTTTAATCTCGTATCTGAAAATATTAAAAAGTACAGGAAAGTTCAAGTAGTATCTTTAATTTCCAGATTGTCAATAGTGCTATTTTTGATTAAATATGTAATCATTTTCTCTCATGAATCTTCACTCAAATAGGTTTTACTTTGTTTTCTTTTGGTTTTTTTTTCCTTCGAATACAAGACTGCTACTCATTTACATATTTTACCTGTTAATCAGATGTTTTTATGTTTTGCGATTATGTCAGAGTTTACTCTTGCTCTTTCTAGGGTGGAAATGCACTAAACTAATCTTTTTTTATTTTTTTTTTTCCAATAGAAAGAGAGATAAAATAAGAAAAGACAATAATATGGTAAAAGCCACATAAAGTAAGTTCTATTCCTATCCCTGACATTTCTTTTGAAGTAAAATTTTAAAGATTTCCAGAAATTGTCTTTTTCACAGATTAAAGATGCTTATCTCATTAATAAGAAGAAATACTGTCATTTGGCTACAAATGAACTCTTGAACTTGACTCAGTGTAAAGTACTAAGAAACTGGAATAATTATACTTTTACTGATTTTTTTTTCTGAAAGCTATAGACTTTCAAATCCCACAAGTAGTACCTCATTTACAAGCTAATTATAGAATATCATATCTTAAGAAACTTAACTTTCCTGAAGCATAAAAACTACTTTTCCAAGGAAAACAGAAAGATAGTCTTTAAACAAGAAAAATCAATAGCGTGGTTTAAAAGAAAGGTAGGTAAAGAAAGTGAAACAGTGCTAGGCAAGAAGCAAGTCTGATGGAAGTCTTTCAAGTGAGAACATTCAGCTAAGTCCTAAGAATGCTCTCATCATGTCAAATTTAGTAAAGATACATACCCATCACTTTCGTCATGTAACCAACATTAGATATCATGGTGATCCACTGTAAAGAGCGACCTAATTCTACTCAGTTATATGGCTGACTTCTAATGCATCACTATGTTGTGACAGATGTATTAAAAATATAAACCAATTAACTTCCTATATGAGGCTATGATTCAGGACCTCTAACTCTAGATTTAAAATGTCTAAATAATCCCTTAAACTTTGGTTTAAGGGTAGGCCATTACAACCTCATGAAGCTTAAGTTTCTTAAGAGGGAGCAATATCTGAAAATCTGAGTATGATTCTCAGAGACCTTTGGAACAGCTAGTTTTGCGCCACTGTGCAGATGTTCTCGCTAAATGTTCTCATCACAAAATGGCATCTTTTTACTTCTTTTGCTTCATTTGTGAAAAATTGCTAAAGTCTCCTAAGCCCTAAGCCTATCTCACTGGGATAGTAATTTCTGCCTGGTACTGAAAGTTTTTTATATGCTGACCTTTATTATGAGGTCAATGCTATTATTGTGATTTACACCTGGTAGCAAGAATGAAGCTGTCCTGCTGTCGAAACATAGTACTGTGATACCTAGCTATTCAAACATGTATAGGGATAAAAAGATTGTTAAGACACTCAATTCATCCACGGTGGAAGTAGTTCAAAGCCTAGAGAATAATAGATTCTTAGAGAAATCCATGTTTATAGGAAAGCAGAAGAAGGTTTTAAGTATTAATACTTTTGGATTTAGGTGCCTAAGTTTTATATGCTTCAGACATTCACATTCTTCAGTGAGGTTATAGCTTAAAAAGCAAACTCAAGATATCGTGAACCCTGTACTCCAGAGTACATGTGATCTGCTTAAAGGCCCAGAGAATAAACCTCGTCTRTGAAGTTTATAATACTTTGAACAGGAAGCAGCACTAGATCCAGAGATCCCTTTCAACCTATTTATTTTGAGATTCAATTAATACTATAGTAATCATACATATTGAGATTAAACAAATTTGTCCAAAGTAGAGAGATAGCATATGGATGGCAAAAGAAACTTCTTTTATACTTCAGGTAGAAAAGGCCTTTCAGCTGACAGACTATGGCTTTATTTGGTTTTATATGAAGAAGAGTTCGGTCTTAATATATAATTAGTCTTAAATATAGTCTTTACTAAGCAGGATTAATGACAGGAATTTGATTTTTCTTCCTTCTTAACCTTATTTTCTTCTCAAGACTTATTTACATGATAGTATGAATCATGTACCTCAAAGAGGAAAACAGATTTTGAATCATAGACTGAGCAAATAATCATTGAAGAGAGGCTTTTAACTAATTTTACAAAATGTCACCAAGATTTTGTCAATATAGTAACTGCAAATCAGTTCAATATTTCCTTTACCTACGCAAAGTTTTAATATAACCTTTTTAGCCATTGATGGGACAGTGTAAAAGAAAAGCTCCAGCAAATGCACACAAAATTTAACTATAAAAAAAAAATGTCAAAGAGGCAAGTAGAAAAGGTGAAATTTAAATTATCATAGATGTAGAAGAAATAGTTTCTGAATGATTTCCTTAGTTTAGCATTCCAAWTATTTTATGATTCTAACACATTTGTGCAGTATTAGAATATTTAAAGACCTCTACAACTCATATGTGCATATCAATCAAAAATCCACAAGTCCTACTCCAATGGAATTTATATACTGTGGGCACTATTGCAATTGTTGCAGTATAGGAATATAGGAATAGTTTCTATTCCTAAATATACAATTATTTGTAGTAATCTACACTTCTAATGTAAAATAAATAATGCCATACTTTATTAAAGTGCCATAGTCATACTGTACAAAATTGTGTTATTTTAGTTGCATTTTAATCAATATTTTAAAATATTAACAGGTTACTTCAGTAGGTTTCAGTGTGATGAATGATTGCACAAGAAACTCACTAGAATAAGGAAGTTCTTGGGAAAATATTTAGATTTCTTTCTAAATTCTCCAAATAAATCCAAAGTCAAGATTTGATACTGACTCATATTTTCAAAAGTAGTTTGTAGAGTTTAACTGTGTGAAATTAAATGTATATTTATCAAATGAATCCAGTACAGGAAAGATGGGTATTGCTTTTAATTGATATAAAAAGGCTGAATTCTATTTCCATTGTTTATCATAGAATCATAGAATGCCGAAGGTTGGAAGGGACCTCAGAGGTCATCGAGTCCAACCCCCCTGCTCACGCAGGGTCACCTAGAGCACGTGGCACAGGGCTGCACGTTTAGCACGTTCACTAAATATTGTAAAAGTAATTTAAGATTTTACAGGTCTATTAGAACAATTTTTCCCATGCTTAAAATAGATTTCCCACAGAAACCTAAATGTGGTGACACAAACCTTATGTGGAGCAGGAAGTGAAAGCTCCTTAAGTCAGATGAAGAGGATTTTTATTATATGAGTGCTTCATCTCTTATTCCTGAACTAAATCTCATCAAAGTTATGAAAAGTGAAAACTGATGGAAGTGCAACACTGCATTAATGGTACTAATAAACTACTGTTTGTATAGTGATGCTGCTATCAAAAAAAAAAAAAAAAAAAAAAAGTCCAATCATGGATTGAAATCTCATGGGATTTGTCCATTTCAAAAGAGTAAAAAAAAAAAAATCCTTCATCAACAATTGTGCCACTAAGTCAAGAAGCACCTAAACTTGTGGGCAGACGACAGAACACCAATAAAATGAAATCAGTTGCCTCAGAAACACAGAAAGAAGGTTTCCTAGTGCTTCCATTTCTACTGGCTCTAAACAATCAGAGCAACTGCAGAGAGAATTTAAAGGAAGACTGGTAAGAAGCTTGTCTACACTTACAGAACACTATTTTTGATTATGAAGGAAAGCATGCTCTGCCTTATTTGAAATTATGATGAACACATCATTTGGATGCTGAATATTAAGATGAAGCTTTTCTATTCTTTAAGAATCAGATAGTAGGTATGTCATTCACTTATGACTATCTAAAAAATTAACAAACTTCTGAAAACGATGTAGGTCCTTCATCATTTGGAAGATAATAAATTTAACCTTCCATCAAAATATCTCTCCTAAGAAATATAAATACACTTTTTGCAATATTCTATCCTTGTTTTCACTGTCTATCCACAAAATTAATGAAAAAGATATATAAGATTTTGATATCATGATTTTTTCTCATTGAATATACCTGTTACAAAATCTTTTACTATTAAGAATTATGATTAAATCATGTACACACATCTGCWCATGTGTTCCTTCTCCAAACCTAATATTTAGCAATGACAGAGGAGGACCTCACATAATAGTAGTCATGAAGACTTTATTTCATCTTTTTATATATATTCTCTCATCCCAAGTAGTTTTTATTTTACCTCGCACTACTTAGGGGTCCAGGGCCTTTCTGGTAAACCAGAAATATGGTAACATAACTATACTTCATAAATGATCAAGTTCTGTTATGAGGAACAGTATCAGATTCAAAGTACATACACTCTTTCTCTATTTTGTGAGTCATTAAAAAATTCTAGTAGGCATAATTCACCTTGCAAAAATCATTACTAGTTTCTCTCTAATGTATTCAGTTAATCTAAGTTCTTTATGACTCTACCATTAATGGATTTCTTGTTTTGCTTTATTTTACAACACTTTCGCTTAACACTTCAGTAGAGCGTACTAGACAATAATTTCTTGGATCATCTTTAGTACCTCTTTAAAAAGAAGTACAATGTTGTCAGCCGTTTAGCTCCCTGGTTTAATAGCTTTTCAATGATGAAGGGTCTTATCCTGATGCTTTTGTCAGAGGTTGAAGTCCCATTAAACTTAAAAGGAGAGGATACAATTTTAATTGCAGTTTTTGTACTAACATAGCTTATTTGTTCTTTGATTCTTCTGAGATTCTTGGGCAAATGCCATCTGTGCTTTGTGATTTATTTTCACTTCATTTCTCACAACACAATATCTGACTACCTTGTGATATTTGCACTCAGCTTCAGATAAAGTATTTTGTTTTCAAAAGGGCATGAATTAATTTGTATTCGATTACAGAATAACTCTCTTGTTTGTGAGAAGAGGGGTGGGGGAGTAAAATTTGGCCTAAATCATGGTTTAGGTGGATTCCCAGAGTAGACGAAGTTCAGACATTCGGGACACTGATATAAAGGAGGATAATTTAATAGATGAAATGAATATTACTTAGAAAATAATGTAGTTTTTATGGCGTGTATTTTACTGAGTAGAAGTAGAATGAGTGACTGAACAGCTGGACAATGGCTACATTGATACTGCTAAGTGTATTAACTCCAGCCCAAAACAAAAACAGAAAAATAAACAAAACCAAAACCTGTTCTTCTAAGGTCAAGCAGAAAAGTTTATTTTATATTTTTTGCTGCACAATAATTGGTGTAGATCTCCTTTGGGCTTTATCTGATGCCTTTTCTAGCACTGTCATAATTGCCATTTTGTCTTTATAAGGAAGGGTACTTTTTGTTTGTCTGTTTTATTTTGCAGTTTCTAAAATAACATAGAGACTATTTTATAGCTGACAGAGTTACTATATCATAACAACTTGAAATTGAGGATATATGTTACTGATCTGGCATGGAAAGTGTAAGGAACTTGGACAACTTGCTTATTATAAGGCAATTGCCACTCTAAAAAAAGCAGGTTCTACTTTGGAGGCAACGGGCTGATCCCTATAAAATTGCATTGAACWAGAATTTTTGCAATGTGCACAATCAATAAAGGCAAACAAACAACTAGCTGGGAGTGAGATGAAGACATACACTATCAAATAGTGTAAATATACCCCATAGTCTGTGATATGTCGTCCCCTTCATCAGGGCTTCTGCAGATTTTAGTGTATTTTCATTGGAGTTCTGCTAGATGCAGAGCAGTGAAAGTGAAGAGAATGAAAGTAAAGGAACTGAGATTTTGAAAGCAATCCTACAAGTATATATTTGGGAGGATCAGTTGGTGAAAATAAAGCAGGATAATGACAGTACTTCACTGCTAGTAAACAAAGAACAGGGAGGTCTTGGAATTGTTTCATGAGGTCATGCTGGAAACCTTATAAATACAGCCACATTAGTCTTCTAGAACTTTTTCAGATGTACATACAAGGTTTTTTTTTTTTTCCCCTCATAACATTTTCACTTTTATCTACTCAACAACTATTGAGATATAAAATAAAAATAACTATAAAGAAAAAAAAAAGTCTTTTCTTTTTCCCCCATGCAAACAAATTGAATCTGGCTCTAACATTTTAGATCAATGAAAATCTATCTGCATTAAACATACAGCCACCTGCATCTACAAGGGACAACTAAAACAACAAAACAAAAAGAGTCACCAAGTGTGTGGTCTATCAAGAGTTTATTGTATATTTCATATTGTTAGTATATTAATATGAGAATTTGAGGTTATTGATATATTGATAACATAGACACACACTTTAGTTAAGTCTGTACACTGATTTGGAACTCTCATGAAAACCTGCAATGATTTTTGTGGAAATAAGAAATAACCAGTCTGGGATTGTTAGAGACATATTTTCTCAAGTTTGTCACATATTATGTTTATATCACTTAGCAGTACAAGGAAGGTTATTTTACAGTGTCTTTGCTGATGAATCTACAAAAAAAGTTTCATACAGGACTTTAATAACTCTCTTCAGACAAGTAGGCTGCTCCTGAGGGTACATGATGTGCTCCTTTATCTCTGATATATTCTACTTTCCAGGGAAAAATGCAAGTAATGATTCTGATGTGAGCAATAAATCCTCAGATAAATATTTGAGGTTTGTATTGTATTTATATCAAGAACAGAACATTGCCTTGTTTTGCTACACCTTATTCCTGTGCACATTTAAACAAAACAATGATATTAAAATTTACAAAAGCTGGAGGTGGATACAACAGATATATACATCTTATTGAAACAGTAAGAAATACTCTAATAAGCAGAGGTCATTGTATTGTCACTGCATAGCTGTGAATGTATGTGAAAGTTTTAAACAGTCTTGAACTTAATATTAAGGAAAAATATTTAAAATTCTAAGGAAAGAATAGCATAAAAATCTGGTAATTCTTCACATAGAGATGAGAAGGGAATGATATAGAAAATGTGAAGGCATGGAAGAGAAGGTAGAAGTTGTGTAATTGCTGGTGTGTCAGAAATTGTCAATGCCTTACTAGTGTATCTGAGTTAAAAGGCAAGAAATGTGAGCAGCACAAGGGATGATAAATCTTGTCCCTGAAGAGAATAGAATTTAAGTTTTGTCTCATTTCTATTAAATAAGGAAATATTATTTTAAAAAAATCAATTTACTGAAAAAATTAATTTACTGAAAAAATCAAAAGATCTTTGCCTTTTATATTTTACATCTTGTTTTTTTCTTGCTATAATATGTTTCAGGCCTATGGCTTAAAAGAAAATTGAACCAAAATAATGACTCGTTATACCTGACAAGTTTCAGCTAAACCAAACTAAACAGAAATAGGACGTTTTGTGTACTGTGTGTGTGAATCTGATCTAAGTAAACATAAAAAATACACCTTGAACTGCATGGTATATTTTTGTGATTTAGGGATTATTTCCCCATTAGTTTCCGAGTGAAACAAATGGAAAGCTCAGATGAAGTTAGTAAGATATTTCTGCCATTTTGATACCTCCTGGAGAATTATCTATCCAGTTACAAACAACAAAATAAAATGGGCTTCTTTAGCCCTTCTCTGTTAGAATTCCTTAATTTCAACTTAATCTAATTTGCATATATTATTTTTATCTTTTATACACAGCAGCCAAATGGCAGCACTGCACAAGCCAGTCTTAAGAGCTTTTTATTACATTACATTTTAATTTATTTACTATGATTGCTAAATTATATTTTTGAACAAAACTGTCAGCTATTCTCTCAATTGACCAGAGTGTTGGATTTTTAATGATTTGAGCTGGAAACCGCTGGAAGATATTGTTTTAAACATAGCCTTAACTTTGTTTGCATGACAGGTAAACAGCTGTGTTGACTGGTAGCTGAACAAGATTGAAGGTGGTAAGGAATAACAAGATACTGACATGAATGCCCTGAAGACATATAGTCAGGGATGCTAAGCTAGAATCTTTTTATGTTAAGAATTTACTTGCTTCAGGGGAAAAAAAAAATGTATATCCAGAATATTTATATAGAATGCTCCGTACTGACAGCTGAGTGATATAGAAAGTCAAACTGATCAAACCGATTCCATTCTGAGGAAGCTAGAAATTAAAAATAATCACAAGATATGTGTGTGTAGGAGGGAAGGGGGTAGGAGTAGAGTGTGAAGGGAGGAGTAGTGRTCTTTCAGATGAATACTGCAGATTCATTTGAGTACCCCAAAATGTTCATCATTTAAGCACATTACACAGAAGTATATATCTGGCTTTATTTGAGAGACTGGGTGATAGGTCAATATTCATGATGGTGAATCCATCTCCTGTTGTTGTAGTCCTATAATCTCTTTATGAGATTCTAGACTATTCAAGAAACAGAATTTTGCAAGGATCACAGAATTGCTTTTGAAGTATACAGTAAAGTATGCTATAAAATTTGTGGCTCCAGTCTTTTTCTATTAATTTTCTGAGTCACCAAGAAGTGACAGATAAGTTGAAGGAAGCGTCTTTATTCCCTACAACTATTTCATCTATTTCATCAACCATGATCAAGGAAGGGAAAAAAAAAAAAAAAAAAAAACACCACCACCACACAAAAAAAAAAACCCTCTCTTGCTACCTTAACTTTTAACCATAAAGATAAGCATATAAATATATTTCATAATTTAATTAGATTATTAGAATCTTTGATTCTAATGCAGAAAAGAAGGAGAAAAAGAAAACAGAAAGTCTACTTGGAGTTGAGAGTATTCTTACAGCATGAGTTACTGGGGAAATAAAAATAATATCCTAGTCTACCAGTATAACCAACTCTTATTAGTTTATAATCTTTGGGATAAAATACTCCATTGTGATTCTGTCCAGAGTCAAATATATTGTTGCTCACTTTTTTTTTTTTTTTTTTTTTTTTAAATCTCTGACCATATACTTCACCTTCATGTCATGACTGGGAGATCTTTATAATATCTGTTTTCTCAAACAAGCTACTTAATAGTAAGCACTTGAAATTTTAAATGCAACCTATTTATACAAGCCATAATTTGCACCAGTTAATCTATCATCTCTTCTGTATCTTCTTTTTCTCAAATTTACAGAATGAGACATTGCCAAATACAACTAAATCCTGTTAATGTACAAATTCATGTGCATGATATTTCTAAGATATAACTGTATCTTAGAAAGGTCACAAGTATTTCTTTTATGTTTCATACTTACATTTTTCAGTTTACCATAAATATTTTTTTTCTATAGAAAGTGAAATGTTTTAATAAAAAGCAGTGAAATACCATTTGCAGTTCTTCACAAGGTTTTATGTACTAAGAACTTTTCATAGAAAATAGATAGCCATGTAATCAAACTTGGAAAATACAGTTTGCTTGTATTAGCTATTTCTGATATCTCTGCCTCACTTCCAGAAGAAGCATCAAGTTGATTAAAATATATTTATATAGACTTCTGGCTATGATCATATTTCGTAAGTGCTTAATAACTTAACTTTGTAAAACAGATTACATGAGWTCTCACATAATCTCATGTAAATAGACACATATCAATACTATATCTATATCTGAGCTGGGCACCCCAGATTAACATAATGGTAAATGAAGAGAAATGTGTACTTTTCATATGTGATTCATCCGGGCTATGTTAGATGTCTACTTTAGAATAAGATGAACCACCTTCTAGAAACTGCTTGATCCTTTCAGCTGATTATAAAGGAAAATTCCACTGATGATCCTAATTAATTCACTCATTCCTTTTTGAATTTATCATTCTTTACCATGTGTGACAACATATGTACATAATACTTTAGACAAAGTTTTGTTATGGGATTGTTTAGTGGCATAAGTAGGTATATATTAACTAAAACCACTGTTCAATTTTTTATTTATTTTTTTCCTCATATCTAGTCGTCTGGTAGATTTATAGATATCCTGTGATCAATGAAGACATTTGTGCTTTGACAGTTTTCCAATGTATCCAACTTCTAATATTTAGCAGGAATTTCTAGTATGATTTCCCAGTGATATGTTGTTGGTGTCTTTATGCCACCCAAATGTTCCTATAAAATATCCAAAATCTAAACCAACACCTTCAATTCTCCTAGAAAATGCATTTTTTTCGTATATAGTTGTCCATACCTTTTATTGTCCCTCTGCTTTATCTTGCACTTAATGATGTTCTTTCTCCCACTATTACTGTGTTTACTTGTCAACTTCACATCTTCATTATATAATAACGCACACACTAAGAATTAGTGGGAAAGAACTACTCTTTCTGGATATATTGAAATAAAAACTGTTCTTCCTGTTCTGTTCACAGGTTTTGTTCACAGGATAAAGGATCACAGAAGTTAATTCCCTCAAATGTGGAGTTTGCAACAAGAACAATTTGCCCCCTGAATCTTTCTATTACATTTACATTTGTTTTGTTTCCACTTTAGTCATGCTCATTTGTTTTTCTCTAGTCTTCCCTTTACCTAACCCAGTGGTCAACCTCTTACTTCTATTGGCTATTTGGAAAGCATTCATTTAGTTTGGGAAATTATTCAAGGAATTTCTTCCTTTTCTCTCTCATGTCCTTTCAGCTTTCTTCTTCCCTGATTTTATGAGTCTCTTTAGCTGTTTCCTTCACAAAACCTAACTCTGGGCTCTGACACATAAAATTTGGGAATAGCTGTGATATATAATAATCTAGCTGAATAATAAATTATTATTGCTCCAAATAGTTCAGTTTCTTCTATATCTATATCTCAGGTTATCACCCTACAGAGAGAAAGTAAAAACACATATTGTTTATATGTGTATCTAAAAGTATTAGCCCAAGAAACTGATAAAAGTGTGTATTAAAGTCTACTAAATGCCTATGCATCCTATTAATTACAGAAGCAGGCAAACATTCTGTTCTGGCTCAAATAATGGTACCTTCTACTGAAAGGGTTATAGTAACACTAATATCCAAATTACCACTGTAAAAATTGCCAGTGCTTGTGACTCATGTCTTTAAGAGTCAGAGTTTAAATTTCAGAATATTTCAGAATATTTCAGAATATTTCAGAATATTTAAGGTTGGAAGGGACCTCTACAGATCATCTAGTCCAACCTTCCTGCTCAAGCAGGCACACCTAGAGCGTGTGGCACAGGGTGGCATCCAGGCGGGTTTTGAAGACCTCCAGAGWAGGAGACTCCACAACCTCCCTGGGCAGCCTGTTCCACTGCTCTGTCACCCTMACAGBAAAGAAGTTGCTCCTCACCTGGAGACGGAACTTCTTATGCTTCAGTTTGTGGCCATTACCCCTCGTCCTATCGCTGGCCACCAGTGAGAACAGCCTGTCCCCTTCCTCCCTGCATTCTCCCTTCCTGAACTTATACATATTAATCATATCCCCTCTGAGCCGTCTCTTCTCCAGAGAAAACAGGCCCAGCTCGCTCAGCCTCTCTTCATACGAGAGATGTTCCATTCCCTTAATCATCCTGGTTCAGAGGATTTCAGAGTTTTTAATTTACCTTCAATCTACTGTTACTTTTACACATCTTTTGGCATTAGAGATGTCTAAAATATATCTACAGAAAAAAAAAAAAAAGTTTATAGATGCCAAATAGATTTGATTTTATTGCAATGCCCTTGCCTAGACAAACAACAAATTGCCTAGAAAGCCTATCTGATTGCTGCAGAACATTCTAACTATAGTGAACCATTAATACACTCAATCTCCCTTTCCGTTCCCTCTTTATTTTTGTTCGTTCTTTCAGTATGTGTTTGAAAGCTTTCCATACTGTTTGGAAAATTCACTGATTTCTATTTACTGTGCTAATTTATCTCCCCTACCCTTTTCTTAGAGAATATTCACATGGAAGGTTTCTAATAATTGATCAGCAACATTAAAGTAATTACTCCTATTTAATAATTGGATTTCAAAAGCCCTGATCTCATATCTGTGATTTCAATTGTATCTGAACTGTGGAATGGAGATTGTAGTTTTCTGTGCTGAGCTTATCAAAATATTTGAGCTTTGCTATCATCTTTCATCCACACACAAATTTTTACATTGACCAACATAAAAATAGAATGAAAAAGTCATGYAACAGAAGACTCTCTAGGGTGCACTTGTCACGGAACAAGTGGTGGGGAGAGGTGAGCGACAAAATGCACTCATATGAATGAGATAATAATAGGGTTTACTGATATGGACAAGGATTTCACAAGATTCTATGGCAAGGTAGCTTATTACTTACTACAAGCAGGCTCAAAATAATACACAATTATCTTGGATACCCTCCCATTGAGTCACCAGGTTCAGATTGGACCTCCTTGCTTTCCACGCTCCTCCTGAGGGGAGTCTGGAGGCAGCTGGATCCAATCCTAGTCCCAGACCTGGTCAACAGTTTATGACTAAGGGATTTTGTGCACAGTTACAAAGTAAATTTTAAAGAGAGCATGCTATATTCACTTACCAGGAATCTGTTGTGGAAAGGAATCTCTCAACCTTGAGCAGTATCCTTGAGAGGCATCCCTACTCAAGTGGAGATCCTAATATGCAGCCTACTACCATGCCAGGAGAGCTCAAGGGGCTCTTGGGCTGTCTGCATATTTATAGGATAAGATGATTGACTTACAGTCATTCTTTCACATCAAAGGRCCTTTGCTAGCATACTAGCATTTTCTCCCTGTCAGGATACAGCCTTCAGGACTGTTATGTGGATGTCTGAGTGCGAGAAGAAATCAAGAAGGCGCTTACCAGGATTAGGTAGATCACTGATGGTTAACACCTGAATAGGGCTACATGTGGTTGAGCTGGGGAAAGGAGCATATTGGTCACAACACTATGGGATTCTGAAAATTTCTGAAGAAATAGAAAAAMAAATACAGAATATGAAAACATTAATTCTGTACGAAAATTATTTTGATATACCTGAAAATATGAGATGAGAAGCAGAGGAGATAGCTATTCTTTATTTTCCTTTGAATTTTGAAGAGAAAATCTCTTGGGTTTAGTTAAATGGCTAATTTTCCCAAGAAAAATGATTTTTTCTTTTGATTCACAACACTTGTAGGGTACAAATTCAGTTGAGCATTAACATCTCCAGACTTCTTGTGTGGATAGTTCCTTAGTTTTTAAATACAGATGATCTGTCTCACAATGTAGGGAAAAGTGATTTGATGATTGAGTGGCCGTACTAGTAYGGTCAGGTGTAAAGACTGTACAGCTGTAATTCTCAAGGGCTGAAATGGCACAAATAAGATTTATGTGCAGCTTACCTGTGTTGACTATAGTATTCCAAAAGTGATCCCAGTACTTGGGAATTTGGAAAAAAAATAAATAAATAAATGGAATAACTTTCTTATCTAGTCTCTGTGCAGATATATTTCTACAAGAACTTTAACAGATCTGGTTGAGTCACAGTTTGACTAACTCATTATATTTGCTTCACTACTGACTTTTGATTTACGTAAATGTTCACTACAGTTTTAATTTCCTTTTCCTTCAAGTTACATTTTACTGCTACAATCTATGACTGTAATTGAAAAGGGCTTAATTTTTAACCGGGGACATATTATGTGTAAAAATATGTATCATTTTAATGGGACAAAAACTTACTATATTGAAGAGAGCTTCTGACATGGGAATGCAAAGATTGTGACTACAGAGAAACCAACCTTATTTTTACATTCAGCATATTGGATTGGTTAATATTAAGCTTAAATATTGAATAGGTTTATTAATATCCAGTGTTGGTCGAGATTAGGTCAGCTGAGTTTGCCCTTATTACACATTTGTATGTGTAATATATACCTCTATTTTATGGCCTTCTAATAGTTTATTCTTTGGATCTCACTAAACCATTTTTATCCAAACTATGTTAATGTACTTCAAAATAAATAAATAAATTATAGGTTATAAGCTGAAGCAGAACTATCCAATAGAAAATATAACTTCCTTAAAATTACTCTCATATATTACCTATGATAATTAAAATAGAAAAAAAAAAAGTTTATAGTTCTCTGAAACCATGGCTTAGCAGGTTATAAGAGCAACACTGAAACAAAAGTTGCACAGAACATAGTTTGAGCCTTATGCAGCATTTGACTTATTTCTTGGTTTCATACAGTTATGTTTAATTTATAAGTTTTAGGGGAGGTTGTCCCACTTACGAAATATATTGTGTATTCTCAAGGTGTTGCAGATAGATTTTTACTTACTAGACTTACATGTGATACATGTGAAGAGCAATAGCAAGTAAATATGTCCTTAACCAGATGCAATAGACAGTCCAATATCTCAATTTTCAGATGAAAAAAAGGAAGTCTCCGGAGAACTGTGTATCACTGCAGTTCTTCCTCTACACATAGTTCCCTGAACAAAATCCAACTGTTCAATTTTCATATCAGGAAAGGRGAGTTTCATTATAAAGGCTCTTAGGCAAGCAGATGTGTTATATTCATCACTTAGAATGATAATATGAGAGGCAGAAAGATAGAGCAGCAACTGCCCTCAGCAACCTGAAGAAATTGATTGCATATTGTAACCCCCGCCCCCGCCGCCTTCTGCTTAAGCTGAAAAGAAGAATAAGTAATCACCCTTACATATAGGCCTGTTTCGTATAAACAACTCAAAACTCCTTATTTTTCAGATAGAAGTGGCCAACATTAGTCTTGGATATTAATCAGCTATCTTCAGATACTCACATTTTGGTTACTATATAACTCCTGAAGGCAACGGACATATTGACTCCGTTCCAACACTTGTAAGCAAAAAAGGGAGGAAGGCAAAGATTTTACAGATGGGATCTGAGAGCAGAATACTGCAAAATGTAATTTAGGGATCATTCCTGATGTGCAATAGCCTGGGAATCAGTTCTGAAGTAATCTACAAAACATTCATCACTCAATCAAGTTGTAGTGTGCTTAACATCTGCCACAGAGATCCTGATTTCCACGAAACTTTGGATGAAATGTGGATGCTCATGGATCAAAAAAATCTGAGAACAAGAACATGGCTATAGAGGCTAAGGAGTACAAGGGCTAGTTTGAGCTACTCTGGCATGAAGAGGGGCCAGATGGGCACTCCCGTGCCCTGTGACTGGGCAGAGACTGGACACATGGAAAAGCTGGGACAAGCTCATGGCAAACAGAAAAGAATATGAGGAAGGAGAGGAGGAAGGTGGGGAAGACAAGCATCAATCTGAAGCTGTGCTTGGAGAAAGACTTGCTAAAGTGTTTGATGGTTCATGTTCTTTTTTTCCTGCTGCTGAAATTAGGGATCAGACGTTGGTGTTAATTGGCAATAAATTCAGCTGAATAAAATGAGCTGAGACTGTTTTGCCTGAAACACTGTGGTGTAGGAATAATACATTGCAAAGATTTTAAGAATTATCTTGCTACTCCAGAGATATGTTTTATGATCTGCCACAGGATAAGGTATATAAATATTTTTTATTCACTACTTAAGTTTCTAGAAAACTGAAATACTTTTTTCCCTCCACCCAATAAGATCTTTAAACAGTTTATTTTTTTTTATGTTTGGGGTGGCTTTCGTATGATGGCAATGAGGGTTTGAGTAGGTTTTACCCTTTTAATCCATTTTTTCTGCCACTAAAATGTTAATTTTGAAAGTTTTGTGAAGCTCTGCCTATCAGTCATGGAATGGAGACATTTAACTTAACACTAAGTCATAGCTGCTCAATAACTTTTTTTTTTTTTTTTTTTTTTTTTTTTTTTTTTTTTTTTTTTTAAAACTTTTTTTTTTTTTTTTTTTTTTTTTTTTTTGCATCTGACATCAATAAAAAAAATTATTCTATGTGAAGTTGTCTTATATTTACTGGGATTTATATTGGAAATTTATGTTTGTTTATATACTTCTCAGCTGCAGAAAGCACGATAAGAGCTTGTGCATTTCTATACAAAAAACACTGCATTTCTATGTAAAAAAAAAAAGTGGAATTTCTTTGTGTTTTAGTCATAAAAGTTAAGATGAGCAAGTTTTGAAATATATGCATCTTCATTTTACAGACAGTCTGCCAAGTTAGTTTACTCTCCTCCCATATATGTTCTTCCATGTTTAAAACATGCGTTTTTAATCCCCACGTCAGATRCCAGATAATTTTTTTACTTCAGTATACTATCACTGTCTCTTATACCCTGCTACATACTTGCATGTCTTTGTAGTGAGCATGCAATATCTTAGGTGCAATTAAAGCAATGTTTTATTTTGCACCACTTTTGTATCACTTAATTCTTTTGTACCACTTCGAAGGGCAGAGYTATTTGGTTAACCATAAGAAAAACCCAAATGCATTAGTTTTATAGTTATTTGTGATCCCAAAGCCATGCAGTACCTGCTGTTAGAGCAAAGATACTCTAGTCAGAGAGAAAGAAATAACCAGCACATTGGTGAATTGAAGTTTTTACATTCAATTCATTACTGCATGATTGACCTATTATTAGGATTATTTTAAATAAGGTATCTGCACAACAACATTGATTCCCAGCAGATGGGCCCTGCATGCTTTGTGTCAACACAGGCAGGAGCAGCACCCCATGCACACTGAGCCTTGGGACAGCGCTTCCAGAGCCTTATGCAAAAACCATGACCCTGCCGCCACTGCACATTCCTCACAGAGACACCTGCCTTCAGAAGTGACAGCAAGCAATAATGTGACAAACGAGCCCGCTGTCTGCACATGTGCAACGTACTTCCCCGAGAATATTCGGATGTGTTGGAATTAAGCTGACCTCTGTGACAAGGACACTTTAATCAAAGGAGCCAGTACCAAAGGGTAGATGAGAGGACGGAAGCAATCCTGACGAGTCCTGTGTTTTACCTGAGCTGCCTGCTAGGTTAGAACATCTCTTAATCATGCTGCCAGCAATGCTTGTGTATACTTCTTTACTCTGATACTTCCATTTTCTTGACTGAAGGGGCACTAAAATATATTCTGTGATGCTCAAATAAAAAGAAAAAAGGAGGGGAAAAAACTATTGCATAGTCTAGTATGATTACTCCCTAGGCAGACTATATAAAACTTTAATGAATATTGATATTGGAATTAAAGATGCTTTTCTAAGTGTTTACTTTAGCATATCATAAAATGTAGCCTGATTTAGTAATTGATTTTTTTCTTCTTTTTAAGACGAGAAGATAAATCGTGCACCTATCACTTGTTCTTATTGAGAAGAAAGCTATTCAGGAAAATAATAATCAGATCTATGCAACTTTCTGTGCATAATCTGCACTGCAGAAATGAACAGCTTCCTATTCACTTTTATAAATGAATAAAATGAGCACACCATCAGGATTTTATGGTTTCTTAATTGCAGCAATGAAATTTAAGAAAGTACCATAGGATACTCTCTAAAATTAATTCGACAGAGTTTTGGCAACGTATCTTTAAAGAAAAAGAAATCATTGTCATTGTTAAGATCAACAATTCACACACACCTAAGAACTCTGAAAATGTACATCTAATAGTTAGCTTTTTTTTTTTTTAAAAAAAAAAAGACTGAGAAACTATAGAAGAGTATAATTTTGCTTTCTCAATATTTTTCAAAAGTAATAGAGTAATTCAGGTAGCATAACTTTAATAATTTCATTGCAAAAACAAACAAACAAAAAGGTTCAAGACAACCTTTGATGATAAATCAAGAGATGATACATAAGATGCATAGACAGTTAATATTCAGCTCAGCTATTTCTGACATTATGCTTCAGAGGTAGGGAGATAATTTTATAAGATTTGTATTCTACCACTAACTGTCAAGCTGCTCTGAGATTTTATAAAGTCCCTATGGATTTGATTCAGTTGGAACCATATTGAAAAGGCACAGAGGAGCCACAGAAAATTGCATGTCTCTTTTATTTAAAAATTTGCCTCAATGTCTAAATAATGTATTTATTCCGCTAGCTAGCATAAAAAAAAACTTTTTTTTTTTTCTTTTACTTAGAAAATAGCAGTCTGTGTAATAGGTAATATTTAACTTTTTAAAATGAGATATATTTGACCATATAAAAATCAAATTGTTAACGTGAGTCGACCAAGTTTTGATATCTAAGAAATAAATACAGTTGTACTCTTCAAGACATTATTAGAAATTAATTTCACCCTTTATTTAGTTTAATCTTTTTATTAAAAGACTTAATTTGTCCCATTATCTGTTGACTTCTGCTGTAGAATTTAAGAAAAAATAGACTAATATTGTGAAAATTCTTAATAAAAAATAAGCTACTCATGATAGAGATATTAGAAATAACAAATATTATAAATGGAATTGTGTAAAGAGGTCTGCCTGTGATGAACTTGCTGAATAAACATATGGTTTAAATATGTTTTTTTTAAATATAAACATATCCAAAAAAAATGGATAATAACAATGCAGAAGAAAAATATACCAGAAAATTCTGCTGATAAGGGTAATGTATTGCCCACTATTATAGGAACAAAAGATTGGGTACTACSTTCATTAGAAGTTTTTCCTTGAAGGATATTTTGGAGTGAGGAAAAGAAAAGAGATAAGATGGCTGTAGAACCAGTAACGAAAACAGTTTCATTTGTGGTGTATTTTGAAGATTCTTGCTTACATCTGGTCAGTTTAGTGTTTCACATTAGCAAGTGTTGAATGCACATTATGTGTCAAAAGTATTTAGGTTTAATTTAATTCAAATGTCCATCTCCCTGCAATAAATAAATGAACAGCAAATCAACTTAAATAAACATTGTGCATCAGACAAAAATCAAAAAAGTTTAATTGCATTAAGTAAATAATACTATTGATCAACATAACACAGTATTGACTTCAGTGTTCTTCATGACTCATGCATCTAGCATTCTTTATTAAGTCTGTAAATAMATTGCAAAAGATTAAAGTAGTTGTAATTCTACAGAAGAATATAGAAGTCTACCTTCAAAAATTTGTTTCTTGTTTATTTTCATCACATAAAATCTACTCTAGCAGTTTACCATCAGCTCATTGAAGTGGGATTCATATGGAAAATAGTCTCTACCCAGGAATAATTTGGAAAAGAGGCTGGCATGTATAACTTGACAAGTTTACTGTTTTTGTTGTCATATAGGCTTGTATTATCTTAAAGAATTGTGATGATGCTATGACCATCTGAAAGACTAGTCTTTAGTATAAAAATACGGTACTATTATAAGAATTCTTTTTGATGACATTTTCAGACTCAAATTTTAACTTCACCATAGAAGGCTGGAAGAACTGGAAGAGAGCGAACATCACTCCAGTCTTCTAAAAGGGCAAGAAGGAGGAGCCACACAACTACTGGCCAATATGCCTCACCTCCATCCCTCGAAAGGTGATGGAGCAGCTAATCCTAGCGAGCATCTCTAGGCACGTGAAGGAAATGGAGGTGGTTAGGAGTAATCAGCATGGATTCACCAAGGGGAAGTCATGTCTGAAGAACCTAATAGCCTTCTATGATGGGATGACTGGCCATCTGGATAAAGGGAGAGGTGTGGATGTTGTCTACCTTGACGTCAGCAAGGCTTCTGACATTGTCTCCCATAATATCCTCATGCGAAAGCTCTGGAAGTGTGGACTAGACGAGTGCACACTGAGGTATATTGAGAACTGGCTGGATGGCAGAGCTCAGAGGKTGGTGATAAATAGGGTCGAGTCCAGTTGGAGGCCTGTGGTGTCTGCCAGGGGTCAGTACTGGGCCCGGTGCTGTCCATCTTGTTCATCAATGACTTCGATGAGGGCACAGAGTGTACACTGAGCAAGTTTGCAGACGATACACAGATGGGTGGAATGGCTGACACTCTGGAGGGCTGTGCTGCTATCCAGAGGGACCTGGACAGGSTGGTGAGTTGGGCAGAGAGGAACCTCATGAGGTTCAATAAGGACAAGTGTAGGGTCCTGCATCTGGGGAAGAATAATCCCAGGCAGAAGTACAGATTAGAGGTCGACCTTCTGGAAAGCAGCTCCAYGGAGAAGGACCTGGGAGTCCTGGCTGACACYAAGTTARCCATGAGKCAGCAGTGTGCCCTCGTGGCCAAGAAGKCCAATGGGATCCTGGCTTGCATCAGGAGGAGTGTTGCCAGCAGGTCAAGGGAGGTGATTCTGTCCCTCTACTCAGCTCTGGTGAGGCCTCTGGTGATTACGGGAATAGAACAACTCTTGTACAAAGAGAGACTAAGTTGAGCCTGTTTTCTCTGGAGAAGAGAAGGCTGAGAGGGGATATGATTAACATGTATAACTACATGAAGGGGGAATGTAGGGAGGAAGGGACCAAGCTCTTCTCATTGGTCGCCARTGACAGGACAATGGGTAATGGGTGYAAGTTGAAACACAGGAAGTTCCATGTCCATATGAGGAAGAACTTCTTCACTGTGAAGGTGAACAGGCTGCGCGGGGAGGTTGTGGAGTCTCCTTCTCTGGAGGTCTTCAAAACCCGCCTGGAGGCCACCTTGTGCCACATGCTGTAGGTGTGCCTGCTTGAGCAGGAAGGTYGGACTAGATGATCTCTAGAGGTCCCTTCCAACCTTAACCATTCTGTGATTCYGTGATAGAGAAAATATTTGCCGCAAATACTTTATTTAAAATCAGTCATCATGCTAATATTCTTGCAGTAACGTTTCTTTTACTAGACTAGTTCAGTATTTTTAACACTCTAAATTCTCACAATTTTATAATAATTATTAAATATATAATATTTTCTTAAATGTTCAACTTCTGGAAAAACTTGATCCACTCATTAAAATATTAACCCTTTAAAAGAAAAAAAGAAAAAAGAAAAAAGAAAAAGAAAAAAGAAAAAAAAAAGAAAAAAGAAAAAAAATGAAAAAAGAAAAAAGAAAAAAAAAAGAAAAAAAGAAAGAAAAAAAAAGAAAAAGAAAGCCCTTCAATTTATAGCATGTAGTAATAGAGTGAGAATTTATATAAGTGAGTACAGAGTGTATATATAATTAAACAGACAGCAGTCATTTAGTAGACATTACCTGGTGCTAGAATACAATGTTTATTTCTGACATGTAGAAAAGTAGCAGCCATGATCATAAAAGTTTAACAAGTGCGACATCAGAGGGAAAAACAAGGTTTGTTTTGTTTTTGTTTGCAGAGGTTACAAGGCTGAAGACTTTGTGTAAAAAGAAAACAGAAGAAAGAAAATATCCTAGGAGGTGGGTTGTGATCTCTGTGGGTAGACTGAGAAACAATAGGTTTAAAATGTCCTGCAAGAGGTTTACAGTAAACTTACAGAAGCATATAAAACTAATAAACTTATTTAAGAACTTGTAGTAGATTGTTCATGAAAATTGTGATATCCACATTGCTAGCAGAAGGTTAAAAAAAAAAGTTCAGAAAGGTCAGATACAGTTCATCTTAGTTTTGGATAGAGGAAAGAGTAGATGGCCTCCTTCATTTCCCTCCCAGCCTGACTTTATATCCTTCTGTAAATAAGTAAATAAAAAGAATCTCAATCAGTTAGATTTATAAGGTAATCTGACAAGCTCTCTTTACAGTAAATTTCTAAAAAGAAAAAAAAAAATCTTTTAAATTAAAGCTAAACAAAAAAAAGTAAAATAAAGATAAAGGTTTTATTAACATAGTTACTAAAACAAACAACCAAAAATCCTCTTTAATCAGAGAAAGATTAAGTAGCCTAGATCCAAAAATATATATTATTTATATATAAAAAAAAAATCTGCCTATTATTTCTTTACAAGATGAAAACTCAGGAAATTCCAGCATATCTAGCTGGCAGAAAACTTCCCAGAAAAGACTTTCCCTCCACTAGCTTATTTTTCCATCCCCTTGATAGATGGACTATGGGACTGTGTTCTCCTGCTACTCTCTTTCAGCCCATGTGCTCTACTGCTTCAGATTCCCTGGTGTTACTGAGAGCACTTCACACTTTCAAATCTTTGTATTTTGTGTTTGTCACCCTTCACACTCTGGAGCTTCTCTCCTGGGACATATCTACTTGTTTATCAAGGAAGTAACAATTTCTCTAGATGTTTTCACCTGTCCTAAAGATTCTCTCTTAAAATAAAATAACACAAAATCCAGGAACAACAGTAACAGGGCATTATTCATTAGAAATACTTTGGGCTTTTTTTTTATTTCTTTTTTTTTTTTTAATTTTGTATTTTAAAATTCCTTGGGTAAATACTGTTAGCACTGCTCTGTAAGATATTTTTTTATTGAATTAAACTTCAAATGAAATCATAGCATGTTGTGGCTACGTCTCTACTATCAAACTAAATGTGCCAGGGATAGTCCTCTGTATAGAGGCCAGCTGGCAAGGAGCATCTCACTTTTACATGATTAAACTCTCTTATCTTCCAGCACTGCACAATCTATGAAAGAAAATGGAAATCACTGTCTTTCAAATGAAACTCACCACACATTGGTAAAGGATTAGCTGGCCTGAGTCAAATATATATCCTGGACTACTTAGAACAATTTAGGACTACTAAAATGATCAAAGGATAAGAGCATCTGTCTGATGAAGAAGGACTGAGAAAGCTTGGCCTCTTGTCCAGAGAGGTTGTGAAGTCTTCTTCCATGGAAATATTCAAAGACCTTCTAGACATAATCCTGAACAATGTGCTCTAGGTGATCCAGCTTGGGTAGGGGGATTGAACTAGGCAATCTCTAGAGGTCCCCTCCAACCTCAACCATTCTGTGATTAAGCATTAGTAAGCTTAAATGAATTTCTGTGGCTGGAAATCCATTCTGGCACTTTTGAAATCAATAGAAAGACATCTGTATATATTTTGCACAAATTGGGGCATAGGCACCCAACTAGTTCTTCACTTAGTCTTTTAAAATTTATTTTTCAGATGCCTGTTATTTCTCACACACACACACACACAAACACTGACACAAACACATACACACACACACAAACACACACACACTGTGTGCTGCTTAGCATAGGATTTACCTTTACATAGGAGTTAGGGAAAAGACCCTAACTCACACTAAAAATAGATGGTATATTTGGTCTTTGCTGTCTAAGAAAGGTAGGCTTTTAAAATAATAATACTTATT
>NW_020454139.1:196538-197529 GCF_003342845.1 Nothoprocta perdicaria | reverse complement strand
AAAAAAAAAAAAAAAAAAAAGGAAAATCCCACATACAAACATGGAAAACAGAATTATTCATCATATGGTCCTTGAAAACACAAAAAGAAGTAGGAAAAAAAAAAAAAAGATTTCACAAATATCTTTGATGTCTGTCCATTACTCCAGGAAACATCCTGAATACATGAGAAGAGGTGTAAACAATCTAAATTGGTTGGGGTAGAATGGGATACCTCACATGACTGGTATGACATACAAAATCATTTCCTGTTTGGAAGGACACAACACTGGAAAAGGAGGGACTATTGAATAGTTTTAGAAATAGTTGCTCTGAGGACTGGAAAGTAAATAGATCTAAGCCTGCCAAAAGGCTACAGTATATAATATATACATAAAATAAAAGAAATTCTAATATGATGGAAATCTACTGCAAAACAAAAGCCAAATGAATGAGGTAGATGGTGAGGGGCATAAAATAAAAAAAATAAAATAAAATAAAATAAAATAAAATAAAATAAAATAAAATAAAATAAAATAAAATAAAATAAAATAAAATAAAATAAAATAAAATAAAAATAAAGTAAAATAAAATATATCCTGACTATTAATGGGTAAATGGGTAATTGGAAATATCATGTGCAGATTGTCCAGTGATTTCTTAGACTACATTAAGAACATTTGTTTTGAAAAATAAAATGGAAAATAAAAAGATATTTTTTCTTGAACTAAATTGTTACYCTTAGAGGATAACTTTATATCTCATGGAGGATAACTTGATACCTCCTAAAGGAAGGCAGTGAAACTTAGGTGAGAATATTGATTAAATATTTATCAGAATCCCGATTTCCTGAATAAGTTTGCCCTGCCGTATTCTCGGTCCACACACTAYGCAGAATCACAGAATATTCAAGGTTGGAAGGGACCTCTAGAGATCATCTAGTCCAACCTTCCTGCTCAAGCAGGCACACCTACAGCATGTGGCACAGCGTGGCATCCAGGCAGGTTTTGAAGA
>NW_020454139.1:188825-195883 GCF_003342845.1 Nothoprocta perdicaria | reverse complement strand
TTGTCCTTGTTGAACCTCATGAGGTTCCTCTCTGCCCAACTCACCACCCTGTCCAGGTCCCTCTGAATGGCAGCACAGCCCTCTAGAGTGTCAACCACTCCACCCAGCTTAGTGTCGCCTGCAAACTTGCTCAGGGTGCACTCCATGCCCTCGTCCAGGTCATTGATGAACAAATTGAACAGCACCGGGCCCAGTACTGACCCCTGGGGGACACCACTGGCCACAGGCCTCCAACTGGACTCGGCCCCATTTATCACCACCCTCTGAGCTGTGCCATCCAGCCAGTTCTCAATACACCTCACCGTGCACTCGTCTAGTCCACTCTTCCGGAGCWTCTGTATGAGGATATTATGGGAGACGGTGTCAAAAGCCATGACTACCTTCACTTGACTACCTACACTACCTTCAATCACACTCCATTTGGTGATTTTATTCTCCAGAAATGAAGCCATTATAATTATAAGTGCATGAATCCTCCTTTCAAAGCATATAAATTCTTTTTAGAGGTAATATYGAGAAGATACTAATTTAGATGCAGTAGTTTTCAAAATCATTTAATCAAAACAATCAAAACCGTTACTTATATTTAGAAACAAAACAAATAAAAAAAAGTGTTTGCAGACTAATGAGCTAAGCATTTAAAATCTATATAATGCTCCTAGAAAGGCAGCTAGGCAACATATGAGGTAAGGCAACATATGAGTTTTCTCACCCAAGAGTAAATCCAAGAGTAAATGTGGTACAGTTTTCCCACTTTGTGAAGTGCTTTTTCCTATTTTCCCACTTTCTGAAAGATAAGCTATTTCACATTCACTAAGAAATATTATAGAAGAAATATGGATAGTTACTACAAAGTGGGGGTGAACTAGAACTAGATCATAAATTTGAGTAAATTAGATTTTATGCTCATTATATGTGAACTCTATTTCTAATAAATGCACTTCAAAGTTTCTAATATTAAATGAAGAATACACTAAAAACAACAGAATTAGATGTTTATGAATCCTGCCACTCCTAATCTGTTAAAAGAACCTTTTACTCTGAAATAGCAATTGTTTGAATGTTTCTGGAATTAGGAAAATGGTGATCTTGACCTAATTCGCAGGCTGTGTGCAATGGCTAATGCATCCTGCTGAATGGCTGAAGAAAGGCATCATTTACAATTGAATACACATTGCATTGCCATGCAGTTTAGCTTAATATGAGAAGAAGCAGCACAGCTACGTAGAATTCCAGTTCTGTGTAAACCAGTTAAGAGGAAGTAAATCACATTGAATAAAACTACGCATGATCAGGAAGTGATATGTGTGCCTGTTAAGTTCATACATGAAATTCAATGGACTGTTTTTGCATATATGTCAAAGTCCTCACTCAAAAGGGGTAAGCTTTATCTCCTTTTTACAGGCAATACTAGTATCCTTTTTTTTTTATCCACCATTAAGGGCGAAGGTGACCTCCACAGACAGGAGACATCTACAAGGAAAATAGATTTGTTGATGGACACTGTATATGGATCACACCAGGATAGATCTCTGACTGCTGAGGTGGGATTTATCTCTAAGCTTTACATTCAGTGGTGAGAAATAGATAACTTCAGGGAGACAATTCATCTGACCGACATAAGGGGACTAAGCTGAGTAGCTCAGACTTATGTACATCTAACTTTAGATGCCTAAAGTTAGGGTAAATGAATCTCAGCACAAGTGCCTGTGACTGTCAACTCTGAGTGTGCTTAAAAAAAAAGTCTGTCTGTGTACTAAAAAATATCACCCTTCAAGGAAAAAAAAAAAAGTTTAAAAAATGCATGATTTGATTGCAGAGTGAGATAGACTTTGTGATAGTTCTCTTAGATTTTAAAGTTTTTCCTTTATGGATAAAAGAGAGTACTGAGAGAGACTGGTTAGTCAGGTACCATCTAAACCAAGATAATATCAGCATGAAAATTAAAAATGCAAAGAACAAATGTGTCAGTATAGTGCTTTGCATGACATTTCCCTAAACCCAAGCAAGTATAATTTTAATAAAACTACCAAAGAGGACCTGCCTAACTTAACAATAAGAATGGTCATTGTGCAAAACAAACAAACAAACAAATAAATAAATAAATAAATAAATAAATAAATGAAATTTCAGTTGGATGCCACATATTATGAGGGAGAATATATGATTTTTCACCTTTAAAATACCGCATTACATTCTGAAGTTAGAGTCCAATAGCATAGAGTCAACATTTTAACTCTAAGGATCATCACTAGAGCTGGAATAGGAGTCACATTTACAGTCCTATTTACCCTCTAAGGCTTCAGAAAGGAACAAATAAGTATGATTAGGCAATGCATGATTTATCTCTAATGTGGCAACTTTTCCTCTAGTTTAATGACTGATGGAACTATTATCAGCCAGCTCTTTATGTCCTTTCTGCAGATAGCAGCCTGATCTACAGCAGTACTCCTAATAGTATATGACAAGAAATAGCAATTTTCTTAACACTTCCTTAAGACCTAGCCTTGCTTTAGGTTATGTTGTGTAATTTATTCTGTCAGTTAGTATAGTTTAAATTGGACTAAATGATGTGTCAGGAAGGTTAAATAAATGTCTGGCAAGAGATGGGGATGTCAGGTCTAAACTAGCAATCAAAACATTCAATGACCAGAATTTGTCTTGAGATTATTATTATTATTATTATAGAACTTGCACAAACATATATTCCAGGTTGATTTGGGTACATAAATGAGAGATTCATGTTAAAAATTCTCCGCATTTCTTAAAATTCTTCCATTTTCTTCCACCTCTTTTACCATTTCTACTAAATCTTCTTTCTTATAYCCACTGTACTGCACATATATAAGACTAAATAAAAAATAAAAGGAAGAAGAAAATGTTATGTGGGTAGTTTTGCATACCATSTCAACTCTTTCTATGCTTCTGCTTAACCTAAGGCTTTGAGAGAATAGTTCAAAGTCCTGGGATTCAAACTTGAATTACACTGTTAATTACTCCAATGGGAGCAATGGGAGGAAAYGTGCAATCCTTATCCTCAAATCAACCAAAAGGTTCACTCCTTATCCACTCAAATGTTTTTGTGATTATGATTAAACTGTCAGGAAAAAATAATGACTCATTGCCTATGACATTTACATGTAAACCATCAGCCAAAAATATCATTTGTTTTCATCATGAGACTTCAAAATATTCCATCAAAAGTGACATATCACTTAGAAATCAATGAGAGCTATTAATTTCATGTCTAGCATACTGGAACACAGGCCATAACTAACTGTATTGCTGGAAAMAGTGTAGCTGAACAAGCACTCTACTTGGTTCATATTAAAATATCCTGCTTCTCATCAGGGTCAATTAAACCTGTACTGAGTGCTTTGCGAATACATTTTTTTTGTTGTTGTTCTGTTGATATCCACACTAACCTGCTTGGGTCCCTCATTGCAACAGTGTTTGTAACAGCATCTTTGTAACGGTGCAATGTATAAGTAGACATTGGTTTAGCACACAATACTCATGGAGACAAAGAGCACTTCATTCAGTGGAGAACAACTTTCTTTTTCAAGAGTCTAATGCACAGCTCATTGAAATTCGTGTTAAAATTCTTATTGTCTTAAGTGGAACATGAGCTTATGGTTTTCGAGCAGTGAGTCCATGCTCGAGCAGTGAGCACATGTCCATTCTTGTGTCATTCAGGACACAAAAAGCACAATGGTGGGGGGAATGAAAATAAGTAAATTCTGAAGAGTTTCCTTTCGTCTTCTCCACAAAAGAAAGATAGTCCTAACAAAGCCATCAGATAACAAACAGGAAACTCCTGCTTCTACAAGTGCTCCTTGTTGCCACTAGGCATTTTAATGATTCCATTTAACAGTATTGTTTACTCAAAACTGACTATTAACATGCTGAGATAGTTACAGTCTTTGCCAGTAGAGTTCTACTAAAGAATGGGAAGGTGATTGCCTGAGAATTTTGCTCTTAAAACTATAGATCAAAAAAATGCTTACTTAAAATTGTAAACAATGCTTAAAGAGGAAAAGAAAATTAAAAGGAAAGAGTAGTGAGAAATAAAGATGAAAGATATAAACAAGGGGAAGAGCTAATGAAGGAACTTAAATGGAGTGAGAATTCCTTTGTGGAACAAATGGTGGTCGTTAACAAATCATGATGTTGCAAATATAAAAAACTAAATAATAAAAATAGTGAGGTAGTATAAATGTCAAAGGACATTTCTGGCAAACATAAAGTATAATCTTCAATATGTTGAATATTACAAAGATTGCAGATTCAAGTAAAGTCCTAAACAGTACTTTTCTTTCTGTTCTCTTTAATGTATTGCTTTAAACATGGCTCAGTACAATTAGGGTATCTTTAATTCTGATTTTAGATCCTGGCAATTCAGCTATCATCAGATAAACTTCTGTCTCATCTGTTAAATACTGACTAGCACTTTATACTTGCTAAATATTTACTCATCTTCCCCTACTAATATATGAATGATATTTTATCAACACAAGTCATATTGTCACCGAAAACTGGGAATAAACCTCTTAACACCAATGTAGTATTAAGAAGCAGGCATTCACTTTATTGCAGCGCTGGATGCATGGGGGATAGCTCCATCTATCGTGCATCTCCAAGGTGTGTTTGCTAAAACTTTTTATTTCTCTATTATGTACATATGCATTAAATTCTAGGAAATGATCATACATATTCATTCAGTTTCCTGGAACTAATTACAATATACCCCACCCTCACATGCATGCGCCCTCTATCCCTTTGGTGGTCTCTGGTGGTCCTTTTGWGACCCCCTGGTGGTCGTCTTCCTGGAAGTCACTTCCATATATGGCTTCATTTTCACTCAGTAGGCCCTGTTTTGGTTCTACTGTCCTGCTTAAACCAGTTCCACGAAGATACGGAGGTCCTTATCTTCATCTTCTACCGGTGTTTGTTCTTTTTGTCTGTATTCTCTCATMATATACCAGCAACACCTGCTCTTTTGTCCCTCTCCTCTCATAATATACCAGCAACAACAGTGAAGATATGTCCTTGGGTGCATCTTCTTCTGGGGTTTCTCATAACAATGTTACTGATGTCTAAAAGTATATATCATAGGCTTAAACTGTCTGCTAAAGATTTTTATACCAGCTTTACAATTACTGTCTTAGAAAGGCCATGGCTACCTTAAAATACTTGCATTTTACTGCATATATTTGTGATTTTTTTAAGATTATGTCAGTATTTGGATATTTGCACTGATCAACCCTGAATGGTTGTTGAATCTGTCTGTGTATGAATCTTCTGTGAGACTCTAAGATGAAGAGTTCAAAGATAAGCTTTTTAAAAGTGCTCACTAAAAATAAGAAAAAAAGAGAGAAAATATGCTATTCTTTTATCTCATAGCAAAATCAATCTGTTTTCCCTGATAATGTATAAGTAAGTACTATCACATGTGTAAGCACTATCACATATAGTTGTACCTGAAATAAAGATCCATTTGTGCAGTAGCATATGCTTCATTCTTTATTTTCATTCTAACTTAGCTGACATGCAAACAGACTTGCAAATATATTGAATAATCAGTTAATCAACACTTTTCCCTTTGGAATATTCTTCCAGAATTTCTATTCTGAAAATTCTGTCCTTGTATGTATATATCTACCTGTTATAGACGAGACAAGCCAATTTTCTCATCTACCATTTATTGAGTAAGCTGGGTACAGAGAATAACAGCGCTGGGGCAGCCTGGAGACAATCCCTCTCAGGCTCCCATCTTTCCTCTCTTGGGGCTCAGTATTTATAGTATATAGTCCTTCTAGTCCTTTCCTTCTTCCTTTCCGTGATCTTTGTGGCATCCCGATGTTATCAGCAGTCTCAGCATCCCAATGTTATCAGCAGTCTGGATGATCCTAGATTGTTTCCAATGTTCCTTGATTGTTTCCATTGTTATCAACAATCTGCGTAATCCTCGATTTGGATGGCATTTGGATGGCAGACTCAGCATCTTGAGTTCCGTGGTCTTCCCCAGAAGTCAGTCATGCCTGTAAATCTAAGTAAGCTATTCCTGCTTATAATCGTTATTCCTAGTTTTGATTAACTTTAGGGAACAAACATTTATTACATACCTACTGCACATATTGTATAGAACTCTATATAATATATCCAAATATGTTATATATAATTACTGTATAACTTACTGTACAGATATATAAGATACAATGGAAAGTACCTGAAACATTCATTTTGTTTTGAAGTGCAAATGCTTTATGAGATTATCCACAGGAAGAAATTCTGATGCTGGCCATATTTATTATCCATAGAATTCTAAAAGGTTGAAATATTGAGCATTCCTTTCACCATCAGGATGCGAAGAAGAAATAAGTCAATTAAACAATGAATTTCTTTGAAAATAATCTAAAAATGAAGTAGTGAGATACTATTTTGAGGTGTGAGTGCTGCATGATCCAGCAACAGCTGAAGAGCAGTATTTGTGTTATTTGTGAGAAACTATAACTTCTTCATTTAGAGTATTTCAGTCTTTTTCTTTTCCCTTTCAGCCACCCTTTTTCTCTTTTTCTATCTTCAGTGACAACTGCTATAAACTAGGCAGCTGTAGATGTTAAAAGCAGTGGCCCAGAGAACCAAGAATTGTATGTGTGTGGCAAATTGTTCCCCAAAAGTCGTTACTTTAGGAGCCAAATGAAAAGAGTGATTTTTTTCCAGTCTGTAACTAAGGATTGTGCTGCTGAAATCTTTATATTACCTGGGAATGAGTCCATAAATTTTAAGCAACAAAATTGACAGCATTTTCTTATTACAAGAGTTATGAATATATTCAAGCCCACTTAATGTCATCTTAAATTTGCCTCGGCATTTTTTTGACATTATCTGAGATCTTCCCATATAAACTGACTTTGCCTCTGATAAATGAAATCTCCAAAGATGAAGAGATGAAATTTATATATATATATATATATATATATACACACATATACATATATAATATTATATATATATATGTATATAATTTTATAACATGAAGGTTTTATAACATAAAG
>NW_020454139.1:168048-188615 GCF_003342845.1 Nothoprocta perdicaria | reverse complement strand
CATATGGTTTGCTAAACAGACAGCAAACATCTTTCAAGGAAAGAATTTTCTGCTAAAATTAGAAACATTAAAYCACAGTTAAAAAATCTGTAAATACGCACTGTAGCTTGCAGTGATAATCAGACTTCTAATATAACTTTCATGTTTCATATTGATCCCATTCTAGAAGAGAGGAATGTTTGTAGAAGACCTTTTCAATATTACCATAACTGGGAAAAAAGTTATTCTCAAAATCATTAACAACCTATGTTAGGTGTGTTTGTTTTCTAGTCAGATATCTAGATTTTATGTACTTTGAAAGTTATTGTAGTAAAAGAAAATAAAATAGCAGTAATAATACTGAAAAGCAAGTAAAATCCAAAATAAAATACAAGAGTCAGCAATGGCCTTGGAGTGCGGATGAGATTTGGAGAGGCAAGTTTTTTTTTCTTTATTATAATAGGCTCTAGTCCACTATGTTATTAATACTGGCTGAATAACACATTGGAATTTCTGCAGATTTTTGCATTACTGACTGATCTGACTGATCAGGATCTATTTAAAAAAGTACAAAAGTGATCTATTTAAAAGTAGGATTCTACTAATAATGAATTGATTTTAAGATTAAGAATATGCAGAATCATTCAGACTCATCTAAAAATTATGTTCATCTGTAGTGTTAAACAATTGTATTCATCTTTACCTTATATTTTTTTTTATAAGAAAGCTTTCAAAATTGTAAAATATTTATTCATAAAATCACATTGCTATAAAAATGGTAATAAATCTGAAGACTTTCTGGAATGTAGTTTTGAGCTCTTCTGGATGTAGTTTTGAATGTAGTAATACTGCTACATATTCTCTTTTATTTTTTCTACAAAAGATTACTCTGCAACACAACTTTTTTTCTCAGAAGGCCAATTTCCAATAAAGGTAAAGTGAGAAAATGTCCTCATAACACCTTAAATGTTCTTTCTTTTAAATTTGGAAACAGTTACACTTTTACAACCTTCAATATACTACATTTTATGAGAATCAAACAGCAATGACCCATGTAATAAGTACAAATAAATAAATATTATGCTTAGAAATAAGTAAAAGTTAACTTAAGACTTGGAGGGTTTTTTTTCTGATGTAGGTTGTCTTGGTTTTGTTGTTATTGTTGTTTGTTTTTGTTGTTTTTTTCATCTCTTGCTTTGTTTTGTCTTCAGTTCTCTGTGTAAGAACAGATTAATTTATCATGTAACTCTAGCTTGAGCTCAGGCCCAAAATATCTTTTGATGTCAGTAATCAGTATTTAATGATAGGTGATTATTGGGGAAAACAAAAACAAGAAAAAAACTCCTACTTTTCGCCAAAAATTGATTTCCACCCTGTCAGTCATACACTGAATAAAAATGGAAAGCCAAAAGTGGTTCCTCACTTTCATTGCCGATATACATGAGTAGACTATTTCAGCCACATCCAGTTTCCAGCAGGGACGTTGCTAGGTGACTGGGAGGAGGCTATGCAACCTATYGTTGAACTACAACAGCTATATAAATAGTGCTTTTCAGAGCAGAAAAAAAAAAAAAATTCTTTGTTTTCTTTGTTCTCTTAAGACTGTTAGTAGAAATGCTGCTGCTGATGGAAATCTTAATGTGATTTGAATCATCTGGCAATGGATTAATGTTGCTATAGATGGTCACACCATCTATAATGCATTTATTTATTATGTATTCCATCTGAGAAATGCATCACATGATAGTCAAGTAAGAAGAATATCTTCTATCCTAGTTTACTCAATAAATGATAGAGATATGACTCAGTGAAACAAGGTGGGAATGAATGATCAGTGTACTATAAAATATATATTTTTAATTTCACACTTTTTTACCTCATAATATTTTGGGAGAGTTTGATCTGTATTTTCTCTATACATATTGGTATGAAAGATACTGCATTATTAATAGGATTTGAAGTTCTATATTTTACATTTTGAGTAGACTATTATTTATAGTTATATGATATTTATAGTATGGAATAGAATGGATATTACTTATAAAAGACTTTATTTTATATTTTTTTCTTGTTCTAGTATAAATACTTTGGTCACTAAATAGTAAGTAAATTATAGCAAAATTTGTTTTGTAAAGCTGGATCTCACGTGGTAAAAGAGGATATTTAATATTTTGATCCCTTGGATATTTTATGGACTCCATATTTGTTATGCCTGAACAGCTTGTTGGAATTCAGATATGATATGTTAGGATACTGCTGTCAGCATTCTGAGTTAATAGCTGTCAATTGTCTTTTTCAGTTTCATCAGGAGCCACCCCCTGCTGCTCAYGGTTCAATTTAAACTCAGGTCTGGCACCTGGGTATGTCTGTGGGCATTGTGGAATAATGCGTCCTTACCTGTCCCATCCTGTCCTGTCCTGTTCATCTCTGTGGATGGGCCTCACCGTCGGTAACTTGTCTCCCAGAGAGGCCTTGTGGATATGCTGTGAATCACTGTTTCCTGGATGGACTTTGAAGCTGAGTTGTAGCCTTGCCTCCAAGCCCGTATTGAATTCCCATTATTTTTGCTCTTGACAGGACTTCCAGAATGGACCCTGGCCCTGACTCATCACTTGTTGTGCCTGATGCTGTCAACGGATTCTGTTGACCCAGCACTCAGCTCTGTCAGCTATGGTCAGATCCTACAGGACTGGACCTACTGTGTGGGGCATGAACAGGACTGGGCTTGCCTCGCTCACATGATTTTGCCATTTGATTTGCCATGTGAAAGGCCAAAAGGTTGGCATGAACCTGCTATAAGGATATGGGGGATGTGAAAACATCTATTTTGTTACATTCTCTTATTAAGGATTATTCAACATGCCAGAAATATCAAGTGAAAAGAAAACTGGTCAGCTAAGAGATCAAGCTATTCAACCCATTTTATCCCATTGGATCTTGAAAAACTCCAAGAATGAAGAATGTGCAGCCTAGCTAGATGACTTATTCCAGTGCTTAGCTGTTCTTAAGGTGAAAAAGCTTGCCCTTAAATTGAGACTGAACTTCTTTTGTTTCAAATTCATGTAGTACCTGCATTATTGTGCACAATTCAAATTCTTCAWCTCAAAAATATGTAACAGAAACAGAAAAGGTGAAGGATATGAGAATGATTAGAACTGCAGAATGATTTCCATATGAAGAACAATTAGACTACGGTTGAAATGATAAAGATTAGGTCTACAAAATGCTTGTTCACTTATGTCCTTCGGGACCTTGGACAACAAAGTTTGTCCATAGTATAATGGACAATAAGCTTTTATGATGGCAAAAAGTATATGTCAAAAGTCAAAGAACAGATAGGTGGAAGGAAGAAGTGAGACGGACCAAAAGAACATCTTCAAAAATGCTTTTAGGTGCGGAAAATTTACTGCAACTTGAGGGCCAGCCATCTGACCTCTTAGACAAAAGCAGCAAAACAGCACAGTGAAGAGAGGCATAAGTAGCTCTGAACAACAAACATCATGTGTCCTTGGGGAGGGAAAGCAGGCAAGGCAAAAGAGGCATTGAGAGTTATACCAACAATATTCAGAAGCATTAGACAGGTTTTTGTACTCTTAATGTGAAGTGTGCAGTGTAAGATTTTTACAGCACATAGTTCTGTCCATTCTGCATGCTGGTTCTGCTTTATGTTYTAGTATAATGTACTTGTGATCAGATATCAGACATCTTGTAAACATATTCTTTCATACATACATATACATGTTTATGCATATTTGAAGTAAATGTTCCTTGGATTGTCTGCCTAAAAATTACTCTAAGATATACAAAGATTCAAAGATTGCATAACTAGTTGCACACTATGAAACTGTTGTGTATTAGCTGTCAAATTTATTTTAAAGTTGTCTTTTACTTTAGAATTATGGATTTGTTTTTCTTTCTCCTGTAATTATTTAGATGATTTAGCAGCTTTTCAGTTCAAATTAATAACAGAGTTAAAGTGAAGAATATTATTTCAGAGATTTTGGTTGATTTACAGACTTGCAACATATATGCTTGTGATGGTGAGCGAATCTCTAAATCTCACTGTATAATATATTTTAGAATATGATAGAAGTTTTTGTTTTTCAACTGTTGTGCTTTGAGTACTTCCAATGAGAGCCATCAAAAAAAAATCAAAATGTGGAACACAGTTACACTGAGACAAGATATCATCGGGATATGTTTGTCAAAACTTTGGGAAAAAGCAATCAATTGAGTAAGTTTTATAGGTTAGCTTTCATAATGGATCTTTAAGGGCTTTTCTCTGAGTTCACAGACTCCAACTTTTACAGGTCTTGAATTTCTGTCATTCTACTTTTTCTAGCTGCTCTTTCAGTAAATTACAGAAATAATTTCCAAGGCAGAGGATTCTCGAGGAAGATAACAATAAAGAAAGAGCATTCTCTAGCATGATGGTAAAGCTGTTTATTTCTTAAGAAAAGTAAGTTTTAAAAATAAGTTTGACCTTTCCAAATTTCAGGTTTTATGAAAAAAAAAAAAGCCTTTTTAAATTATATGTTTACACGCTGAATTGCTCCATAGTTCTGAGCCTCAAATTCTCTTTCCTTTTCACTTCTCTACAGGGATGTTTAGAGTAATACTGTAGTCCTCCATGCCTCACTTTACTGTCAGGCAAGAAAACGAAATAAACAAAAGACTTTCTATGGCAGCACTTTCTAAACACTTTTGTGGCTTCTGTGAAACTCACTTTAAAAAAATAATGCCATAGAGATCCTTTTTCTATAACCTTAATTTAGAACTATTCTCAGAATTGACTGACAGCTAATAACCTTAATTTATCCATAATTTTCTGGTGCAATAAATGTCAATCTAATTCAGCCAGTCAAAGCAGCTTTTTAYTTCTCCTCCCCCCTCGGTTTCCTAAACTGGGACATTAATAGCCAAATAGTTATGTTTGACTGTGGGATCTGACTGTAACTTTTTAATAAATTTACTTATTTTCTGCCAAAGATTTTATGTTCATTTTCTCAGGTCAAAAATTCTAGTCACCTGCTTGCCCATCTGGGCATGAAAATATATCCTCTGGGAGTGTTATTCAAGAAACCTAAGCCATACAGTACAATTTATCCAATTCCAATAGACAAGAACCTTAACTTTTATACAAATATGAAATATATCTACCTWTACTAGGTTTTATAAGCACCAGTAATCAGGAAATTTTCATAGCTAGCAGTATCAAGAAAGAATGTCTCAAAATTCTGCTGGAAACAGTGGTAACAGATCTGTTGCAAACTGATTATTTAGTTATAATCAACAATTTGATTTCACATTCTAAGTTAAGAATGCCAGACTAGATTTATATTGACAGTGATAAAGCATTTTCATAAACACTATATTTTATTAATTTACTTAAATTCATAGTATACTAACCCCTTTATTTTAAATTCTTCGTTTTCTTTACTCTGATCAAAATTCATTTTTGATTACAGTTAATTCTGATTAACAGATTAACATTGGGGGAAAAGACTAACGTATAAGATATATTTTAAGTATCTTATCCTTTTAAATAGAATCCTCATCATTAATTAAGGATAATTTGGATGACCTCTGCTTTTATTGGGTTTACTTTGGAGATTTATATATTTTTTATTTTTTATTTTTCTGAAATAACATTAAGTATAAAAGTAAAATTAACGCATTTTCCCAGATTCTATCCTCAGTCGAAGAGGTTATATAGCTTATGCTGGAAACACAAATGTGTTGTGTAGGAAAAGTAGGAAAGAATTATCATCATCATCTTAGAAGCTGTTGTGCCGTGGAAATGTCATGTATCCCAAAAGATTATTAAAGTATCAGATAAGTATTCCATGCAAAACTTACAATCAGAAGTACACTTTGCACTAMAATGGACTTAAAAAAAATCTGTCCCTTTCTGTTCGTCTTGARTCTTGCTCTGAAGTACTGGCAAAATGGAAGACAGGAGGTATGCCACCGGGATTTATTATCATGTCAATAGAGGAACAGGTGAGAGAGTATGAAAAGAGAATGGCAGGGAATAAAATGCAAACAATAATACTAGTGTTTATAGAATGCTCTGATAAGCCCATTAAAATACATAAAATAGATAGAAGAGTTATATTTACTTAGAAGGAATTAGAGCTATTACCAGAAGGAAATCGCTTTCCTATATTTATAAAATGATTTTTGGTCTTCTTTTTCATTTTAGATTCACAAAACTTGTTTACTTTGTAATTCTGGAGGAACTGTTATATTTCCCTGGTACACAGCCATTCAAAATAAATGCCTGTTCTTCCCCTGTACACTTCAGTTTCCTGTATTACTAGTCCTATTGTCAATAATAGTGATAGGTGTACATCACTGGTTTCCTTATTATTATACATCTATTTTTTACTAAAATTTTGCTGTCCATTTACTGGAGCTGAATTTCTCTTTAACTTAGAGACCTTTGCTTTTGCCTCAGGTTGTAAGGTAGAGCTTATAGGAAGTCTTTTATCTGTCTTATAAATAACACTGCATCATGCACAAATGTTAACTGAGGTAACCCATTTCCCAGCACTTAGGTTTTAAGCAGATTGATCAGTTCCAAGAATTGCAGCCTGAAATACACCTGGTTYCCTTAGGACTATTGGTTACCATGCGGATGATAGCAAGAATGCCCAGGCTCAAGGACTCTTCAACTTGTGCYCTCTGCACATTGAAAAAGCTCACTAAACTGTAAGCAGTGAGAACACATTGCTCTCCAGCTTCCATTAGGAAGGGCCCACATAACTGCTTTAATTAAGCCAAAAAAGAGGAGCTTCACCTCCTTCTTTCATTTGGCCAGTTGCAAGCGATTTTGGTTGCTAGCATAGCTTAATCCTTAGTGATATGCTTGTTAAAACATGATTTTAGGATTGCAAAAGTAAAGTTGCTTAGCGAAGAAAGACTATCGGCATCAGCAAAGAGATTTTTTTTTTTCCTATTTTGAGGAGCTTCCCCTAAGATTAGAGCTTGATGAAATGTTGTTTTTCTCCTTTTTTTTTTGTTGAGTGTGAGAGGGTGGAGGGAAAGTGACCTACCTAAAAATATGGTTTTGATCATATAATTTGGTATTAATTTGCATAAAACTGATGGTTAGGAAGAAAAAATAAGGTAATAATTTCACAAAAGTACTAATGGTGTAAAATATATCATTCTTCTCTAATTGCCCATAACTTAAAATGGAAAGCAAAAAACTTTATTTTTCTTTATTATTAAAAATATTTTCTTTCTCTATTCATCACCTATTTTTAAAAATAATCTATTTAAAGTTCTATCTGGGACATCTTTGTGAGGCTTAGTTTGCATTAAATGGTCTATACCACATTCTAAAAAAAACATTCATTCAAGATTTCTCAAGACTCTTGTATGTATTTGCATGTGTGCATACATTTCATATTCAGAGAAGATAATGGGCAGAAATTGAGCAACTGGTAAAAAATMCTGTGTGATATTTAGTGTAGTTTGCATCTCAAGGTTCTTCTTTGTTTACTGCACTGCCATAGGCCGGCTAATAATGTCTTTGAAAGAGGAAAATACATGCAGCTCAAGGTAGAAATATGTCAGAAATATATTCAAACCATGTGAGAGGATATGATAATCTCTGTATGTATTTCATTAACTGTCTTGTGATTTTTCAGTCAAACAGCATGTCTTTGTTTTCTATCAATATTAGATTTCCCCAATATTCCCATTGGATTCCCAGGATTCCAATGGCAGACTTTTCTCTCCCTCTCACTCATCTCCAGAATCTTGGAAAGATGCATGAAAACCTTTATCCTCTGTGAACATAGAATGTGTCATGCCAGCAATGGGGCAAGACAGAGAAATCCAAGTGAGCATTGAAGTTCATACACCCCAAACTTCAGGCTGTTTCAGTAAAATCTAGACTTTTCAAAGCCACTTGCAATTACCTTATCCTTGATGCACAGCTGACACATAGCCTCTTCTACTTTTGCAGGTCTTCCTGCCTATGACGATGAAACAGTAAATTCAGGWGAAGTTCCGTACAGATCCGAAGTTATTTTTGTATATTAGAAAATATATACTAAGGAAAGAGCAGAAGAGCTAATACTAGCAAACAGAYATCTAGTTAAACTAGAAAAGAAATACACAGAAGACAGCATGGGTAGGAGTAACTAAAACAGATGGATAATGACCCCTAAAAAATACATCTTTTAACTAACAAACAAACAGAGATTTTATTTATTGTTCTTAAGACTTCCTAYAGGCAGGACCTTTGTCATCTGTAGAAGCATGATAAGGATATCTGGAAGACCAAGAACAACAACAAAATCTTCAAAGACGACATAAAATAAACAGAAAATTGAAAGGTTTATATAATCTGATTCCAAAAGTGCCTTGCTTGATGTTCCACTAAAGCACTTTTGAACTGCTATTTTCTTGTTGTATTATTAAAATAAGGATTTACCAGTGCTTTTCATAGGTGTGACATACAGATCTCCGGCTTTTGTGGCAGGCTTAACCTCCCACTGGTCCATAACTGCATTTAATGGATGAACCTTGGTCCACTCTCAGAAAGACAGACAAATACAGATAGACCAGTTTTAAACTTACAAACTGTTCTTAAAAAAGTGGGGGGAAAAATCTGCTCTCTAGCTAGCACACTAAGAGAACAGCTTACCTAAAATAGCCAGAACAATCTCTAAATAATAAATACTTAAACATTTCTATCTACTAACTGGCAGTGGTGCACAAAAAAAATAAGGGTTACTATAATAGTAGAATTGCAGATAAGATGAAATAAAAATGATCTATCTTTTTGTACTGTGTATGTTGGTGTATTGATATCATAATTGTCAACTGAACAAGAAAAAGATGAGATTTTGTACATGTATGTAAAAATACAAACCCAATATACATTATTGGGTTTGCAATATGCACACAGAAACAATAAAAAGAAATGATAAAGTAAAGTAAAATCAGAGTTTGAATGACTGTGTGAGGACTGCTTGAGACAGGGAAAATTAGAGAAAAAACAGGGCCTAACAGAAATTATGGCATTACAGAGGCTTGCTTGAGGTGAGATACAGTTACCACTTCCAGGACGGTTGGTATGTACAGAAGCTACTGCTCCATAATTCACAGACTGACAGACTGACAGAATCACAGAATATTCAAGTTTGGAAGGGACCTCTAGAGATCATCTAGTCCAACCTTCCTGCTCAAGCAGGCACACCTACAGCATGTGGCACAGCGTGGCATCCAGGCGGGTTTTGAAGACCTCCAGAGAAKGAGACTCCACAACCTCCCTGGGCAACCTGTTCCACTGCTCTGTCACCCTCACAGTAAAGAAGTTCCTCCTCACCTGGACATGGAACTTCCTGTGTTTCAGCTTACGCCCTTTTCCCCTTGTCCTATCACTGGCCACCACTGAGAAGAGCTTGTCCCCTTCTTCCCTGCATTCTCCCTTCCTGAACTTATACATATTAATCATATCCTCTATCAGCCTTCTCTTCTCCAGAGAAAACAGGCCCAGTTCACTCAGTCTCTCCTCATATGAGAGATGTTCCAGTCCCTTAATCATCTTTGTTGCTCTTCGCTGGACCCTCTCTAGGAGATCCACGTGCCTCTTATACTTGGGAGCCCAGAACTGCACACAGTACTCCAGGTGAGGCCTCACCAGAGCTGAGTAGAGGGGCAGAATCACCTCCCTTGACCTGCTGGCAACACTCCTCCTGATGCAGGCCAGGATCCCATTGGCCTTCTCAGCCACGAGGGCACACTGCTGACTCATGGTTAAGTTGGTGTCAGCCAGGACTCCCAGGTCCCTGTCCGTGGAGCTGCTTTCCAGCAGGTCGACTCCTGTACAGATTGTACTGGTGCCTGGGGTTATTCCTCCCCAGGTGCAGGACCCTACACTTGTCCTTGTTGAACCTCATGAGGTTCCCCTCTGCCCAACTCACCAGCCTGTCCAGATTCCTCTGGATGGCAGCACAGCCCTCCGCAGTGTTGGCCGCTCCACCCAGCTTGGTGTCATCTGCAAAGTTGCTCAGAGTTCATTCCGTGCCCTCGTCCAGGTCATTGATGAACAAGCTGAATGGCACCGGGCCTAATACTGACCCCTGTGGGACACCATTGGCCACACGCCTCCAACTGGACTCGGCCCCATTTATCACCACTCTCTGAGCTCTGCCATCCAGCCAGCCCTCGATCCACCTCACTGTGCACTCGTCTAGTCCRCTCTCCCGGAGCTTCCGTATGAGGATGTTATGGGAGACAGTGTCAAAAGCCTTGCTGAAGTCAAGGTAGACAACATCCACCGCTCTCCCCTCAGAAGGCTCTTCCTTCGTCCAGTTGGCCAGTCATTCCATCATAGAAGGCTATGAGGTTTGTCAGACATGACTTCCCCTTGGTGAATCCATGCTGACTGCTCCTCAACACCTTCTTCTCCTTCATATGCCTGGAGATTCTCTCTAGGATGAACTGCTCCATCACCTTTCCAGGGACGGAGGTGAGGCTGACCGGCCTGTAATTGCCCGACTCCTCCCTCTTGCCCTTTTTGAAGACTGGAGTGACATTGGCTCTCTTCCAGTCCTCGGGCACCTCCCCTGCTCTCCAGGACCTCTCGAAGATGATGGAGAGAGGGTGAGCAATAACCTCAGCCAATTCCCTCAGCACTCTTGGGTGCATCCCATCTGGGCCCATAGATTTTTGAGTGGCCAGTTTGCCTAAGTGATCCCTAACCCARTCCTTCTCAGCCCGCGGAAGGTCTTTCTTTAGCCCATTTACATCTCTTCCACTTGAGCCCTGCAGTTCATGGGGGGTCGCCTTAGCAGTAAAGACAGAGGCAAAGAAGGCATTTAGTAACTCTGCCTTCTCAGCGTCCTCCGTCACCAAGGCCCCTTCCCCATTCAGCAGTGCACTAACATTTTCCCTTGTCTTCCTCTTGCTGTTGACGTATTTATGGAAACTCTTCCTGTTGTCCCTTGACAACAGGAAGAGTCCCCTGTTGACATGCCTTGCCAACTCTAATTCCACCCGGGCTTGGGCCTTCCTCATTTCACATCTGCATTCTCTGACGATGCACCTGTATTCTTCCCACGTGGCCTGTCCCTTCTTCCACAAGCTGTACACTCTTTTTTTTCTTGTTCACTTTGCCTAACAGCTCCTTGCCYATCCATGCAGGTCTCCTGCCCCGCTTACTCGACTTCTTTTTTTGTGGGAATACATCGATCCTGAGCTTGGAGGAAGTGGTGCTTGAATATCAGCCAGCTCTCCTGGACTCCCTTTCCTTCTAGGACCCTGACCCCGGGGACTGCTCCAAGCAGTCCAAGCTCCAAGTTCCCTGAAGAGGTCAAAGTTGGCAACACAATCTTCCCTTCTAGCACACACTGAGAGTAATGAAGAGCGGAGCAGAATGGAGACACCATGGCAAAACTTTGTTGGCTTCCTGCAGAGGTGGTAATCTGATGGTGCCATGCAGCTGATGAGGGAATGGAGGGTGGGAGTGAAGAGACCAGACCAAACTCTGTTGTACTCCCTGCAGAGGTGGCAACCTGGTCTTACCATGCAGCTGATAAGCCACACAGTATGATAAGATGTCTGGTGCTGGGCCAATAATGGAGGCAGATCAGTCCGTTCCAATCAACTTTGCTCAAACTTCTCTTCATTCTAATCTCAATACAATCCAGTCCTAGAAGTTACCTGCTTCCAGGAAACAAGCACTCCTCACTGAACACACTCTCTAGACTTTCAGTTAACTCGGGAGTCTTTTTAAACCAATCAATAACAAAAGTATGTATAAGAGTCACTCAAGCTCCACTTAAATGTAAAGGAAAATATATAAAAGGTGAACTAAGGAAGGTAATAAGTAGGAAGAAGAAAAGAAGCAGGAAGGAGAGAAGGAAGACTCCCATCATAACTTATGGATCAGCAGACAGACTGAACCCCTTTCCTCCTTTCAGGTCAGGACACTACCTGAGGAGACTCCTTGACGTTGAGAACCCTCTCCCATCTTCTGGGGTGAGTGATGATTGTGCATTTGTACACTAGGCACTAGCTAAAGACCCCACACTGTAGTAGAGAATTTCCTATACTGACATCTGAAACCTGTTCTCTAAATGTTGTATATGAAAAAAATGTGCTATTTGTGAACTCGACTACTTGTTTGGAAGGCGATCGGACCTACAGTCAGCAGGCTGTTGGTGAACCTGATACTGCCAGTCGGGCCTATAGCTGATCACATCCCCAGGTCTGGGACTAGGATTGGATCCAGATGCACCTAGAGTCCTCTCAGGAGCTTGGAAAGCAAGGGGGTCCAATCAGAACCTTGTGGCTCAACAGGAAGGTGTCCTTGATAAGTCTGTGTATTATCTTGAACCTCCATGCAGCAGATAATAAGCGACTTGGCCATAGAATCTCATGATACTATTGTCCATATCCATAAAACCTATTACAGTTTCTTTCACACGAATGAACTGCATTGTGTTACTCACCTCTCGCACCCCCCTCCTCCCCGCCTCGAACTCGTTCCATAATAGAAGGTGATTGGACCTATGGTCGACAGACTGTTTGTGAATCTGGTACTGCCAGAGCCAGGCCCATAGCTACCACAGTATTTGGTATCCCTATTAAGAGATCAGTCCAGTTGCCCCCATTCCCTATAACCTTTGAGGATCAGCTGGAATGCAAGGGGATTCATCTCTTACCAAATTTTTGCCCCCTCCCCCCCGCCACCATCAAACCGCAACAATGACTACACAGCCTTTGTCAAATAATGGACAAATAAGAGACTTTAGTCAAACTGGATAGGAAAAAAATGAATAAGTGAAAAAATTTTGACCACATGGCAACATACAATTTTTAAACTTGGCGTTGAGATACACTCAAGCCATGAAGATTAGAATGACTTTAAGGAAAAAAAAAAAAGGAGTATATATATTAGATTAATAAAATTAATTATTTGCACTTGTCCTTATTAATTATAATGCATTTGTCCTTATTGAACTTCATGAGGTTCCTCTCTGCCCAACTCTCCAACCTGYCCAGGTCCCTCTGGATGGCAACCCTCTAGATTGTCGGCCACCAGATGGTACCCATCTTGGTACCATCTGCAAACTTGATCGGGGTGCACTCAGTGCCCTCATCGAGGTCATTGATGAACAAGTTGAACAGCACCAGGCCCAGTACTTACCCCTGGGGAACACCACTGGTCACAGGCCTCCAACTGGACTCGGCCCCATTTATCACCACCCTCTGAGCTCTGCCATCCAGCCAGTTCTCAATACACCTCACTGTGCACTCTTCCAGACCACTCTCCCAGAGCTTTCGTATGAGGATATCATGGGAGACAGTGTTGAAAGCCTTGCTGAAGTCAAGGTAGACAACATCCACAGCTCTTCCTTCGTCCAACTGTCCAGTCATCCCATCATAGAAGGCTATTAGGTTCTTCAGACATGACTTCCCCTTGGTGAAACTATTCTGACTACTCCTGATCCCCTCCTTCTCCTTGATATGCCTAGAGATGCTCTCTAGGATGATGTGCTCCATCACCTTCCCAGGGATGGAGGTGAGGCTTACCGGCCTGTAGCTGTCCAGCTCCTCCCTCTTGCCCTTTTTGAAGACTGGAGTGATGTTGGTGCTCTTCCAGTCTTACATTGGCTATCTTTCAGTTTTGTGTTGTCCCTCTTCAGTCCCTTTGGTGTTTCAGTAGTGGAACTTTTGGTGTTTCAATTTGTGGCTGTTTCTTCTAGTTTTATCAGTGGCCACCACTGAAAAGAGACCCGCCCTATCCTCCTCTACTGAGGTATTTATAGACACTGATTATATCCCTCTTCAGCCTTCTCTTCTTCAGGCTGAACAGGCCCAGCTCTCTCATCCTTTGCTCATAGGGCAGATGTTCTGTGTCCCTGATCATCCTCAAAAGATACAATATGATTATATTGTTATGTATTTCTGTCTTTATATTTATATGTATCCCTATAAGATATTTCACATTATTCTACCTGAGAAAAATGACTAAAAAATAAATGGAGAAGCTTGTACAAATCTGAAATGGTAGCAAGGGTTTCTCCAGTCCCTCTGTTCTTTTCTGCATCAACAATAATAAAATCAAAAATATAGGTACTGAATTTCCATATATATTTTTAAAAACTGTTGCTGACGGGGGTCGGCAAGCCTCGTTTGTTAGCTGGACTGTCCTGCGGTTGTCCTCACTCCAGGGCCCTAGAGAACARACATCAATATGGGGGATGCGGCAAAATGGCGTTTATTGCGCAGTTCAGTCTGCCTATATACTCCAGTAGAATGCAGAGACTCACCTACTGCCCAAACGGGAGACTAATTTCTACTTTTTGCCTTGTATGGCATGGGGTTATCAGTAAACTGCAWAAATTAATTATGCTCCTAACTCCCGTGACATCACGAGATCTTCCAAGYGCCATGCCCTATGCTCTATGCCCTGTGCTATACTACATCATCGCTACACGTTACACTTTCGCTAAGCTCTCTACCTTATTAAGYCCTAAAAGCACAAAAAACTCCTACAAAAAATATATAATTCATACTAAAGATTGTGTTTCAGATAAAATGTAGTTTAAGAAAACTCATCCGTTTCATTATATTTCTCAGAAAGGTGGACTTTTCCCTTTAATAYATATTTCAATCTGAGGAATGACATACTGGCAAAATGAAAACAAATGATAGTGCTATCTCCAATGAGACAATGTATTATTTCAAAATGTATGAAACGGCCCTTGCTCTGCCCTTACGACAGTTAAATGGTCAAAGTGAGACAGCCAGAAAACGTAGCTAACTCATTCAAGTAGACATGAAAACTGAGCTTTTTTTTTTTCTTTCTTTAATATGCAGAAAAAGGGGGATAGAAGGAGGAAATAGGGTTTTTTTGTGTGTGTGAGAGAGAGTTTTTGTGTATGAAATGTGGCTGCTGTAGTGTATACAAGCTGAAATCAGCAGGTGTGAATCAGGGAAGACAGTTATAAGTAACAGGGTATTCCAACGCCGAGTTTAAAAAAAAGAAAAAAAAGATTGGCTTTTTAGCATCATTCACTTCATTAGAGTATTGGAATGCAGCTAAAATTAAAATGACAGTAAAAGATAAAATAATCATATTGAATGATGGTCACATTGAAATTGACATCATGAATAGACACCTAATTGTCCAGCAGAATTTCTTATTTCAGGACTGAAATCTTCCCTGATGATATATATTTTCATTATAAATAAGCAGAAAGTTTATGTTTCATTTTCATTTGAAAATATATAATCTTTTTCTCTGTTTATTTTTTTCACTATTTAATTCTCTCTTTAAGTTGTTCTGAAGAATAATGCATTAATATTTTAAGGGGATTTGAAATCTTGGGAAATCAGTGAAAACATCAGTGCACACTCTGCTACAAAATACAGAAAGCAGGACTGATTTAATGGCTCAGATACAAGATCTCATCCCAACTCCCCTGAATGAGTTATGATATCACATTTTATAAGGAAAGTAAAAGCCTCACAGAAGACATATGTGCTTGACTCCACCTGGAGTGAAAAAAATGCAGATAGTTTTAAGAGATGAAGCATAAAGTTCATTAATAGGAGTTTTGTTTAATTACATCCCAACAAGACCTTCCTATTCATTATAGGCTAATGTTTGCATTTGCAATAGCTATCCTTAATTCTACTTTTTCAGAAGGAAATGGCAAAGTTCTTCTTCATTTAATTAGGAAATTAGGAGAAGTAATTATTCCAGCATTTCTTACTTTTTTCTCTACAAATATGACCCAAAGTAGCTCAGTGAAATTATGTTTTTTTTTTTTTTTTTTTTTTTCTCCGTAATACCTTATAAATGCACAGGCCATCTCAAATCCTAGAGGAATGCTGTGTATGTATTGAATAAAGACCTTGTATAAAAGCTGTAGAACAAACATCAATGTCAGTTTCATGGGGTGTTTTTGCTAAAGATCTGATAAAAATGAAACACTGAGATGAAATTGCTGTATTTTTTCCTCATATTCATTAAAAAAAATGGTAGCTCCCTGTATTTCTAATGCAACACAATTCCAGAATCACATTATAACATATTCACAAAATCACAGAATGGTTAAGGTTGGAAGGGACCTCTAGAGATCAGCCGGTCCAACCCCCCTGCTTCAGCAGGGACACTCAGAGCACAGGGCACGGGGCAGCATCCAGGCGGGTTGGGAAGACCTCCAGAGAAGGAGACTCCACAACCTCCCTGGGCAGCCTGTTCTAGGGCTCTGTCACCCTCACAAGAAAGAAGTTCTTCCTCACGTGGAGATGGAACTTCCTGTGCTTCAACTTGTATCCATTACCCCTTGTCCTATCACAGGCCACCACTGAGAAGCGCTTGGCCCCTTTCTCCCTACATAAATCTTTCAGATATTTATACATATTAATCAGATCTCAACCTTCTCTTCTCCAGGGAAAACAGGCTCAACTCACTCAGTCTTTCCTTGTACAATAGCTGCTCAGTGATGATGCTCTTCTGCAGAGAAGATTATATTGTTACACCTTTATTATTATATTATTATATTATTATATTATTATATTATTATATTATTATAATATTATATTATTATATTATTATATTATTATATTATTATTACACCTATAAAATTATTATATTATTACACCTACAGAATGTAACATATCCTATGCAGTCTCTTAATCTGTTAATCTAAGTACTATTAATCTTACAGATGAATTATATTGATAGTAACTGGATAAAAACTTGAGTCCTATGATCAGCAAACACTGAATAATATCAGGTTTAACAATCATTTCAATGAAGAGAAAACAAGTGTTCAAAACTGGGCAAAGACCATTGAAAAATAAGAACTGAAACAACTCTCTTCTCCATTTGCTAGCTCATATTGACTTAACAGTTATTGAGGTAACAATAGTAGCACATATTGAGGTAACTGTAATTACTCTTATCTGTTAGTAGCTTACTTTAGCCATACCCTACTTCTTTGTAGTCCTGATCAACTAGAATATTCCAGTTTCTGATAAGCTTAATTTAAGTTGAACTGAAGGAGACAGCTGGCACTGAGGGAACCTCTGCTGCAAATTTTGTGGGGCTTCATAAAATGTAGCTTTGCATACTGACAGGATTGGACTGGATAACCGCACAGGTGAGGATATGCAAAAATGAGAAATGGAAGCTGAGGCCCAGAGGAGAAGTACATCTGCTCACTTATATAACTGAAAAAAAGGGAAAAAAATGAAAATTTTGGAAAGGAAGAGARTAATGGAGAAGAAATAGAAGTGTATAAGGATAGTTATAAAGTTTTGTGTTCACTTGCAGGATGCAGGCAARTAGTAAGGGATTCTTCAGGCCTTATATTACAGCAAGATCATCTTACTCTATTGCTCTATACCTTGGTTTCTAAGAAAGAAGAAGGGAAATAAAGAAACCTTTTTTCATAGACAAATCAAAGCCATGGAGTGCAAACATTCCTATCTAGATAATGAGGATATAGTTATCTGGAAATAAATGTATGCAGATAAAATTATAATGTGTCTTTTTTGGGGATGATGGAGCAACCTGTAAGCAAAGATATGACTCTGTAATTATCCAGGGCTAGAGAATTTCTCTGCATTTTAAACAGTTATCTTCATGATTTCTCTCAGAATGTGTGTGGTATTAGGAACCACCATTCCTGTACTAAGTAACTCTTGATATCCATTTCTAATACAGAGGATTTTTAAGAGTTAAATTCATGATATGCCTCTATGTTGCAGCTATATAAATCAGTACTTATATAGTAGTTTTGTCAAATAAAAACTCAATAATTCATAGCCATTAACATCTTTTCACATGTTCATATAACATTCAATTGATTAGACAACTTATGCAGGACCTCTTTACACAGCAAATAACATAAAATTTCTTTGTGAGTGACATTATATGTTTTAAATTGCATTAAATATTTCCTGGGAGCACATAGTATCTATAAGAATATAACATTAGAAGAACTACTCATTTTATGCTTTTTATAATAAATAGATAAGGACAACTAATTTCACAGCTATATATTTAAAATAGTTTAAAGAGATAAGCTCCTCATAGGTTGATTGAGCATTATTTTAATTTAAATTTTAATACGAAGTACTGCAATTATTGTTTACAGGGTGTAGAATGTATGCGACATATAATGTACAGATGTGTACCTTTTCAAGAGCTGGATGACAAGCATAAAAAATAATTCTTAGTGGTGATGATTGCACGCCTGGCCCAGATGACAATTCTTTAGCAATTCTTTAGCAAGAGTCTGTCCACCCTGAAAACATGTTACMGACTGAAGAGGAAGATAATTGAAATAAAGAGGCAGAGGCAGATGAACAAGATAACTGTCATTGTGGTGAAGGATTTCTTGATTTGTTTTTAGTTTATTGTCAATATCATTGCTATAGTTAAAATCAAACATTGATAAAAAGTAATACATTGATATTAGATTTTTGGAACACAGAATAGATTTTTTAATTCTTGTATACTGATTATTGAGTTTGTGATATCAGAAAATAAGGTAAAAAACATATATGTATATATATATTTTCTATTTTCTTGTACTTGGAGGATATAGTGACATTGCCAAGTTACAGTAATGCCTCAATTAAAAAAAAAAAAAAAAGAAAAAGCCTACAATTGATTTCTGAATTCCACTTCCTCCTAAAATAATAAGATATTTTCTCCGAGAGAACAAATTTTGAAAAGAGTCACTTTCTAATTACATAGCCCAAACATACACAGAAAACTTATATAGCTCCAACTTACACAGAAAAACAGCTGGGCATTTCTGGGAACCAGAAATTTCTGGGAACCAGAAATTATGGTTCCAAAAGAGAAGTTTATGTCTTTTCCATCTAAATGTTAGAAACCACTTTAAACAACTACAATTTTACAACAGATAAAGTCTTTAGATGTGAACATTACGGAATATGGCACTTTTAGATTTTTTTTATGAATCTGTAACAAATCCTAAATATTTTCCATTCAACAGTTGGATATATTAGAGGTCAAAGTCCAAAGACTGTGAAAGGAGAGAATGTATCAATCTTATGAATTAGAAGCTGCATAGGAAACTGTAAATTTAAGGGGGAATGTATTTTTTACATAATATTCTGCAAGTAAAATATTATGGAGCAGCAGGAGGTCTAGGACTGGAGCTACAATAATCCTAGCAAACAGAAATACTGTTATTGTTGGCCAGGATCTGAATGCATGTTCCTTTTCCTTCCTTTGCATGTCATACAGCTCAACAGGGCACAGAGAAGTATATTGAAGCAGCTAGTGCTGAAGCCTCCTCATAAACATGGGTTTTTCTTTTTCACTAAAGACTATGTTTAATCTAGCCAAAAAGCCTCTGCCACATGTTTCATTTGAAGCTATCTGAAGGACAAGCTCTTTTTCAGGCTATGATGCCTACATGAGCAGGCAGAATGTACTTCGAGGATGAGTAAAGATACTTCTATTTTACTTTGCTTCTGAGCAGCATTACTGCTCTGATTCCAAACTAAAATGTGGATGCAGCCTTACACACTACTGCTAATGATAGAGGCCATGCTAATGATAGAGTCAAGTTGTCTGGACCAGCATAACCTCACCAGCATAACCAGGGCTAATCTCACAGTTCAACAAGTGTATTCATATACAGAGGACTTGGCCTTGGTGTTTACCTTGGGCCCTATATTGTTTACAGAACACAGAATATTCGAGGTTGGAAGGGACCTCTASAGATCATCTAGTCCAACCTTCCCGCTCAAGCAGGCATACCTACAGCATGTGGCACAGGGTGGCATCCAGGCGGGTTTTGAAGACCTCCAGAGAAGGAGACTCCACAACCTCCCTGCGCAGCCTGTTCCWCTGCTCTGTCACCCTCACAGTAAAGAAGTTCCTCCTCACCTGGACATGGAACTTCCTGTGTTTCAGCATACGCCCATTACCCATTGTCCTAACTATGGCCACCAATGAGAAGAGCTTGTCCCCTTTTTCCCTGCATTCTCCCTTCATGAACTTATACATGTTAATCATATCCCCTCTCAGTCTTGTCTTCTCCAGAGAAAACAGGCCCAGCTCACTCAGTCATACGAGAGATGTTCCAGTCCCTTAATCATCTTGGTTGCTCTTTGCTGGACCCTCTCTAGCAGCTCCACATCCCTCTTATACTGGGGAGCCCAGAACTGCACACAGTATTCCAGGTGTGGCCTCACCAGAGCTGAGTAGACGGGCAGAATATATGAACTCATGTGTTCTGTATGAACTCTATATGAACTCATGTGTTCTATATCCTATCTTTTTAGTACAAAGGTAAAGATGATAGGAAAATATTTCAACCTGATGAGCAGTACCCCTCTCCTCAGAGGGATTTCTATTGCATATGATCATGCTGTACTTTTAGTAGTACCTGAAATCAGCTGGAGGTTATGACTCAAACTACCCTGGTGACAGGAAACTGAGTATGAAACTTCTTCTCGAGAGGGTCCAGAGAAGGGCAACCAGGATAATTAAGGGAATGGAACATCTCTCGTATGAAGAGAGGCTGAGTGAGCTGGGCCTGTTTTCTCTGGAGAAGAGA
>NW_020454139.1:164559-167978 GCF_003342845.1 Nothoprocta perdicaria | reverse complement strand
CATTTGAAGATAAATCTTTTTCTGAAGACCTCTATCAAGTGAAATAGTTTCTTCAGTGGCTTCATTTAGATGAAGAATCAACTTTGATATAGCTGTAGCCATCTGGAAAAGCTACAGATACCACCATCACAAGGCATCTTGTGGAGGCTGTGGAGGCTCCTACTCTGGAGGTCTTCAAAACCCACCTGGATGCCACCCTGTGCCACATGCTCTAGGTGTGCCTGCCTGAGCAGGAAGGTTGGACTAGATGATCTCTAGAGGTCCCTTCCAACCTTAAATATTCTGTGATTCTATGATTCTGTGATTCTGTGAGTATCTTCAGTATATCTACCTTCATATTTTTAAGATAAATCCATATGCAAGGAATGTGTGTGTTTTTTTTTCTGGAGAAGAAAGAGGGAAAGAATATGGAGATGAATAGGCAAAACATAAGGAGAATGAAACTTTCCATTCTGATATAAAAATCATATATGAAAATGAAACTGTAATTTCCTGTATTACAGTGTATGGGACCTAAGATGTATTTCCTTAAGACCTCACTGTATCTTTTGAAACACTACTTTTTAGTCTCACATTGTTAGCAATAACTTTTTTATGGACAAAATGTTTGTGATGAAATTCTGACCTTAACTGCACCGTTTTCATTCCACTTTTGAATCCTAGGTAACACAATATTTTACTCTAGAAAACACTACTCATTCTAAGGAAAAATACCAATCCAAGGCAGAATGCAGGTACTATCCTATCCAAATTTATATTCTATGTGGATAATTATGATTATTCTGAAGCATCCAGTTCTTCCTGTGATATGTGTACTTTTTATCTACAAAACTACACTGACTGCAAATATATGGAAGACTACAAAGAAACAGATAACAATGCTAAAAACAAAGGTTCTCCTTATCCAACATATTTTAAATAGACATGCATAAGAGCTCTGCTYTTTTTTTTTTTCCATGCAGTTTATAAGATTGTAAGTTCACAGTCAGTTCAAACTAGAATATTCTAAAAAAATGTCTAATAATATTCTAAAAAAATGCCAGTTATTGCTATGGAAGTAATTCTCTGTGGATTAAGACATATTTTTATACTTAAATACATCTTATACACCCAATGAATGCTAAATAAGATTTTATTTGCATAATTCTAGAAATGGGAATACAGTGTCTTTAATTACTCTCCAATAGCCTACTCAACTTTTCCTTTGAACTGCTACAACTCTATACTCTTATAGCAGCTTTTGTTGAAAATGTTTAATGTAAATACTAATATTAAAGTGTTGCCCTAAAATTTTGAAACATTTAGATATGATAGTCCTTATTCTGCAGTCACTAGCAAATTATAAGGGTTTATAATAACACTATAATTATGTTCAGTAACATCAAACTGCACAGCAGCCAAAACCTGCTCTTTTTTCTGTATTCTATTGCTTGCATTCAACTATTTCAGCAAGAGGCCTTCTTATGTACAACAGAGAGCCTAAACAACTGAAAGTCATTTTCTTGACTACTGCACTGGGAAGTGTTAAAAACTCATCTTTTGACAAAGATAATATTCAGTTCTGTATCAGTGTTTTTTGTGTTTTTTTTTTTTAACATTTGTTTTGTCCAGTTTTCAATGTGCAGAGGCTTGAGAGGACTCTTATTTGTGTCTCAGTTGATACAGAAAATGTGGCATTTTTTCTATTTCTTAATCATGAGTCCTTTTTCAAGCTAGATATTTGATTCAACAGTTGACAAACCAAAAAAAAATCTGATTAAAAGATAGCTGGAGTGGAGAATGTGTCATCAATTTTCATTTTTAATGGCTAAACACAATATTGTTCTGCTGAAGGTTCTGCAAGTCCCCAAAAAAGGACAAACTGAAAACAATGTGGTTTTAACAAAAAAAAAAAAAAAAAAAAAAAAAAAAGGACCAGATATACTGGAATTAATTTGTGTAAAAAAAGAGAATGGGAATTCAGTTGAACCCAAGCAAACAAAAAGAAATAAAAAAAAAAAAAAAAAAAAAAAAAAAAAAAAGGACCAGATATACTGGAAATAAGTTGTGTACAAAAAGAGTAGTGGTACTCTGTTGAATCCAAGCCTCCAAGCCCAAGTTACCAGATGCAAAACAAACAAACAAACAACCCCCCCCCCAAAAAAAAAAAAAAMAAAAAAAMMCAATATTCTTCTGCCTATTTACGGTACCTATTTGTCATCCTAGTTGCATAAGGACACAACTTAATTATAGTTGCTTTATGTTTTACCTATTCTATTAGATCTATTCCTGTCAGTGCAGTGACTCATCTTTTAAAAGAGTTATGAGAGCTAAAGGCCAAGACTTGGTATTTTTGCAAAATCAAAGTMATCTCAGGGTGAGAAAGACTTAAATCTTAATCTTCCTGTGCTTTGATTACTGTCTTATTATCTGTCTCACTCAATAGCCTGGGTAGAGGGCTAGGCATACTCTGAATTTGTCTAGAAATTTGGATATTCCCAGAAAGCTTTGTGAAAGGATGACTATTTTACACCTTTATAGAGAAGATGGCTGCTGAATATTTAGAGGATTTTATTTCATATAATTTTRTGTGCCAGTGTAGGAGTTTTTTGTGCTTTTAGGGCTTAATAAGGTAGAGAGCTTAGCGAAAGTAGATGATATAGTACAGCATAGGGCATAGAGCATAGGGCATGGCACTCGGAAGATCTCGCGATGTCACGGGAGTTAGGAGCATAATTAATTTATGCAGTTTACTGATAACCCCATGCCATACAAGGCRAAAAGTAGAAATTAGTCTCCCGWTTGGGCAGTAGGTGAGTYTCYGCATTCWRCTGGAGTATATAGGCAGACTGAACTGCGCAATAAACGCCATTTTGCCGCATCCCCCATATTGATGTCTGTTCTCTAGGGCCCTGGGGTGAGGACAACCGCAGGTCAGTCCAGCTAACGAACGAGGCTTGCCGACCCCCGTCGGCAACATGCCAGGAAAGCTTTTGTCTGAAACATGATGCATGATATGTGTCAGAGTCATCTTAGAAGGCTAAAGAGTATATTCCTGCGTAATATCCCTAAATCTTCATATCCAAGGAGCATTTTAGAACCTGGAATGTTTGTAGGATTGGCTCATGCTTTTATAAATATCTACCATCTCAGTTCTTTATTTTTCATTGTTTTGCACAGTTCTGCTGTCTAATCTTCATTTATTCTAATACTGTGGTACTCTAGTGCAAACAGGACCAAAAACATAATTTTCAATTTTAATCCTTTTTTCCATTGAAACCTGATGTGGAGAGCATCCCTAGAGTGGCTGTTAACTTGGTTAAAGAAAATGAAAAAGAATGAAATCTGCATTTTCACCACACTCATATATTTCTTTTTCTATGTATTTAGGCTTATCACAGAATCTGCCTAGCTCCACACAATATTCACTGTGGGAACCT
>NW_020454139.1:112669-163479 GCF_003342845.1 Nothoprocta perdicaria | reverse complement strand
TTTTTAACCTGATATAATTACAGAATGCATGTTGGTGCTATAACCCGGTTTTAAATCCCTATTTTTCTGAATGCCAAATTTTAAAGCATTTAGTTGTTAATGGAGAAAGAACGGGAGTTATCTTGACTTCAGTTATATAAACAGGTTACTCTTTGACTTGGGCCACAGATATGAACTGTGTTAAGAGAAAATTGGTGTTCTCTGTCTGAGGAATAGGCTGTCCACAACATCTTGGTTTAATAATCTGTATGGTTCCCTTTATTCCATTTACTTTTGTATAGAGTCTTTTTTTTTTTTTTTTTTTTTTTTTTAAGATGCAGTTTAAATTATGAGTGATCAAGTCTCAAAGTGTACACTGGTGAGAAATGATTTATCTGGAGGTATGAGCTGAAAAATGCTTTGTGTAGGTATGAATGATATACTTCTGAGAATGCCTATAAATAAATATTTTTACGCCTAAAGAAGTCTAGTATAGAAAACTGRAAGTTAATACTTTGTGTTCAAAGGTAAACTGACATTTATTCAAAATAATTTTATTGGTAGACACTGAAAATAAGAGTTGGTAAACTCTTGCTGAAATAATTTTGTTCATACAAGTTGTGGGGTTTCTTTCTTTCTTTTTATTTTTTTTTTTCCTTCTTTCTTAACAGCTCAGATCAGGTTCTTTTCCCCAATACCATTATAAGTCAAGCATAACTGTAATTGCTATTTCACTATTTCCACTACTCTAAGCATGAGATAACTTTACCCATAGATATGTGATTGCCTATTTAATTTGCATATCAGCTTAGCAAAAACGTGTCCTTAAATCAGATAGCTATGAATTCATATAATCAGTTAGAAAGTGAACTGTCCTTTTTCACAAACTCCAAGCCATTGCTGCATATATTACGCTGATTAAAACATTCTCACAAAACATCTGTGTGGTTTAGGAAATCTAGGTGGGGTTGTTGGTATTTCTTTTTTGTTTTTTTTTTTTTTTATTGTTGTTTTCTTAATATAGGGAAATAGTTGATAAATAAAAAGAACTGCTTACAGAAAGATTGCTAATGTTTAACACACTTCATTTTATGTGTTTGGTTAAATCTTTACCAGTCAGGTGTCTTGACTGTGTTCAAATGCAGTTTGAAGTGAGATACTGAATCTCAGTCAAACAACAAAGATTTTTTTTCATGTAGCTATTCCAATAAAGATTTTTTGTCCTTTTTAAAATTGAAATCCTGTTTATATTCTATGAACTCTATAGAAATGTCTGTACACTCAGTATTGATTACTCACAGGTTGTTTTTTACAGACTTTATCCTACTAAATGTCCTTGGGACAGTAATGCAGAAATCCAATTGCCCTATTCTTAACCTTTCACATAGTTACTGTGTGGGTGAGACTTGTGAAACAAGGATGTCCCCATGGGAGTAATGATAATAGAAATCAAAGAAAAACAGATACTGCAACAATCCTGCAAAAATTCAATGTCACCAGCCACGAGTTGCGTAGACTTCCAAAGTTATATCACTTTTGAATCTCCTGGCTTCTCTAATGTTCTTCAGCATTCACTACCATGCTTAAAATGTTATTATCTACCAGGCTTTGCAAAACACAAAYTACATTAACTGTGTTCCTATATTGCCATGAGATGTGCATACTTAAGAGTAGTCCTGCAGAAACCTGCCTTCCTGTCCATTTTAATTCTGTGATCTGGAATTACACAAGGGCTCCCACAGGATTGGAATGGTGACCCTACTGGAAGGAAAAGACTGCACATCCAACTGTCTGGCAAAGGACCATTCAGATATTGGATGCTRAAGGACAAAAGACTGCTAGGGGCTGTTCCACAACATAAGAGCAGAGCAAATAAATGAGTACAAAGACTCAATTTTATCTAAATATTCAATCTTGATTTCTATTATTTTTTCATCATTTTCTGAAAAAAAATAGTTTTGATACATGCCTTTGACTATCCCTTTCAGATGAGTTCATATATTTACAAGGATAAACAACTTAATTTTATAATACTGCCTTATAATACAAAAGCATTTATGTGCACTAGTATTATTCACTATTGACAATAGAGTATCAGGAGTATTGATGTAAGCTAATGACTAACTGAAAAAGGGCAATTTATATATTGAAAAAATAAAGAAAGAAGACAGGATGAACTTAGAAACATACATACATTTGTGCAGATTGTACCATGTGTCTGTCTATATATACTATGAAAAGGAAAATGGGAGTTTTTTTATTTCAAATGTACCTTTCAATATGAAAGAGAAACTTGACAGGAAACATGTTCTTTATTTGTTCTTTGGAAAGGGAGTTGTCCATAGAATCTCTTGGGAACTCTTCAAGAATTATATTGTTTTCTATGATAAAACAGTTGAGGTTATCATCTTTTAACACTTCTTTCAGTAGCAACCTAACTTGGATCCACAAAGCATCTCATATGCACCTGATCGGAACCCTCAGTCTTTCACTGGTAATTCTCCTTTGTTATCGTAAGCTGACATTATTCTGAGAAATACATAGAATCATAGAATCATAGACTGCTTAATGTTGGAAGGGCCCTCAGAGGTCATCTAGCACAACCCCTCTGCCCACGCAGGGTCACCTAGAGCATGTGGCACAGGGCTGCGTCCAAGCGGGTTTTAAAGATCTCCAAAGAAGGAGACTCCACAACCTCCCTGGGCAGCCTGTTCCAGTGCTCTGTCACCCTCACTGTCAAGAAATGTTTCCTTAACTTCTTGTCTACCTTTACACTATGCATATGGCTATATAACAGATTCCTCACATGTTCCTAGCAGTTCACAAATGGAATTAATTTCTTTTAGTAGTGAGGAGGCCTGATGACCCTAAAACCAGCTTATACATATTCTTAGAGAGCCTAATGTTTTCAAAGACACAGAAAAATGCCATAAAGTTCAGGAAGTGAAGGAGAAGGAAATAGAATCTGGTTGATGTACTTTTATTCAGTGACTGAGCAGTTTTTCAAGCATGATAGATGGTGGATATAGAAGACAGTCTAATGGATATCTGGAGTCAGAGAATGTAATTAATTTCACCTAAGTTTGCATGCTGTGCGGTGTTATTACCTATATTTGAGCTACTACTCTAAACTCCTTTTAAATTAAGTGGAGAGAAATTGAACTCTGGAGTCACTTTTGTCTGACCTATTTAGATTTCCACTTTGAAGATGAGAAGTGCACTCTGAAATGCTGCCTTTTTCTTTCTATTGATTCAAAAGGTGAGCAGTCCTTATCTTCTCTTCATCACAAATGTTTATTTCATTTATTTGAGCCCTGCTCCGAGTAAGTAGGAATCATGTATTTTTTTTTTAAAGGGTATAAATTGAGCCTTAGGTGGTTATTCTGTTGTGAAGCGTCTTCCTTTAATTGATGGCAGAAGATGCAAGATAAGTTGACTCCATTTCACTTCCTCAGAACAATAACATCCATGTTTCTTTTAGTCTTCCTAAAATGGAAAGAGGTATTTGTTGACATGGAAGTGGACCAGAAAGTTACTAAGCTGCAGTTTTTCCTCAGTGGTGTAAACCACATTATGATTTTGTTCAACTCTCATCCTGTAAATACAATAAAATGTATTATAAAATAAAATAAAATAAAATAAAATAAAATAAAATAAAATAAAATAAAATAAAATAAAAGGTGAAAAGGTAGAAAGGGAACATAGATAGCTCTCAAATTAATCTAACATTTAAAATCAGTTTTAAACTTACAGAAATGATTAGATTAAAAGTGGCATTCAGCTACCCATTCAGTGTAGATTTAAATTGTCCTCCCATCAAAGACAGCCATGAAATTTTTCATGATGCTGACTGAAGCAGAACCAGCAAACAAAGTGTTAGACAGAAAAGTGATAGATAAGAACTGTTATCTGAAGTGAAATAAGAACTACACCTGGTTACAAAGAACAAGGGCTAGGCATTCATTTCACAGCAACTAGTAGTCACCATGAGTACTTTCCATTGCCATGGGAAGTTATCATCTTTCAAAAAAACAGGAAAACCATCAGAAGACTCTATTTTGTCAGCATTAAGCATACTTAATTTTTCTAGGGGAGTTAAACTATTGGAGACCTACTTAATCACTTCTGAATACTATATTATTCAGTGGAATCTAACTTTTAGGTAGCAGCTGTATACTTAAAAGGTGATTTAAAGTGTGCCTCTTGTGAATTGCAGAATGCCTGGTGAGTGGGGATATTAAGAGTCTCCTAGTTCCCTTTACAGAAGGCAGTGAGTTCTTTATTTTGCTACGTAGTTCACAAGGTTCCTTTCATTACAGAAACTTTCCTCTGCATGTTTTTAGAAAGGGTATATTTTCAATTTAATCTTCAATTAAAAATTAGTACATAACTGAAAGGTACATAGAAATAAATAACTGAATTAAGCAATCAGGAATCTGAAGTCAAAAAAAAAACAAACAAAGAAAAACAATATGCAGAGGGTAATTACAACTAAAGAATTATGGAGTGTTTTATAGTTAAATATTTAATAACTGCGCTTTTGGGAGCTTCTGTGTTTGTCTAGGCAGTGTACAATTTCTTTTAAAAAGCAAAAGTTAATGTATACAAATCCCTGTGTATTTTATCCATTTTCAACTAGAGAACAAAAGTCATTTCCAATTTAAGCTGGGAGAAGACTGATTTTCAAATACAAAAAAAAAAAAAAAAATCATGTGATTACATCACTATTCTTTTTTTTTGTTGTTGACTTTTACATAGAAGGAATAAACAATCTGCAATCACTGTCACGGATTTGCAAAGATCATATTGCAGTAGRCAGTAGTTGAGTGAAACATTACAGCAACAAAAGAAACAGTAAGTCAAGAAAGAAAATTTAAACGGGGACTTTTTTTTTCTTTTATAAGTCAATGAAAAGAAAATCATAAATCATAGCAAATATTCATATTAACAGCAAATATTCATATTAATAGTGTTGTATATGAGATTTACAGATGCACTTTTAAAGTCAGTAAAATCCAAAGAGTGCTATTATGTCTGATATATTTGCCACATTCCCTTGCAAATTTTATTTTCAATTCAGTAATTACTAGATTATTTTACTGAGTGGAAAAGATCTGCCTTTCCAAAGATTAATTTTATTATCCTTTTTTTGCTAATTCAAAGATAGAAATTGCAACCGATACATTCATGTGCAAGCGTTCTTCTCCACCTAGCTAAAAATTTCTTCCCAATTAGAATATTAATAATTAAAACAGAAAAAGAAKATCTCTATTTAGGATCTGGTATATCTTGGAAAATGTAACAAATAATTATGTTTCTTTATGATCTTGAATACTGACCTTTCTCACAATCTATCTTCATTCTTGTATGTGTATTCCTACATGTAAATTTGATTGACATTTTTGGCTGATTTTTTTTTGCTTTCAAAATTTCTTTGTCAAAATCAATTTTGTCTCCACAAAATATATTTACTTGAGCTAAGTTAAGAAAAATGAAAAGCTTATATAAAATGTTTCACATAACTTGTTCAATGAGTAAATATTATCCTTTATGTTATTGTGGTCAAATCAAATTGTGGACAAATTATTCTTAAAGTATATACTTAAGGAAGGAGTCACACACACATACACACAGATACACATACATATATATTTCACATGAAGAGAAGGATGAAGTGTCAAAACAGATTTCATTTTACCTGAAAGAAAAGTCTATGTGAGTGACAGGCAAAACAGGAAATATATTCCACTCTTTAGACTGATAAAAACATGGATTTGTACGGTAAAGATTTTGCTATTTAAATTCTCTATCTTAGCCTATCTTAAAACACATTTTTTATTGTTAGTGTTCTCTATTCTGCATATCATGATTGAATTTTGAAGCTTATGAGAGAGACATAAAGACTCAAATCTCATCTCTAAATAGATTTTCATATCAGTGTACTTACACTCTCTTTAGACTGATGTCTCAGCTATATCCTCTGCTTTCTGATGTGACATTACTGTGACAAATAGCATAGTGACACATAATGTAGAGACATGTTGCCTCAAAAATAATAATTGATTATTGTTATTAATAATATGGAAAATAGCAGAGCAAAAGAAGAGAAGTAGTGAAGATCATTCCAACGACACTTACATTTATCAATCAAAAAAAAAYAGTTCATGGATAAATTCTGAAATATAGCAAAACAACTGTGCTGATTTTGAATCGGACTCATTTCTATGTCAAAATGTCTTTCTATGGCTGGAGTTCATTCTTGATGGTGGAAAAATATACTGAAACAGCTTATAAAGAATAAAATATGTGAGCACAATAAGTATACATTATTTCTTTGCTCACCATGGAGCTGAAGAATAGCTAAAGACCATACAGGTGGATGGAGAAGGAAGAAATGTACTGAATTATGGTATGGCCTAGTTAAGTATTTCTTAAGTATTTCTAAGCTAAATATCAGAAAGAAAATAAAAACTTCAGGATCTGTGTTTCACCTTATTCTGTACTGATGATGTGATTGTGGATGCAATAAAGGGAAAACTGAGGGAAGACTGAAGGAGAAAAAGGAAAAGAGAAGGAAGGAAGGAAGGAAGGAAGGAAGGAAGGAAGGAAGGAAGGAAGGAAGGAAGGAAGGAAGGAAGGAAGGAAGGAAGGAAGNAAGGAAGGAAGGAAGGAAGGAAGGAAGGAAGGAAGGAAGGAAGGAAGGAAGGAAGGAAGGAAGGAAGGAAGGAAGGAAGGAAGGAAGGAAGGAAGACATCTGCCATCTATTGCTTCAGAAAAAGTACAGTTTTCCAGAAATATGGTCCCAAATCTGCCAAACATGTGCAGATTTCCTATGACAGCTCAAATACCACTAGACACCAGGGTTTATTCAACTGAATCCACCACTAGGTTCTTGCAGAAAGCTGTTCCCTAGAGCACGTTTTCCATTATACTGTGAAGAAGAAGAAAGAATTTTTATCTGCCCTGTGAGAAACTAACAAAAAGAGTTATGTAACAGAGTAATCCTGATGGCTGGAGTTTGTCTGAGCCTTTAAAGGCAGTAACGCCTTTAATATTGTCTCCACACACTGAAGAGCAGGCAGCCTCTGAGTCATTCCTTTTTCATGCTGTTCTCTAAGACAAGTATGTCCTAAAATCCTTTTCATTAAATTATCAATCTCTCAACCATTCTCATGACAGAAATGGACTTTAGCAAGACATACCAGTTACCTCCAAATTGCTGAATTGCTGGTGTGCTAAAATAATAATCGACAGTTACTAGGTTCAGCTTAGATTTCAGAGCTAAAGAATCCTCATTGAAACATAAGTCACACAAATGTGACACACTCGTGATGAAGATTATTACTTTTTTTTTCCTTTGTCTTGTTTTCATTATTATATTAACAAATTTAGGTGATTATCACCTTTTTTTCTTCACTGTTATCTGTGATTCTGACTGCTTATATGGACTCCACTGCCATCAGTGAGAATTTAAACTATATTCCTTAGGAATAAAAACACAAATTCTAATTACTTCAACAAAAGGAAAACTCTTTGGATGGTAAACAATATCACAGAATCACAGAATGGTTGAGGTTRGAAGGGACCTCTAGGGATCATCTACTCTAACCCCCCTGCTCAAGCRGAGACATCTAGAACACGTGCTACAGGGTGGCATCCAGGAGGGTTTGGAAGACCTCCAGAGAAGGAGACTCCAGAACCTCCCCAGGCCGCCTCTTCCAGGGCTCTGTCACTCTCACAGTAAAGAAGTTCTTCCTCACATGCAGATCGAATTTCCTGTGTTGCAGTTTGCACACCTTGTCCTGTCACTGGCCACCCCTTCCTCCCTATATTCCCCCTTCATGTACTTACACATGTTAGTCAGATCCCCTCTGAGCCTTCTCTTCCCCAGAGAAAACAGGCCCAGTTCACTCAGCCTCTCCTCTTAGTTGCCCTCCGTTGTACCCTCTCGAGCTCCACATCCCTCTTATACTGGGGAGCCTTGAACTACACACAGTACTCTAGGTGAGGCCTCACCAGAGCTGAGTAGAGGGGCAGAATCCCCTCATGTTGCTGGCAACAATCCTCCTGATGCAAGCCAGGATCCCATTGGCCTTCTTGGCCACGAGGGCACACTGCTGACTCATGGTTAAGTTGGTGTCAACCAGGACTCCCAGGTCCCTCTCCGTGGAGGTGCTTTCCAGCAGGTCGACCCCTAATCTGTACTGGTGCCTGGGGTTATTCCTCCCCAGGTGCAGGACCCTGCACTTGTCCTTGTTGAACCTCATGAGGTTCCTCTCTGCCCAACTCATCACCCTGTCCAGGTCCCTCTAAATGGCAGTACAGCCCTCTGGAGTGTCAACCACTCTACCCAGCTTGGTGTCGCCTGCAAACTTGCTCAGGGTGCACTCCATGCCCTCGTCCAGGCCATTGATGAACAAGGTGAGCAGCACTGGGCCCAGTACTGACCCTTGGCAGACACCACAGGCCTCCAACTGGACTCAGCCCCATTTATCACCACCCTCTGAGCTCTGCCATCCAGCCAGTTCTCAATACACCTCACTGTGCATTCTTCCAGACCACTCTCCCAGAGCTTTTGTATGAGGATATCATGGGAGACGGTGTCGAAAGCCTTGCTGAAGTCAAGGTAGACAACATCCACAGCTCTYCCYTSGTCCARCYGKCCAGTCATCCCATCATAGAAGGCTATTAGGTTCTTCAGACATGACTTCCCCTTGGTGAATCCATGCTGACTACTCCTGATCATCTCCTTCTCCTTCATAGGAGCTGGTCCATCATCTTTCCAGGGATGGAGGTGAGGCTGACCAAGGCTCCCTCCCCATTCAGCAGCAGGCTTACATTTTTCCTAGTCTTCCTCTTGCTGCTGACAGATTTATAGAAGCCCTTCCTGTTGTCCCTGACATYCCTTGCTGTCTGTAACTCCAGACGGACCTTGGTCTTCCTCATCACATATCTCCATTCTCTGACAATGCACCTATATTCTTCGCATGTGGCCTCGCCCTTCTTCCAGATGCTGTACGCTTTTTTTTTTTTTTTCCTCATTAAGTTTGCCTAGCAGCTCCTTGCCCATTCACACAGGTCTCCTGCCCCTTATTCAACTTCTTTTTTGTGGGAATGCACCCACCCTGAGCTCGGAGAAAGCTTGTAGTGCTTGAATATTGGCCAGCTCTCCTGGACCCCCTTTCCTTCTGGGACTCTGACCCAGGGGACTGCTCCAAGGAGTTCCACGAAGAGGTCAAAGTTGGCTCTCTTGAAGTCCAGGGTAGCTATCCTACTTCTTGCCCAGCTTCCTCCACGCAGGATCGTGAATTCCAACATCATGTGTTCACCGCAGCCAAGACTGCCCCCAACCCTCACATCTCCCAATAGACCATCTCTGTTGTTTTTGTTAATATCATATCTAGCAGTGCCCCTCCCCTTGTTGGCTTATTAGCTACCTGCATCATGAAGTCACCCAGGAGGACCAGGGCCTGTGATCAGGAGGCTTCTCGTAGCTGCCTGCAGAAGGCCTCATCCACTTCCTCATCCAGGTCAGGAGGCTTGTACTAAAATCCCACCACAGTGTCACCCCTGTTGGCCTGCCCTTTAATTCTCACCCAGAGGCTCTCTACCTGCTCTCCATCCTYCCCTATGTTGAGCTGCATACATTCCAGTTGCTGTCTCACATAAAGAGCAACTCCACCACCTTGTCTTTCTGGCCTGTCCTTCTTGAACAGCCTGAAGCCCTTCATGGCCACATTCCAGTCATTGGAGCTGTCCCACCATGTCTCAGTAACTGCAATGAGATCATGGCCCTGTTACTGCACACACATCTCCAATTCCCCTTGTTTTTTCCCCATACTTCAAGTGTTTATGTAGAGGCATTTCAGTGAGGCTCCCAATGTGCCACTTGTTCTCTCTGGGGCAGCTGCRACACGGCTATGTAGGCCTACAGAAGTCCTTGTATTTTGCCCTTTGGCCTCTTCAGTCCCAAAGCACCCTTCACAGGCCATTTTCTGTAAACAATATCATCTACCAAAGGGAATTCTAAGTTCTGGAATTTGCCTTCTCTTGTAGAACAATCATAGGTCTTTATGTCTATGTCCCTCTGAAAGATATTGTATGTATTTCAGAACAAAGGACTGCTGGGAAATCTCATCAAGAGAGCTATTATGTACATTCAAAAATAAAGCAAAACAAAACAACAAAAAAGATTTTCCACTCCTTTGCTATTGCCTTAAAATTTTAATAAATACTTTTTTTTTAATTATTACTCTCAAACATTCAATCTAAACCAATATTTTAATCCACTATTTCTTGGATTTTGCTATGCTATACAAAACTTACCCTACTTTGATTAAATATTTAATCAAACTATGTACTCTTAAAATATCAAAAAGTCACTGAGTACTATAGTCTTTGTTATCAAGGGGACCATCAAGGTCCCTCCAGGTGGCATGCCATCTCTCTAAAGAGTCAGACACTCCTCATAGTTCTTTATCTTCTACAAATTTAGTGAGAGCACAGTCTGCTCCATCATCCATGTCATAAATGAAGGGTTTAAACAGTGCTAGGCCTGTATCCTGTGGGACATTTCTGATGCCTGGCCTTCAGTTGGCCTTCTGATGCCTGGCCTTCACGCTACCAATCACAACTCTGATCATATCAGTTCAACCAGTTTTCTGTCCATTCCATGTTCACTTCTCAAGCCCATGTTTTGATTCATCAGTGAGGTTGCTATCAAAGATCACCATCTAAAGCCTTGTCTGAAGTATCTAAAGTCTTAAATCTTTAAGGCTTTTAAAAAAAACCTTTTAAAAATAAAGGTTTTTAAAAGTAAAAATAAAGCCAAAAAAAAGCTGCATCTGCTGCTTTCCCCTCCAGCCCTGAGCCAGTCATCACATCCTTAGAGTCTGTGAGGCATGATTTCCCCTTTGTAAATCCATACTGAATATTCTCAATCACCTTTTTGTCCTTCATATGTTTGAAAATGGTTTCCAGGATTATTTGCCCCGTCACCTTCACAGAGATCTGGGTGAGGCCTGCAGTTCCCCAGATCCCCCTGTTTGGTCTTCTTAAAGTCAGGAGTGATACTTGTCTTCTCCATTTCCTCAGGACCCTCTCTTAATCACCATAGCCTTTCAAAAATAATAAAGAACTGTGCTGCAATGACATCACTGAGCTTCCTCAGCAACCAGGTCTCATGACACTTTATATTTCCAATTTGTTTTAATGTTGACCTAAACAGCGTTATTAAAGCCAATAATATGCTATTATTGTGATCCTCAACAATTTTAGGACCTTGCTTCTACATTTCTTTTAAAAATATTGTGCATTGTTTTTTGGACGTGGATTTTTCTTTTTTTTTTTCCTTCATTTTACTGAATTGTTCAATTACTTTTAAGTTACAATGTTTTTTTCTTTATAAACAGCTGAAGATAAACAAAGTGATATGATTCTATATATGCATATATTTTGCACAGAGTTTACAAGAGGTCTAAGATCTTTGATACAGGAATATAGCATTTATTTCATACATATAATGAAAGCAATTGTCTATATACTAATTTCAGTGTTTCAGGAAACACAGGGATATTTTTACTTCCAATATACATATACCTGTGGTAAAAATAAATAAACTGGTCTAGAAGACAAGAGATTTGTACAAAATTTATGAAATTTATACAAGATTTGTATAAATCAGAGGTATGTACATATGTATGTATGAAAAATTTGGATAATAAACTTCAGATTGATAAAAATTTTGTCTATTACTCCTCCTACTATTGAATCATAAGATGGATTCTAACCTATATGTAGGACTTTTATTGCAAGACTATTTATTGTGGATTGCTTCCAGAATATAATCTTCACTTTGCTCTCTGATTTTAGCTTCTTTTTCTTTAACTCATTATATCTAAATACTGTATCAGATTATGTCTCTAACTTTTCATTTGCTTTCCTATGATAATTATCTTTTAATTTCACTAAAGTCACCAAACCTGCACACATTTATTGCACGAGAATTGCAACCAAGCACTTTCACTGAGAGCAATGTCCACCTTACTAATAATTACAGTTGTGACACTATCTTGCATCCAGGTCTATGCATATTTATTTATTTATTTATTTATTCTTAGCTGTTAGAAAGTGCAAAACTATGCTGAAAAGATGGAATCAGCGTATTAATAGAGTATGTTTTAAAAGAAGCTTAAATTATCAGACGTAGTTTTCCAGCACATTACTTTTTTTCTTTTTTCTTTTTCTTTTTCCATGATGTTATAGTCACTCTCATCAGAGAATTATACAAGGTTCATTAACTAGCTTGAATTGCTAAGAATTGCTAAGTTATTTTTTTCCTTAGATTACATATCTGTTTCTTATTTTGTCTGTAAGAATTTCAAGATAATTTTTAATCTTTATCTTACTCTTTAAAAGATTTACTTAAGCAACATGATCAACTTCATAATTAACTGCTTTGACATGAAAAAAAAAAAAATCTTATCTGCTTTCCTGAAGATAGTGGGTGTAGACCATCCAGTTACATACAAAGCCTGTCAAGTACAGCAATATGAATGCAAGAAGATTATAAAAATTAAAATAATCTTTTAGTTTAATTAATAAATCAAATACTTTTATACAGATTTGAAATACTGATGGACAAGAGAATTTAATGTTTCATTCTTAGTCATTAAACCTAATTATCTCCCACTAGATAACAAGTAATACCATCAGTAATCAATTTCTTCAAGCAGGCACAAAAAAAAAAAAAAAAAAAAAATTAAAAAAACAAAAAAAAAAAAAAAAAAAAAAAAAAAAAAACCAAGGTAAGCAAAGGGCCATCAGCAAAAATATCTTTATATTAAAAAAAATAATATTTTTATCTGTTCTAAAGTGATATGGATGGCCTGCTCTTTGATTGAAAGGTAGCAATCTTGTAAACAGAGTAAAAGTGGTATTATCATAGATGGTTTGATAAAACTTAGACTCGACTGTAAAAGACTGAGCCACTCAGCTCTACAACAGAACTTTATKTACACCTTACACAGATGTAAGAATAAAAGAATTTATGGAGTTAAATTTAAACTGGCCCCTCACAGAAGCCTTCTTGCACCATTGGTAGGATGACTGTGTTCCTGTTTGTTTGGGAGGGTCAGACATGCCTCAAAGGAAGGAGTCTCTGCTCAGTGTTTCCTATCTGAAATATAAATAAACAAGAATCATGTTTTTCATCATCACCATACATACATTCACACACCAAAATATTCAGCCACAGAATCTAGAGATTGACAGTTTTAAATTGCCAGGTAATTAAAAAGAAAGGCCTTGATTACTGTGTATACAGAAATTGACAGAGATTTTTTTTTTTAAAAGAAGGGAAATATTAAGAACCAGATGACTATATTAAAACCAGTTTGAAATTAAAAAATTCATTTTTTTATGTAACTGAGTGCTGAGAGAACAGTGAAATAAAGTAAAAGAGAAAGTGATAGATTTTTTAAAAATTTCTGATTGGTTTCAAATTAAATTGGATATTTTTATAGGAAGATATGCCCTAGGCAAATTCTGAATATTAGACTTCATTACAAGCTAACTCAATGCAATTTTATGGGCTTGAGACACCTGAGGAAATGGATGAGATCATCTTCTGTCTCCTGGCCTTGAAATATAAATACTTTGAAATGCAGACCTGGCATCTGAACCCAAAATGTGACTTGAGAGGTAGTCTTTTTTAGAAACATGTCAGCAGCTAACGAATTGCTGACATGTTATGTGAAACTCATATGTCAAAATTATCTAAGCAGACATAGTACTTAATATTTCTAGAAATTCCAAATTAGTCTTCAAGACAGCTTATTTTAAGTGACTTTCAACAATACAATCTACAAAAGTAGTGTCATTGATAATTAGGGATGTCTAGGTTCTACACAGACTTTTTAGGTTAGCCTAGGAAATCTGTATGAGGCCAGATGATTTAATATAAAACCTCCTGCGGATGATACTCTTTTGAACTGGCAAGTCAGGGCCAGGCATTTGAAATGGCATCCAAACTCAGTCCTAAAGTCCAAATTCAATGCAGCATAATTATCTCTCAATGGCTAATCCTATTTAATTCACTGATCCTGAGTTTAATCTCACCTAACTTTAATTATTAAAAAGCTGGTTAAAAATGGAGCATTATTCAGTTGTCTAAGGGGAGCTAACTTGTCATTATAGATGCACTAGGCTATCTAAGGTGTCTGCACAGATCTGCCAGATATATCATAAGGCCCATAGGAAACCTGCTGGCACTGGAGACCAGATAGCATATCCAAGATCATATAGAATGGTAATGAATGTCTATTGTAGCCACTCTAGGTTAGGATTCATGTACAGATTGTAGAAATCTAAATATGAGGATTTACTTTACAAATTTTTGGTTAACATCCCATCACAGTCAATGATAAGTCTAGAAAAGCACAATTAATAGAGCCTAAGATGGTCACAAAATACACAAGTCTACTGTAGATTAAGCTTTCAATTTCAGCAGACTGTTTGTGAGACATCTAAATGGGGATAGAAGATAAAACAAAAGACTAGTGTAGGAGACACAAGATCTCTGAAGCAACAGCTGGTATACAGGCAGGATAACATAGAATAACCTTAATGGCAACACAGTTCTCTGGAATGTCAACCACTCCACCTAGTTTGGTATCATCTGCAAACTTAGGGAAGGTACCACCAGTTCTCCCTGTAGAGGCTAAAATGTAAGATGCAACAAAAAGTGTTCCCAGAGCAGGAGAGCTACAGCCCACTGAGATCCTCACTGACTGAAATGATTGTTTCTAATCTATTTTCTATTCAGTATCTTTCCCACTGATCAAAAATGAGCAGTGATTTTGAACAGTGAAAGAGAATGTCATGATTTTAACTACAGCCTTGATCTTGATCTGTCATCTCCTTCGTACGTTTACTGGCTATGGATTCTACTTAATTACTGGGTGAAACTTTCCATTATGTAATTATAGTAATATCCAGATAAAATAGCATGATTTTAATGATTCAACAGATTAATGCATTTATACATAAAAACAAAAACAAACAAACAAAAACTCTCTATAGTAAGAAGTTCAATTGAAATTTTCTTGCTGATAATTTTAAGTGCTGAACAGATTTTATACACAATAATTCAACAGATATTTTAGGGGAAAGGATGAAAACTTTTTATATTGCATAGTCATTTGGACTTAAAACTAAATTTATCATTAGAATTGAGATGAAAAGGGCCATTGGACTTTTTAAATGTTGTATAACAAAAAGATTTGTGTTTAAAATCTGTGATGTGTATCTTTTTATGTTATATTATTGGATTCATGTTTCACATTATTCACGAGAAATTATTCTGACTTTATATACATAATATGTCATTATTTAATACTTTATTCTGCTCAATATTCCTGATTCCATCATGTTATCTGGCATATATTCTTAAGGTTAAAACAACTGTCATATCTGGAGATTTCCAGCAATGTCACAATGTCCAGTCTTTAAGAAGGACCTCAGACTCTGGAGCATGGTCAATGCCACCTTCAAGATGATGGGCTTGAATTCTTAATAATGGAATTTCTCTCACTTTAATTGCATACTGATACTGATGTCTACTCTAAACTAATTCTAACTAACTCAGGCATTTTCTGGCGTCAATGAAAAATCAATGAAAAAATGCAAATAATTACATAGGGCAATTTATCCTATACTAAGTTGGATGTGATGAGTGCTTTTTTAAATGTTTTGATTTTTATCCATTAACTTTAAGGAACTTTGCAGGAAATTTCCATTAGATATTTTTCTTTATGTGCTAGGTTTAGATGATATAAAACCTTACATCCATGTTCTACATTGATGGAGCTTCCACAAGCTTTGCACCAAAGTTTTGTAGTGTAATTAAAAGGCCACTGAAATGCAGATGACATTGATAAAATACAGAAATACAAAGAATCACAGAATCACAGAATGTCCGAGGTTGCTCAGGGAATTGCATAGTTGAGTTTTGAATCATTATCTCAAATAATATAGAATCCACAACCATTCTTAAAAAAAAAAAAAAAAAAAAAAAAAAAAAANAAAAAAAAAAAAAAAAAAAAAAAAAAAAAAAAAAAAAAAAAAGTTCAATGTTCCACCACCCTGTATTTTTCTTACATTTAAATGGAATATTCTGGATTTCATTTCTTATTCATTCCTTCTCATGCTTTCATAGAAAGGAGGAAGCATTTTCTAGAAGGCTATCAGGTTGGTCAGGCATGATTTCCCCTTTCTAAAYTCATGCTGACTACTCCCAATCACCTTCTTGTCTTTCACATATTTTTAAAGATTTTCCAGGATTATCATCTGCTCTGTCATCTTCACAGAGATCAAGGTGATGCTAAATGGCTAGTTTAGCACTGAATTCTGCAATGATTAACAGGTAACTGGAACAAGCTTGATTAATCATAGATTAATCATAGAAGCTTGATTAATGCAACAGCACAAAAAAAGTGTTCTTTTGCCAGCCCTTATTATGCATGGGCAAAATCTCTGAAGCACAATGAAAAAATACAACTTCGGTAAGATCAAGAAGACAACTAGGTGTCTAATCATCTGTGTACATAAAACTGCTGGACTGTGTATTTTGAATTTTTAAATGCTATGTGAAGTCTAGGTATCTGATTGTAAATACATCTTTAATATGAAGCAAGTCATTTTTCCAACAGCTGAAGCAAAGAAAAAACACTCAGAGTTGCATTTGTTTGACAGAGAGAAGATTCCTATATAAATATAAAAACAGAATTTTTAGAATGTTAAATTCAAGAAGAAGATGGTTAACAGAATCTGAATAGAATAATTTATTACTCAAATGGAAACTCTTCACGCTCTTCTGTGTGCAGTGGAAAGTCCTTTATAGGAAATTTCTCTGAGACTCACCTTCATTTAAAATAATAAATGATAAAGCCTTCAAACAGACTGTGAACAACTTCAGTGACTGCAGTAAGCAATTTATAAGCTACATAACAAGTATTGCATGAATTTCATAGTAATTCTCTTAACACAGCATGATAGTTTCTTGTGCTTGATGCCAAAACAATTTGATCAGTACTGTTCCTCAGAAATTTGACCTTGTTAAAAAATATAACTTTATCTTTGTAATAGAAATAAGATGTCATATGGCTGAGCAAATGCAATGAGTTCTCTGAGTAACCACTGAAATTAAGAGTCAAGTTATCAAGGGCAAGCCATCAAACAGTTTAATGGTAATTAAAATTATTTTCACCCTTACATCCAGAAAGGAAAAATATATATATTTTTTTCAGCATGAGAAACTGCATCTGAACATCTGAAGGCTCCCCAAAGAATCTTTTCTAACATTTCAAATTATTACTAATGAATATTTTTTCCAATTATAAAACAATTTGATAAAATTATGACATTTATTTTCATTTTTTTTTTCTTCTTGGTGATACTTAGGAATAATTGAATTTCCTTAATTTTAGTCATTAAAAGTATTAGGCATTTCGTTTCAGCTACTTTTTACCATACCATCTGTAGTGATGGAGGCAAATAGACATTTTCAGAAGGAAATTTACACATCCTAAAATGAGTGGTGTTCAATACTTGGGTGAAAATGAGAAAATAACAGTGACTAAGAAATGTGGAATAATATTTCCAATCTAATCAAAAAACATCCTAAGATTCAGTACTTTACAAGCATTTTCAATAAAACAGACATATACTCAGAGCATGGAAGTCATATTCTTTAACACTGGGCATATATATATTTATTTATAAGTTATTAAGACAACTACAAAAGATCTGTTGTAGAAGCTATCACAGAATCTCAGAGTAGTTTAAGCTGGAAGGGACCTTAAACCTCTTATGCAATGCCCTTGCTCAAACTGGGATCATCTGCAGAAGACTCACTAGTTATGTGTCCATTCAAATTTTGAATATGCCTAGCAATGGAAAACCCACAACCACTCTGGGACCACCCTCAAAATATATTGTTCTTATGCTTAAATTGAATTTTCTGTATTTCAGTCTGTATTTCACTGGGCCCCCCTGAGAAGATTCTGCTTTATCTTCTTCCCTCTCCTCACATCAGGTATTTATATTCATCAATAAATTCCCCCGAGCCTTCCCTTCTTGAGGCTAAACAATCTCTGTTCAGCCTCTGTCAGCCTCATGTCAGACGCACCAATTGCTTAATCATCTTTGTGACAATAAATGAAATGCAAGGTGAAGTCACAGGAAAAAGCAGATACTGTTAAAAGCTTCCAGGATTACTACCTACCAAAAAGATATATTAAAATAAAAATATGAATGACTAAATGAACAAGATATAAAGATGGAGAACAAAAAGACAAACAGAGTTTAAATCAGTAACACAAAAATTCTATTAAAATAAGATAGCATTTTACTCATTGTTCAACAGTCTTCAGACATTTAACACAATTTAATATAAGGCCACTGGAAAAAAAGCTCTATTATAATAATACAAAGAGAAAGTTGAAGGGCAAGCTGTGAAGATTGAAAACAGGAAATAAATTGGAAGATGGAATATTGTGTATTTTAGAGTTAGCCACAAATTTGCCAATTTTTCTCACAGGTAGTTGCTATGGTATAAACAGGAAACGTGTGTTTTACGAATTTTTCCTGAGGATAAGTCATGCATATTCAATTAAGAATATTTAGCACAGCTGCCAGAGGTAGACATTAGGTTCTTGACTATTCAGTAATGGGTCCATCGTGTTGTCACAGTTTAGTCCAGCTCTACACATACAGCTCTGCTAAATAGAAACAAAGGACTAATACATTTAATCATAATTCCAGTGAGATATCTAGAAATAAGCTACATTTTCTGTAAACTGTAGAATGTCAGACATCACATTGAGAAAAGTGACATTTTTCATTTCTAATTTCATGATACTTCACTAGCAATATCCCCTTCCTGTTTGTTTTCTGCAGCTGTTTACATTTAGTAGATCTTGTACATTAATTTTCTTAGGTATTCTGTAGTAAACCTAAGTTAATAGTAAAACAGTAAAAATAGGAGTCCGGTTTCAAAATATTTTGCTTATGAGCTAAATTCATTTTAAAGTTCACTTTTGTGAACTTTAAAAATACTTTAATACTTTAAAAAAACTTTTTTTTTTACTTTAAAAAAAATACTTTAAGGATTGTGTATCCAGACATCTCACAATAAAATACACTTTGATGATTTGTTCTCTTGCTACACAGAGTATTCATTAATTTTCTGTTTCTATAGTAATTGCAAATAATTTAGAAATTTTTTATACATGCTAATAGGTGCTATTTCAATAACTTTAAGAAGAAATTCAAACAGATCTTAAAGGTATCACTTCAGAATTACAGGGATCAAATCATGTGATAGTTAAATATACTTTCAAAAGCTAATTAAATACCAGGTTTCACCTTCAAGAGTTTTTAAAGTTTGGCTCATGTGACTAATATATCATTGTGTCTTATGGCAGCCTTCCAGGATTTCAGCTCCTCTCCTTCAAAGCAGAAGGAAGTATTGATTTTCTTTGGTCTTGATTTATCAAGGATGTATCAGTTGCTGTTGAGTAAACACATTGAGTAAATCTAGTTGCATGTTCAACCTTCACTTCACATAACTTTGCTTTCATATTAGCTAAATATTTTAATTAAGATATTTCTATATCTGTAATGGAAGTATTCTTCCATGAGGCAGATGAGTGGGAGTTTGTTGTTCATGGATCAGCGGAGAGGTTGGTAAGGGCAGCGTTGTGGTAGGACTGTKTTTAAGACCACCTAATCAGAGTGATCTGTAATCATCCTAATTGGATGAAGACTTCTTCAAACAACCTGTCCTCCAAATCACATATTCTGGCTGCCATGGGGGACTGTACCCTCTCTTATATCTGCAGGAAGGGCAACMCAGTGAGTCACAAGCCAAAATGAGAATTCCTGAAAGGCATCAGGGATAATTTTTGGCACAGATAGTGAATGGGACAACCATGGATGATGATGTTCTGGCTCTAATATTCACTAACAAGGAAGAACTAATTGGAGATTGACTGCAGGAGCATCTGTGAAATAGCTGAGTTCAAGACTATGGGAAGAATGAGGAAGAATAACAGCAGAGTACAGATCTTGGAGTTCAGGGGATGAGAAATTGCTTTTATTGAGGAAACTAATAGGTGTGATCCAGTGAGATGAAGCTTTAAAGGAAAAGGAGCTCAGAAATGCTGACAGGTTTTCAAGGACATCTTCCAGGCAGCAGAAAGGTCCATCCTGATATTCAGAATAATAATCATAATCATATTAGGAGACTGTCTTTATTAAACAGCAAATTTATGATGAAACTTCAACACAAGAAGAGGTGCAAAGGAAAAGGATAAAGAAAAAAAGAATTTAAAAGATTCCAAAGCATGTTAACATGATATCAAAAAAGCCAAAACTCGGCTTGAATAGAGATTTTCAGGGAGGGTGAAGGACAAAGAGATTCATCCACTGTGTAAGTAGTAAAAGGCTGAATAAGGAAAATGTGGGTGGATGTGAGGGATGGACATTTAATAACAGTAAACACAAATAAGGATGAGGTGTTAAATGTCTTCTTTCCCTCAGCCTTTGACAGCAAGGTCTCCAAGGCCTCTGTGCTCAGTTAAGCAATTCAAGGAGTAGTGAAGTTGCCAGGAATGAATAAGGATTGAATGAGGGATTATCTAAGAGGGCTGGATCCGGACAAGTTCTTGAGACCTACTAGGCTGAATCTGCAGGTGCTGGCTTGTCTTTGCAGGACCATTCTTTATCATCTCTAAACCATCACAGATGTTGAGGGAGATCCTTAATGACTGCAGAAAGGCAAATGTATCACCCATGTTCAAAAGAAAAAGGCCAGAAAGATCATCCAAGGAACTACGGGTTAGTCTGCCTCATTTCAGTTCCCAGGAAAATCATATGGTGAGTCCTCTGGGAACATATTTCTGGGCACACAAATAAAATATGCCCAGAATAGAGATCATTGATTTATTAAGGATATATCATATCTGACCAGCCTTATTCCCATCTATGACAAAAGAAGTGAGATTTGTGGATAACAAGAGAGCAATGGATATTATTTACTTAAGATTTAACAGGTTTTCTACACTGTTTCACATAGTAGTCTTGTGCTCAAATTAGGATGTTACAGTCTGGATCAATATGAAGTGTGGTGCCACAGAGATGCATCCTGAGACTGCTCCATTGTAACATGTTTATTAAATAACTTGGAGGAGACAATAGAGTGCACTCCTGTCATGTTTGCAGATAAAAGCAAATCAAGGGGGACATTTTATTCACATGAAGGAAGAATTGCCATTCAGAGGGATGTAGGAACAGTCTAACAGGAGCTTCATGAAAGGCCAATACCCAGTTGTGAACCTAGAAGGGAATAACTCCTTGCAATGATACAGGCTCTGACTGACTGGCTGAGGAACAGTCTTTTCTATGAAAAGAGCTTAGGTATCCTTATAGACAGCAAACTGAATATGAGCAAGCAGTATGCCCTGGAAGCAAATACCAGTTATTATTCTAGGCTAAGGACCACAGAATCATAAAACAAGTTAATTTGAAAGGGAGTTTTGGTGGTCATCTTGTCCATAGACTAAGCCAGATATGTATATACACAGCGATGTATGTGAGTGAAGGAAGGATCTTTCCTCTGAAACCGAATCACATGAGGATGAAACAAAAGCTCTAGAACTACTTTGTTCTTACTGCTCAAATGGCAGAAAAGGTGGAGGCAGAAAGTGTGTTATACATTTGATTCTTTGGTTTAGTTTAGCATGAAAAGTATATTTTTCCTCAGAGAAGTAGACCTAAGAATCTCATGTTTCAGCTCTTAAGTGCTCCCAGGTGGGCAGTGAGTATATTGCATTGACCAGTACCATGATCTATGCCTTCAGTGTCTCAGAGTGTTTTATGTATGAATTTATTCTAAGACAGATAGAACAGAATTCTGTCTAAATCACAGCAGTATCTTTTTGTTTGTTTATTTGTTTTTAGTTTTAATAGAGGTTTTTCCCCTGGTTTTAAGTTTATAAACCCATAAATATTCCACGCAAAACAAGCATTGCATATTTTAGAAATAGACCTTGTTTGCATATCTAAAATACTTTTTATTGCTGCTAGGAGCTTGACTAGTGAATTTAAACCCTGGAATTTATTGTGTGGCTTGATTTTTATTTTTTTTAATAAGTTAGTTGGAAAGAGAGTCCAACAAAATGATTTGAAATTACATTCAACTTATTCTTTTTTCTGGCAGATGCCCCACAATTGTGAATGCAGCAATTGGCTGAAGGTGATTTAATGCAATATATTACAGTAAGAACTCCAGAAGGGTTCACAGTGTATGAAACAATAAACGTCTTCTATAGCTCTGATAAACATGACATCTTGCTGAGTACACCACCAACTGCCCTGAGATATCTGCCACTAATACTGAAAGCATCAGATGAAGCTCTAAAAAAGAAAATTATTTCTTGGCTCAGGAAATGTTTATTTTAAGCAAGCCATGCTTATAAAGAAAATAAAATCTAGTYGTTTGAGTCAGAAAAGTTGTCAGCAGCTGTATATCAAAAATTTCAGTATAGCAAGAGTTTTAGCTACTGTCCAAGCTGGATTTATGTGTGTTAAAAGTTGTGAAAATTCAGGTCTGTATTCTGATTTGAGAAAAAGAAAATTTGTTCAACCTTTATATTATTCAGTTCAGATAAAGATGTAGTTCAGATTTAAAAGATTAGTCAATGTTAATGAGGATTTCATTTCTTAGTATTCACATCTATAAAACAATTTGCTCCATCTTCAATACTTGACCTGTGAATTATTTTTTTGAAAGTGAGTAATATGTTCAACACTCCTGTTATCTATCTGATTCTTCCTCAGAGGAACAATTGCTTTTATCATAGTGCATGCACAGTATTGCAGGATCATTTATGTGCCTTGGGCAGAATGATTATATAATTTCAGCCAATTCAGATTGTTATTCAGCTGATAATCGATAAATCTAGGAATAGTATACATTTTGTATGTGATCAGGTGAACAAAGAGTAGAGGCCACTCCTCTCTTAATTATACAGAAATCACCAAGGGTATAATTCAAAAACAAAACAAAATTTTCAACATCAAGCAGGGCATATGTTGCCCCAAGAAGATAAGTTTTATAAAAGTCAAGCTTTTGAAAGATGGAAAATATACAATGTTAAGTGCCAGATATAATAGAAATAAAGATTGAATATATTCCATTTTTTTGACCTTTCCTCTGCAATCTCCTTTTCCCCTAGTTCTGTTAACAGATAATGAAACTTATCTACAAGTGTAACGACCACCTAACAATATGTYAAGCACAGAGTATTGAATAGTTGATGGATTCATTGAAGCAGTTTGCCAAAGCTGTGACTGTGATAAAGTGATTAAGAAGTCAGAGACATGTACCTCTAGGAAGGAGCAAACACCTTTCCTTTGTGTACAACATGATAGATGAAGGTTTAGATGAATCTTAACATTGGATAGGCTTTCAAGTCAACACTTCATTGAATAGTTTTTGTCAACAGAGCATACAGAGCCTCTTGCCATGGTGACTGGCAAAAAATACAGACAATATAAATGTGATTTGGGTATTTAATCATGATTAAGAGAGAGTGCAGTGTTATCATTGCGTGCAAGAAAGTAAAGGTGCAGAATGATGTTTCTCAGTGCTTAGATCATAGAATCATAGAATCATAGAATGCCGAAGGTTGGAAGGGACCTCAGAGGTCATCGAGTCCAACCCCCCTGCTCACGCAGGGTCACCTAGAGCATGTGGCACAGGGCTGTGTCCAAGTGGGTTTAAAGATCTCCAAAGAAGGAGATTCCACAATCTCTCTGGGCAGCCTGTTCCAGTGCTTTGTCACCCTCACAGTGAAGAAATGCTTCCTTAAGTTCCTGTGGAACTTCCAGTGCTTCAGTTTGAAGCCATTTCCTCTAGTCCTATCACTGTCCACCACTGAAAAGAGGTCGGCCCCCTCTTCCTCCCTCCCTCCCTTGAGGTATTTATACACACTGATCAGGTCCCCCCTCAGCCTTCTCTTCTCCAGGCTGAACAGGCCCAGCTCTCTCAGCCTTTGTTCATAGGGCAGATGTTCCAGGCCCCTGATCATCCTSGTAGCCCTGCGCTGGACTCTCTCCAGCAGCTCCACATCCCTCTTGTACTGGGGAGCCCAGAACTGGACRCAGTACTCCAGATGTGGCCTCACCAGGGCTGAGTAGAGGGGGATGATCACYTCCCTCGACCTGCTGGAGACGCTTTTCTTAATGCACCCCAGGATCCCRTTGGCCTTCTTGGCCACCAGGGCACACTGCTGTCTCATGGTCAACTTGTCGTCCACCATGACACCCAGGTCCCTCTCTGCGGGGCTGCTCTCCAGCAGGCCCACCCCTAATCTGTACTGGTGTCCAGGGTTATTCCTCCCCAAATGCAGGACCCTGCACTTGCCCTTCTTGAACTTCATGAGATTTCTCGCCGCCCAGTCCTCCAGTCTGTCCAGGTCCCTCTGGATGGCAGCACAGCCCTCRGGGCTATCAGCTACTCCACCCACTATGGTATCATCAGGAAACTTGTTGAAGGAGCACTCCATCCCTTCATCCAGGTCGTTAATGAATAACTTGAACAGGAGGTAAATGCTTTTAAATGCTTCCTCTTTATAGAAGTTTAAAAAGTTCATATATTTMTATATAATTCAGCTGAGTTGTGGCTGACTTGTTCCAGCTCTATGATATTTTTCTTGGGAGTTCCCTTCTCCTCTTGTGCACTTCCTTCTCATTAAATAGCTTGGTGGCTATAGTGAATAGATGTTGATGCATTATATATATTGATATATATATATGTACTAGTAGGCTATACATGTTAACATAGCTTGTGGTAGCAAGGGCAATTGGTGTCATGGTTGATTTATTAGTTCTAGGCATTCTAAGAATAGTTGGGAATAATGGTATAAATTTATTTCTAACTCTTACAAGACCAATCTGGTTGCTTCTTCTCAGTTCCTGAGGTCATGCTATTGTATTCAATGCTACTGGTTTTCAAGTGAGCTTGAAACCAATATTCAGCTTTATCTGTAATTCCAGCATAGGCATGCTTATTCTGTGCATCTGGGTGTTTTTTTTTTTTTTTTTTTTTTTTTTTTTTTTTTTTTTTTTTTTTTTTTTTTTTTTTTTTTCCTCTGAAGTTTAGAATATAACATTGGAAAGCAATTTTCAAGATTGTGATTTTCCACTGCCTTGGACCTTCTTTAGACCTTTTCTACATATTGTATAATGTGATGTATTTACCATCATGATATCATGAATACATGATGAGTTAATGAATTTTTGATGTGAATGTCTTCAGCAACAAGAAGTAGCATCCAGGAAGGCTTTTTGCATGTTCTTTTTGGAAGCCATTTTTAAACCGGGTCAATAGATTCTGATGCCTTTGCATACTACTTTGGAAGTTTTCAATACACCTGTGTTCTTTGTGTAAGCTTAGATGACAAAGAGATTTTAATAAAATAATCAATGTGATATTTTAAGCAATTATATAAAAAAATCTGAAAAAAGAAAAATATATATTACCTCTTCTTTTTTGCAGAAAAGCTTAAAGAGAATATGTCTTATATATGTCATTTTGTTCAATCCATGGTATCTTTTCTTTCACATCATCATCTCTCAACTAATATTGATTTGTACTAATCAGTTTTACCCAGAATCATGAGAAATTAGTATTATCATAGCCAATTCAAAAATTAAACCTCAGTATGCTTATGAATGCTTTATTATGTCTATGCTAAGGAGAGAAAACAGGCTGAAGTATGCACTTAAGCATACTACTGCATGATCTGTCATCTGTCTTAATAGTCATTCACAAAAATTAACACAAAAAGATGTCAGATGACACTATTACTTTTAGCAGATGACCTCATATTCCAGTAGTTTGAATAAAGAGTGGCATAGAAAAAGACAGAAAAAATATTTATTTATTTATTTTTTWAATCAGTAGAACTTAAGGTATAAACATTGTTTCAAATTATTTTTATGAATAACAGAAATCATGATAAAGTGTGTATAAAACTAAGTGGAAGATCAATTTCATGGGARAATAAGCATTCCTCATAATCAGCCTAGAAGAAGTTATCTATGTTAAGAAGTGCTGTCTTTTTTTTTGGATTGCAGTAATCACTGAGCATCATTTACAGAGCATGTATTATGCAACGTCTAGCAGTAGCCTAAGATATTCTTGTATACCAGGTTGAGTTAACTGAATAAACCTGTACCAAGGATAGCATCTGTGCAGGCTGGGTGTCCGTATTCATATCAGATCTAATGTACATGGGTGTAATCTTGTCATTTAGACCCGTGACTAGTGTCTGATGATACCTTCTCCAGCATGCTTATAAACATGAATGGAGAGTAGGAGTGCAGCAATGGGTATTACTACAAAACACAAAATTTAGGACTCTAGAGTCCTGAGGAATTTGAAGAAAAAAAGTCAGAGAAATTAATTGCCCTTTGCCTACCTCCCAGATTTAGGAATATCAGCAACATAGATGAGATCATGGTTTCATCATTCCATCCTTCTTTCTCTACTACTCTCTCTTTTTAAGAGAGTAAGGAAAAAAGAGAAAACAAAAAAGAAGAGAAGAGAAGAGAAGAGAAGAGAAGAGAAGAGAAGAGAAGAGAAGAGAAGAGAAGAGAAGAGAAGAGAAGAGAAGAGAAGAGAANAGAGAAGAGAAGAGAAGAGAAGAGAAGAGAAGAGAAGAGAAGAGAAGAGAAGAGAAGAGAAGAGAAGAGAAGAGAAGAGAAGAGAAGAGAAGAGAGAGCATTTCAACAAGAGAAGAGAACATACATTTCATGTATGTGAAAGTATTATGGATCTGATGAGCTCACCAAGGATATCATTAGGAAGTAATATCTACTGTAGGTAAAGATTTTCTATCACTTTAAGCACTACCATTATAGTAGTTTAATATATAATGCTTTTTTTCTTCAGTTTATTTATGAGACATCATGTGGATCTGTGTCCTCTAAAGTCAAAAATATATGTCTTCTTCAGCCCTTTCTATGCTTCCTTGGACAGTTACCTAGAGTAAAAAGGAAATTAGATTTAGTTGACATTACTTGATCTTGATAGGTCTCTTAGCTATTTCTGTAATCTTATTACACTCATGGTGTTTACAAATTGATTGTTTAATAATCTGTCCTGGTGTCCATTTCAAAGATACCAAAAACAGCTGAGTGGACTATAATTCCCAGCAGTAACTCCCTCACATACACTTTATCTTTTTTAAAGGCAGATACTATGCTTGCTGCTTTACAGTCTCTTGAGATTTTACCTTTCCTCCATGAGTTCTGTAGATTTGTTAATGGCTCAGAAATGCCTTGGCTATTTTCTTTAAATATAGTAGAGTAAGTTTCATCAGAACATTCTAATTCAAATGCATTTATCTACATAACCTTTAATCTTTCTTCATTCAGGCCCGTGTTTCCACAGTAATTTCACTTGCTAAACATTTCATCATAGTCAAAATTTCTATCAAGAGTGAAACTAAAAAGAGATTGACCTCTTCAGTCTTCTCTTTGTTATTTGCTGTTTTTTATTTTTACTATTAAATAGTGGTCCAACCCTTTCCTGATAGCAAATGAAAACTTATTTTATTGTCTTATCTTGTACATACTAGTCATTTTTCTTCCTTTGCATATCCGATTTTTTCCCATTATTTCATATTCTGGTTCTATACTCCTGATGTGCAATATGTTTTTTTTTTTCTCACTCCATTTTGGTGATATAATTTATTTTTTAAAGAAATTCTCCTCACTGAAGTTTCCTCATGTGACCACATGGATATATACTTGGCAGTGTACAGTTACCTTTCCTCCACCTTCAGTTTTTTTACTGTGCATCCTGAAAATTGCCATCTGTTCTGAAATTCGTTTTGCTGAAGTTTTTCTTACTGAACTCTATTGTCATTTTATGCTGTTGTCATTCAGCTTTTATCTCACAGTTGTGGATTTTATTGTTTCTTTTTTACTTTCATGCTAATTGATTTACATCTTCAGAATCTGAACCAGTACCTCCTGTCAGTCAGAATCAAATATATTGCCAGGCCCAAAATACTAAAAATGTATGAATTGGGCCCCCAAAACTGGTAAGATAACTACATAAAATAAAATAAAATAAAATAAAATAAAATAAAATAAAATAAAATAAAATAAAATATAAAATAAAATAAAATAAAATAAAATAAAATAAAATAAAATAAAATAAAATAAAATAAAATAAAATAAAATAAAATGCTTCTTAACATTTACCATCTTTCTTTTCAACCCTTAGAGTGCTCTTGGATTAATTTTTCATGCTTTTCTCTGGAGTAATGAGGGCTAGCAACCTACTCTAAAAAAAGAAAGAAAAAACAAACTTTAAATTTTCATCTCCTGTTATTCTCAGACAATAGGGCTTTAATATGAGTCATCATGAGGTTCTTGATAAAATTAAGGTTGTTTATTTTAGGTCCATTTACAACTGGTTAAAAAGCAACAATGTAAGAGCACTTGTAATCTCCTGCTGCTGTCTGAAAGCAATATTTGGTTATTGAAAAACTCTTCTTCAGCTCTTTTTCATTTATTTCACTGAAAATAGCTGAATCTTCTCATTCCCTCACAAGTAGTTTTTACTAAATTATATGTCCTGAGGCTTTCAATAAACTCAGATGGTGGAGGCAGTAATAGTGGCATTAACCTTTAACGTAGCATAAAACCCAATGTAATGAAATAAAGGACACATAATAGTGGTAGGGTCTAATTTGAGATCCTCTATGATTTCATAGAAGCTTATTTTGTGCTCTAATGAATAAAAGTAACATTTTATCTTATTATATGATTGTATAAAAGTAATTGTCCCTAAATTGCTCTCACAAGGCTTTAATTTTTTTAAAGTATGTAGTTCTAATAGTTTGTGAAATATAGTGAATTTGTCCTACTCTAGGGGTATGTAGCCAACAATTTCTGTTGAATTTAGCATTCCTTTCTTAATGTTAGCTATTCTTCAGATTTGTAGTCAAGAGCTACATGGAAGATTTTCAAGGTTTGCATCTGATAATGAATCGAGGAAATGGAGCACATTTTATTCAAAGAGTAATTCCTTTGTTAAGGCCACCAAAATCTGATTGATTTGTATTTTTTATTTTAACTCAGCTGATGCTACAGCATACTGTACTCAGCTGATACTGTAATATCAGCTGTAAATAACCCACTGAATGCCAAACAACTGGATATATGGGTTTTATCTTTATATCATTCCAAAGAAAAGTCAAGACTTATGTTAAGTTTATCTTCTGTGCTAGGTCAAGGGCTGCAATTAGACGATATTATTCTCTAGCGTGAAGCCAAAGTCTTATCTGCAATTTGGCTGATCCCGCTGCGTTGCATCTTCTCTCCATGTGTTCTATGTGTTGTATTTTTTTTTTCCTCCCAAGTCACAAAGACAGATAGGTTTCATAGGCAGTCTGAGGCTAAGATACATGCAGAGCAGTGAGGACATAGACCACCAAACAACAAGGAACATCAAAGGATCACATGAAAGGCAATTTGCAAGACACAGAGCCCATTTCCCGGTCCAGTTCCTTACAGTCAGTATACAAGGCACAAAAAGGTTTCGCTGAACTGATGTTTAGAGCTTATTTAATAAGAGTAATTATATAATCATTTAACAACAGCTGTTTGTCAGGTGCAATATAATATAATGTCCACAGGAGAATGAATGCATAAACTGGTGTTATATAATTTTATATAACTGCATTCCTTGATTTGTGACTTGTTTTGTTGTCTTGGAGCACTGAGAACATTCAGAAGAATTCTCCCTATAAATATATAGTAACTTAGAAAAATCAAATCCCCTATCAATAATTCATAGAAATTACTGTACAAGTAATTCTGTTCCTCAAAAACAGAATGTAGAACTGTAATTTATATGTGTACTTCAATAGCTTAAATAGGACATAGCTGGATGAGACCATCATATGAAAGAAATATTCCAGAAAATTTTCCTACAAAGAAAATAGTAAGCATAACAAAACAACTCAAATATTACAGTTTGAAAAAATTGCACATTAACTCTCTCTCTKTCTCCCTTCCACATTTTCATTCAAGAGCTTTGAGTTACAGATTTCATTTACAATATACAAATTACAGAAGGTGAGGTTTTTTTGACTTATGCACAACAATAGAGAACAGGCTGTCCTGATAGACACTTCCTTAGGTCTTATCTCCTGGCAGCTTTTTCTACAAGTGCTGCTTCCCTACCGAGTCCATCCTCTCCTACTGAGAATCAAAGACCCATCAAGCTGAGTTGGGGGTGGGATCCTGTTTTGAAAAGCCAGGTCAAACAAAAAGAATCAGAAAGGAACGATGTGATTTTTCAGACTTGTTTGGGTTCTGAATATTACATCTAGGTGCATTCTGTGCGATAGAAAAAAATAATTGTTCTTTTGTCCACTAAATACTCATAAAATTAATATATACTTGTATTAATATATACTCATAATTTATACAAACATAGATTTGTTTAGAAGTGTCTGCTAAGGTTATAAAATACAGAGATGTTAATTTTGAGGTTTTTTTTTTTTWAATTCTTCTTCAAATTATTCAATTATCACTATTGAAGCTATTGAAGTGTGGAGGTGTTGAAGAATCTTCCAATTAATTAGGGTTAGTGTGGGATGTTTCTCAGGTCATCTTAAAAAAATGTTTAGTTTGGTCAATCTCTGTCTGCTTTTGAAAACCAGAGGATTAATTATATGATTATACTGAATTGCTGCTTTCTCTTAACCARTTGAAACGTTATGAAGTTTAACTTTTCACTAAGCTCTGGCACCGTTCAGAAGACAGTAGGTAAACACACACAGCCTTAACTGTTTTAAAATGGAAGGTGAACTGCAATTTTTTTCAGAGGGATAGAAGTTGTTCTCAGGGAATTCCTGATATTCGGTGTCAGTGCGCAAGGAAAATGAGTGGAACACATGGCATGAGTCTATAATTCTATTCTATAAATTAGCCTTGGGAAGAAGATATATGAAGGTACTTTTGCATGTGACAGATCATAGGCCACCAGAAAGTCCACTGCGTATCAGTAAGGCTATTCCAGATTTCATTTGAATGGGCCTAAATACCCAAAGTTGCATTGAATTTATATCTGAATTGTTTTAAATATAAATCATGGGCACCACTCCAGAAATTAAGCCCCTTAAGTACCTGAAGTTTTGTTACAGATGGAACTACTCAGTTCACTACAGAATAAAATCCAGGAATATACATTCTGGGTTAGTGAGGAAAAAAAATGGCCCAGGAATATATTTGATCTGCTTAATAATATTTATTTCTTACCTATTTAATAGCATTTACATATTTAGATATATATTCACTTCATTGAAGTCTATTAGAAAATCAGATAGGGGCTACTACTCATTAATAATGCTAGTCATTAACAATACTACATCACAGTTTCTGAGATTTACTTTTTTTTTTTTTTTTTTAGTTGTTAGAAGCATTTTTAAAATGCTGTAGTCAATATGGATGAAAAGAAATTAGAAAAAATGTTACTTCGTATTACACTGTGGGGTTCGCTGTGCTTCTCGTCTGCTCTACTACCTTGATAAGATATATGGTTAGGATGTGTAAAATTAAACTTCTCTGGCTCAGAGTAAAAGATATTCTACAAGAGATAAAAGGAAAGTGGGTATAGTGATGCTGCAGAACATGTAGAAGTCTTTTATCACCTTTATCTCCAAAGAAATTAAACTTTTAAAACAGAATATCTAAGACTTTCACTGCTGATACAAATCACATACATAAAGAAAGGAACATTTAAGTTTGTATCTATATTTGGGAGTTACTTCTAAAACAGGAACCTAATAAAGGTAGCCATATTACGGTTATGTACCTGCAGAGCTGTGCACTGCTTTAGACCTACGACTCAACAAGAAAAATCATTGCAAGTAAAGTGATTCCATGGTCCTGGGTTTGTGCTTTGGAAAATAATGTTTTATGTCTGATATTTCAGACATTTTTCACAGATGATCTCTGTAACTGCAGCACAACCTATTTCTTTACAGAAAGAAGAGCTGACTCTGATAACTCTATGATTACAGTGAGTAGATCAATTAAATCTAATGGTTACCATACTAGTTTCTTACTGATCTGGGATCGCAGATCCTTAAGTGCATTAACAGTATTTTTAGAGTATCAATATAATATTAGTAGCAACATTCAGAAGCCAAGGTGAAATCCAGAGGAACAGTCTTTGGGGCTCGTGGCAATCTAAAGCAGTCATGCGGCCATTTAGCTAAGTATCTTTTTTGGGGATATTTTGAACCAAAGACCTACTTTGCTTAATGGATACTATATTAGATTTTTCCTTTGATAGTTTGACATTATGAGGATTTACATTAAAAGTAAAAATAAAAAATGCAGATGCAGACATATATTTAAACATTTAGAATCACTATTAGTATTTTATAGTTTAGAAAAAGCTGATGATAGATATATCATAAATCTTGCCAAATTAGCACCTAAAAGAATGGAAATAACTCTTTCTATAGTGACTAGTATAATTCGGGACCTCTGGAACTATTAAGTGATAATGTAAATGGAAGTTAGAATTCTGCAAAACTCAGATTACTCTTCATAGTATATCACCCTCATTTCACATGGTATATATTATAAGAGAGACATATAGCAAACTCATATTACTATAGAAGAAGTGATACAGGCTAAATGCTGGAGGAGGTCATTTTGTTGCTGCTGTTGTTGCTSTTGTTGTTAGACAAGACAAATTTTTGTCTGAAAGAAATGACTCATTTTCTTGAATGATAAAAACAATTGGGCACTGTTTATAATTACAGTCTGGGCACTGTTTATAATTACATTAACACTTCGACGATGAAGCAGTGTCACTGCCACACTGAAACCATTCAGGTAAAGAGTAACAAAAGATTGAATGATCGCTTTGATGATTTTGAAGGCAGCAAGATAGAATGGACCTTGAAGGACTGGTAAAAAATGCATCACAGAATAAAATGCTGGAGAAGCTCCAGAAAACTGAGAATTTAGGGATGCTATAATAGCCTGGTCAAGTAGTAGGCACTGCCCATGGCAAAAATAAATTATTATTGCATGGATTATTTAGCATAAGACATATAATTAAATGTTGTTCTTTAAGTATTTTTAATACATTTCTTATCTACACTTTAAATCTAAGTGCTKTTTAACAAAGAAAATATTATATGAGTTTTAAAAAATTGTGTCATTGAAAAGAAATTTCCCGGTGATACAAGTCATATTTGTACCCAGTCTGATTATGATGCAAGGATAGAATCTATTTTGTTCTAAGTAAAGAACTGAAGTTAGAAGTCACTGTAACTAGAATCATGACATTTTTTTCTGTGTATCTGATCTATCGGTAGCATCCTTCTGCTATACAAGATGTCTCTGCTGACATCTGATTGGAGTGCCAGATATCTTCCTGCACAGATTTAGTAGTGTGACATTTCTTTTCGTGACTTGTGGTCCCAGCCATCTAAACACCCAGAACTGCAGATTGGATGAGAGCTGGAAATAAAAACTCTACAGTCCCATAAAAGGTAAAAATAACTGCAGATAGTGTTGCTGTTGAGATATTACAATGCTTGCTGTGCATAACAAGAAGTAAGAGTAGTAGGTGTCAATTTGACCAGGCATTTCTGATGAGTCAATGTGGACTTGGTTAAAGGTGATGCCACTTTTTATCTCTTCTTACCACTCATACAGTCTTTCCTTAAAGAACTCTTCTCTAGCTCAGCTGGTATTTAAATGTTTTCTTACTATCTCACCCTAGCAGTACTGGTCAAACAAGGAGACAAGCGACGTCTGAAGATCTTGGTCCAAGTCAACATCTTCTGCAACTTTGCTCTCGTAACTCCTAAGTTATGGCATTTTGCACAAATTCTAGCAGTGCACCAGAAATAATAGCACTTTGGATTATGAAATAAATATACCCTTCCACATCAGTTTTTATTTTCAACCTTTTGTATTTAAAATTAATATGTAGTTCTACTACAATGATGAACAAAATTTAAATAAATCTAGGTACAATAACAACACTTTATTCATTTTAATTTTCACACTAATTTACTTTTGTATTGCCCAAATGATTTTTAAGTCACAAGGTCCTGAACCCTTGTGCAAATAATGGTACACTTTCTACAATGTTTTTTTTACTCTAGTATCTTTTTAACATAGTGATTGATTAATATAGTAATATAAAAAGACAGAGATGCTGTCTAAGTTCTTGATGGAAGTTTGGGTGGAATCATTCTTTATTTTGTGCAGCATTTTGTGTCTTTGGATGCTGTATTGAATGGGCAGTCATCTGATTTCCTTAGAGAAAAAAAGTATGAGTACACTTKGAGTTTTTATTGTATTTATTTAATTATTTACTATTTTATTTTATATATAAATTATCACTTCTGTAAGTTTTAAGCTAGTTTTGAAGATCAGCATCAAGCTGAGGTATATGCTCCTCCCTCACCAAAATATTTCTCTGTCCTATAGATTCCTTCCATCTTGTGAGTACTTCCTTCATTAGTTTCTTTAATTTACTTTCCTGGATGGTACATCAGCATATGTCAGAATTTGGGTATATCTGGAGTATTCCTTCTGTTTAGACAAGTACTAGGAAGACCATCTTGTTTTATGAATTATTTCCTTGCCAGACTAGCACCTCTATCTCTCTCCTTCCAGAGAGCAGTGCTTTTATTAACCCTGTAATACTGCAATGTATTAACAACTGATTCATTTTTATTGTATTATGTTTCCAGACAAGATATTGACTATTTCAATACAGCAGTTAGTAATGAATTATGTATATGTGAAAGTCCCAGGAAAAATGACAGAACAAAGGGTTAAAATTGTCTATGCTGTTAATGAGGGATATTACTTCTAAGGCATTATTTCTAGCAACAAAACTAAGGAGAGTATACTTTATATCAAGACCAGGAATGCACTATAAAAGTAATACAGTACAGATTTGTCTTGGGAAGACCTTGTATCTTAACACCACTAGCAACAATATGGCAACAATATTGTGGCATACCACATACCTAATTCCTCTTCCCATTAGCCCTCTTGGAAAAAAGGCTATAGAAAGGCATTGCAAATACATATTTCAAACAAGGAAAGCAAGCCTTCTCTGTTACACACATGTGTGTGTGAGGGTGTATGTATGTATGAACAGCTGAATCAAGACTTAGAATTGGAATTTAGATCCAAAATGATATATTTAGGGATCTCCAATGAAAGTTTCATGTTATCTAGGTCTCTAAAAACCTTCAAAGGTCAGCACATTTTAGACAGTGCAATCTAGAGAAATATTTACCTTGCTCTAAATCAGAAATTGATTATCTGAATTACTCTTTAGACTTAATTCATTGTATTGGAGGTTGCCTTAATACAACTGCCTGAAAGGAAGTTCTTAATATGGTCTGAGATAACTTAAACTATCTGAAAAATCTGCACCTAGGCCAGCAAACATGACATTGGAATATCCTTGGTGGTCTAGACTGGCATTTTAGTGGTTCAGTTTGGCACTTGGAAACCTGTAATATTTAGAGCATAAGAAAATAAAGATGTCTATGCCACTGAATCAAGGTGATCTCTTTAAACTGTAATGGAAGCTTATATATATATGTAGATGACATATAGACACCTATATCAGTATGATTACATTTATAAAGAGATGAGTACTATCCCAGTTCACTGGTTCCAAAGTAAGCCAGAGCAGAATCTTTTTCACTCGGCACAATCAAATTTCCAATGTGAATATAAAATTTTCTGCTTCTGACCCTTAGAAATGAAGAGACTGCATGATGAGGTTTGCCCTCTCTATTCACTTCTTCTACAATACCTGAAAGCAGATGAAATTCCAGAATGTGGAATGAGTGTCTTGGTAGTCAATATTTGACAGAGTGATTGACCATATACCTAGATTTGAAGAGTCAATCTCTACAAAAGAGCAATACATTTGCCCTCCTTTTGAACATTTTCACCAGCACATATGTAATAGAAGTAGGAACATTGGAATTATAAATTTAATTTATAAATTACAAGAAAGAGGGTATTCTCCAATTCTATTACTATCTGGTAGCCAATGCACTTTGAGGCATATATAAGCAGGGGACTTTGAAGTCTTATTGAGGAATGGGAGAAATAGTGGGTTGAGCAATATATTCATGGTCAGTGTAACCCTGGGAGAAGGGGCAGCAGTCAGAGCTGACAGCAAAGAGGTAATTTCAAGAATCAATTGTGATTTTAACAGCTGAACAGAACTGGGAAAAATTCAATACAACTCAAGGCTGATGTAATGAAAAATCTGTAAAATTTCTCTTTGACTTAGGGGAAGCATCAACTCAGCTCAGAGAAACAAGAGTTAACTCTGAGGAGGAACAGCAGTGATATAGTAAAGTACATTTAGGACTGGAGCTGATTCCAGGAGGAGACTACTTACAGGAATTAAATATAGACCTCCTCAGCAATGTAAGTACAATACAGCTAAATATATGACATAGACTGTATCCAGCCCAATTAGGTTCCCAAACAGCAGGGTTCCCCTCATTATTTCAGCCTGGACAGGCTTCACTATTTTGACGCTGCTGTTCTCACCTGTACTATTCTCTATCCTTCCTGCTCTTTCTCTTTCAGTACAAAGCAAAATAGCACTCAGCTGTAGTCAAGAATCTCAGAGATTATAAGGCTGGAAGACTTTAGTGTGACTACGTGCTTTGACACCCTCAGGTAATTACCCCTTAAATGGGAACACAGCTTAAAAAAAACATGCAAACACAAAACATCACCTTGTTTCCAATGATTCCAGTGATGGCTTCTCTTTATTATCCCAGTGATTTCTTTTTTTTTTTCTTTTTTTTTTTCATACTCTCTGATTTGTAGTTGAATTCATCTGTTTTCAAATTCCGTCTCTACTAGATCTTGTTTCTTTTTGAGCTTTTCCCTAACTTCTATGTCAATAAAGTAGTGACCTGCAGCTGGATAGGTACTTTGGACACAGCTCTTTGTTGTGGAGTGCCACTCCTTCCTCTGTCAGCAAGCTGCATAGTTCGTTCCCAATCACTTCCTTAAGAAAAGGAGAGAGTTAGAACAGCCTCACCACTTTAGGCTCTCCAGTTTAGACAGAGAGCTTTACTGCTTCAAGCAGACTAATCAGTATCTCTTCACTGAAGGTATTAAAAGGATAGCTTACTGAATGACAGTCTTAGTAATGAGAAGGAGTTTTATATTAATTTTTCACCTTCTGGAGAAGTTTTTCAGACTGCTTTTAGAGACACTAATCTAAATGATTATCACCAGGGCTTTTATGTCTTCAGTAACATAAAACACTTTTTGAATACAAAGCTCAAATTTATTATTTTTATATTCCAGTCCTAATCTGATTCGTCATGAATGAAAATGCTGAAATACAAAAGAGAATAAAAGACTAAAGAGATACAAACAACTCTTGATATTTGAGTCATCAGGCAGGACATAATAAAATTGCAGCATTCTTCATTATAGCATTCAAGAAATTGTAGTGTGTAGAATTTTCCATTTAAAATATAATCCATGAAAGAAAAGAAAAAAAAAAAAGAACAGCAAGCAAGCAAAAATAAAGGCATACTCTTTTATTCATCTCCCAAGACTTCATGTATCATTACAACTAAATCAAAATGTGATATTAAGTGTCATTGTCTCCATCCTACAATAAGTAGCTTTTGCTCATGCCTAAGCAAGTCTTACATATCAATCTTAAGTTCTACCAAGAAAAAAGAAATGATCATTAACATGTCCTGCTTTTGAAGCCCTGCTTTTTTATGGTTTTCATAAGAGCTTCCAAAGAGTAGGAGCACCTCTACAAAAGCCTATTTGATTATATGCAAGCGAAGAATGATTTGAGCAGCTAAACTGCTCAAAAGTTTTTCATGCAAATTGGACAACCTCTGAAAACTAAAAGAGGAGAATAAAAGCCAATTGTTTGTAATTTTAATTGTATGCATAACATAAACAAAAAGACTTGAATGTGTAATATGAGTTGGGTCATCCTAAACCAGTAAGATCTAAACAATATTTTACAAGTATAAGTTTCTAAATGTGATCTCCCATGCCTTTTTGCATCCTATGATCTCAGCTATCATGATCTCAATAATAGGGCCTACCTCAAAGCCTTTTTAGCACCATAGGATTTCTTTCTGCCCTACTGGAACTTCTCTCTAATCTTGGATAGCCTTTGGATCACAGTAGGGATGAAGGATCTTGAAACAGAATGAATTAATGAACAAGCACACTTTAAAGCACTCAGGCCTTGTGTCTTAGTATGACACAAACTACTTGTTCTAAAATTGACCCTTGGCAATGAATAACTTTTTGTCATTTCCCTGTGTTATAGCCCAAGGATCTACAGGAACCCAAGCTTTATGCTGATATATTGCTTCATTCAGTTCTCATAAGAAAATGCATTTGTCTTCAGAACTTCATAATGCTTCACAGAATCTGCTGGGGCTTAACATTTCTATTCTGCAAAGCCCAAGGGGAGCTTGCTGTTATCAATAACTATTTCCCCTTTTTTACTTTTAATATTTCTAAGTTAAAAATACAGATTTATTTGGCACTTGTACTGTAGAGATTGTAGCTGRCCTGTAAAAACGTCATTTATTGTTGTCTAGAAGTCATCAGCAATGAAGTGTCCAATACTCATGAAACCACAGTTCCTATAAAATGACTCCGTAATAGATGGCTTGAGGATTTGTAGTTCTCTTGTGACTCTTGTTTGAGATCCTTTCTAATAACCACTTATACATAATCAGATGGACTTTATGCAACCTCATCCAGCAAATGGACTGTGTGAATGCTTATCTGTTATTGCCTCCATAGCTCACAGGCTACACAACAGTGGATAGTAATTCTGTGCAAAAGCAAATTACTATTCTAACAATAGAAATCACAGTGGTCTTGACATAAGCCGTTTAAAAAACAGTTGAGCCTAGATCTAAAATAGTGATTTGGGGACAGGAAATGTGTTTGTTAGACTGGTTTGCAACTAAATTGGTCATTGGACTCTTTATTCTCAAGGAGAAAAAGAAGAAATGAGCTTAATAAAATAGTTAGGCAATTACATTTATGTTCCTCAAATAAGTCCTTTATTATGCTACTTTTATAGCTGCCCAGAAAGAATATTTTCATTTCACATCTCAATATCCAGTGAGAAATGTTTTGCCATACTGTTTATAGAGGGCAACCAAATATATCACACTATTTTGAATTATCTTAGGGAATTAAAAACTATATCTAGCACTTAGGAAAATAATATGACTGTGTAATCCTGGTGTTAAGTTGTTTTGCTTTTGTTTTACATATGGCAAGGTATTTAGTAATAATTAGGTCATGATTTTTCTGCACCTGTTGCATCTTTCATCTTTAATGTTTGAAATAGCAAAAGAAAACAGAAAATGAATAGAGCAAATAATATGAGGGACTCAATATACGATTGTAAAATGAGCTATCACACAATTTATAATTTTTTTGTTGTTAAGCAGACCAGAGCTGAATATATACTTTCTGATTACCAATTGTCTGGTGGTTGCTCTTTATGGTTCTGCACTAAAAACCTATTGACTAGTTATGTTCAGGTTTTTGTCATTCTGTCTTCATTCAGTTTTATCTGAATTTTAATTCTTCTATAATATTATTCCTAACTTTACAGGTACCCAAGTTTGGAATGTTAATTTGTCTTCATTTGGTGACTGAAAAAATAAAAGAAAAAGATACTTCCTATCATGTGTTTTCAATAACATGAGGCAGGCTCTCAAAAGGAATTATTATTCAATATTTAATTCTATCCAGCTTCCATGAGACGAAGCAAGGCTTTTTGGCTCCTCATTCAGCTACTGAATTATTGCAGTTACAATACTAAATATTTCCTAAGCTTGTGGAGAAGAACAGCATGGGACCAAAGCCAGATAGCCAATATTAAATTTGTGAAAGATTAGTCTGTGAGGTTTCTCCTAATATGGAATTGCTATCTGCTACATGCAATTTAAAATTTTTGTCAGTAGCTAGTTTATTAAATTTGTGGATAGATAATTATTTTTAAGATATATATATTAATATTGACATACATTTAAGTTTTGACAATTGGATTACTTGATTTTTCCTAGGTTGCATTTTATCACAGAAACAAACTCAAGATGATTTATGCTTGCATTTCACAGATTAAATTTTAGCCAGTCTCTTGCTATTTATATTATGGAAAATTACATAAACTCACATAAATTGTATCAGTTAAACTTGCCAGATATGTAGACAACCTGTGTCACTCTCATGGGAAGATTCATAATTTACTACCCAACTTATTAACCCTAAACTCAACAAAATACTGAAGAGGAAGAACTGCAAAATGTATATTTCTATAATACTGCAAGCCACAACTACACAAAAAGGTAGTGTTCTGTTTATAGAATCATAGAATGCCRAAGGTTGGAAGGGACCTCAGAGGTCATCGAGTCCAACCCCCCTGCTCACGCAGGGTCACCTAGAGCACGTGGCACAGGGCTGCATCCAAGCGGGTTTTAAAGATCTCCAAAGAAGGAGACTCCACAACCTCTCTGGGCAGCCTGTTCCAGTGCTTTGTCACCCTCACAGTGAAGAAATGCTTCCTTAAGTTCCTGTGGAACTTCCGATGCTTCAGTTTGAAGCCATTTCCTCTAGCCCTATCGCTGTCCACCACTGAAAAGAGGCCACCCCCCTCCTCCTCACTGCCTCCCTTGAGGTATTTATACACACTGATCAGGTCCCCCCTCAGCCTCCTCTTCTCCAGGCTGAACAGACCCAGCTCTCTCAGCCTTTGCTCATAGGGCAGATGTTCCAGGCCTCTGATCATCCTGGTAGCCCTGCGCTGGACTCTCTCCAGCAGCTCCACATCCCTCTTGTACTGGGGAGCCCAGAACTGGACGCAGTACTCCAGATGTGGCCTCACCAGGGCTGAGTAGAGGTGGATGATCACTTCCCTCGACCTGCTGGAGACACTTTTCTTAATGCACCCCAGGATCCCGTTGGCCTTCTTGGCCACCAGGGCACACTGCTGCCTCATGGTCAACTTGTCGTCCACCATGACACCCAGGTCCCTCTCTGTGGGGCTGCTCTCCAGCAGGTCCACCCCTAATCTGCACTGGTGTCCAGGGTTATTCCTCCCCAAGTGCAGGACCCTGCRCTTGCCCYTGYTGAACCTCATGAGGTTTCTCGCCGCCCAGTCCTCCAGTCTGTCCAGGTCCCTCTGGATGGCAGCACAGCCCTCAGGGCTATCAGCTACTCCACCCAGTTTGGTATCGTCGGCAAACTTGCTGAGGGAGCACTCCAGCCCTTCATCCAGGTCGTTAATGAATAAGTTGAACAGGACCGGACCTGAATGCTATATGAATTATCCTGAATGCTATATGAAATCATTGCCTTAATACTATGTTTTCACAGAGCAGGTGGGGATACCATGAACTGAATCTGAAGCTTTGTTGGAATTACCAGCAATGAAGGTATTACTTTAATTATAGCAAGACATACCTTGCATATTATAAATGCGTAGTATGACACCATTTGATGCAGGTATGTCTTGTTCCATTGTTACGTCATTGTGGGCCTTTCCCTTTTCTTCACTGACCTCTGATTCTAGGTTTTATTCCACTTTTAAATATGGTCAGCACTATGGTTCCAGCTTAATAAAACTCATTTGTTCTGATGCCTGTATATCTCACCTACTTGCATTAAGGCATGCCRTCAAGCATTTTGCTCAGTCAGGAATCTCACCTTCATAACTCTTAGTGTGCCTGGTAAAGCTTTCGTCACACAGAGGGAAACAATTTTCCTCTTTTAATTTCCTTATTTCACCTCACGCTGTCTTTTGGGGGAATTGTGTTTTCTACACTCCTCAGGATGAGTCATGGGCACATAGGGATAGTACGATTGTTCTGTTGTGATTAAGCAGATACAAATGTGAATTGGGCAGAATTATACAAGGTTTTACTGTAAATAATTAAACAAGAAGAGAGGTTGTTTTATATCCTATGCTGTACAATGATAGAAATATGATTTGTAAAAGTAGATTATGTCATTAAAATGTTGTTTATATTGTGAGTGGTCTGTTTGCTCATATAGGGAAGATATGTGAAAAATAGTGTGCTGTAGTCATGATAATACAAAGCTTTATACAGATCTTTTGGATCAAAACTAGTCATAAAAAAATCTAAATAATTATGTTATTTTAATACTTATAACTAATAAACTGTATTAAAACTTTCTTTCAAAATAATAATAATAAAAGTACTAATAAAAAAGTACTAATAAGAAAATATTTTACATCCCAAGGGTAGTAAAAGAAAATAATGCAGAAAGTTAATCTCCCCTAAGTCAAAATATTAAATATGTTGAATATATATGTTTAATATATTTGTGAGTGTGTTTATATTTTAAATTACCTTTTGAAGCGGCAAAGACTTGATAAATATGATAAATAAAAAAAATACGTATAAAACACTGACTCTAAAAATAAGCAAGATACCAGTTCTCATAGGCTGATACCTTAGACATTCAGATAAAATTATGAAGATCTGTAGAGAGATCTGTATTTACATCTGTATGTATGCACAAGAAGATCTGTGTTTATTTATCTTTTAAATATGTACATCTACCAACTCACACATTGAGCAATGAATATAAATAAACACAACATGGATGTCTATACAACATTTTTTGCTGTTTTATCTATAAAAACAACATGGGGAATGGGAGCTACAGTAATATTCATGAGTGTTCTTTCAGCTAAACATTTTTGTTAACATCACATTAAAGAGGGAGAAATCAGTGATAAAAATGGTAAGATGGTACATTTTGGCTGTACATTTTGTACATAATGAGCTGTACAGTTTTGACAGCTTTTCAGGAAAAAGTTTTGCGATGATGATCCACAGTATTCTAAGAGAAACCTAGAAATTTCACTTTAGATATTTATCCTCCAAGTTTGGGAACCCTTGTTTTACACTAATAAACAAAAGTATGTAAATAATAACTGGTTCCGTAATATGAAATTTCTAACTGAAATCAAAAGCATATTTAAAACACATAAGACAATATTTATTTTGATATTTAAGTGCTAGTCTGTGCACAATGTCAACAGATTGTCAAGATATAAGAATCATATTTCATGTGGGTTACTGTTAGCTTTGCATCTGAAGGATTGTATATGGGATTATTTCCAAAACATAAGGAATTTACATGCAAGTAAAAAACATTTTAGGAATGATACTATGTAATTCTAATAATTCAGCCAATCTGTTTTGGATGTATGAACATATATATTTTTTAGATAATATCAACTAGTAGTATTAAAAGACAGAAACTGTAAGGTAAACTCAGAATTATTCTTACAGAAAAAAACAAATAATATAGTTTGGAAAAGTTCTCTAACACTCTAAATAAATTCAAGTAAATTCTATTTACTTCTTACATATGATTTCCTTATTCAAAATGAGTGAACTACACATTTTTAATAGTAAAACTGCTGAAGCAAGCAGTTTGTTAAAACTGATTTATTTATATCTATTTTAAGCAGCATCTATGCTCTGTTTGGAATACATTAAAATCTTACAAAATTTAAAATAAAGATGATTTATCTTTCCAGTTGTTTAAAGCTACAACTCAACTTTATATTCTTCTTGATAAATGCTAGCTAGTAAATGCTCAATATTTTTCTAAATTTAACTGTCCCAATAGTGTTCATTTTTTAAGGAATATTATGGGAAGATTTGATTTGCTCAGTTTATTTACCTCTCTTACATATGATTCATTATTGATTCCCACTTTTTTGTTTTGAAAGCATGCACTCTGTGCATTTAATAAAATCAAAAAAAAAAAAAAAAAAAAAAGAAAACCTCTTGGTCAACAGTCAAACAAAATTAAATTCTTAAAATACAAACTGTCTATCTTACCCTCCTCCCCTTTTATTTACACTTACAGAACCTCACAAACAGTATCCGGATCCTTTAACATGTACCAATTAATGTTATCTCCTTAACTTTCTTATCTTTATGTTCAATAACTTGCTACAATATAAACTTTGTGTGTATATATATATATATATATATATATATATATATTTAATTTCCCTGATTGATCCCTGCTCATGTAGTCATGCATAATATAAACTCCATTCTCAAATATATTATTGATTAATAAATATGACTCTCACTACCAGTTATTCTCCCTGGATCTGTGAAGAAATGTTAGCTGTGATAAAACTTTTCAGTCTGATATTTTAGTGGAAAAGGAGATTTATGGTGACCTCAGACAGGCAAGATCTGAGAAAGACCTATGAACATAATAGCAATGTAACAAGAGAAAAAGTCCAAAAATAATAGTCCAAGCAAACGATAATATTAGTCAAGTAACAACAACAACAAAAGCCTCCCTACAGATAACAATAGTTTTTAAGGAAACTATGTTTATTGGAGGAGATGCTACATGGTGGGATATTCTTGCTAAAATATCAAGACCAAACCTATCAAGTCATTTAATTTGCCATAGTTTCTACTTTCCCTATTAATTCTATGTGTATATGCATAGCTATATGCATAGCTATATGCATATGCATGAATGAATGAAAAATGAAAAAAATGTCTAATGAATATGTTTTATTTTCTGTATCACAGAAGAAAGTTTAAGCATTGTAAAAAAAATGAGACATACTGTTGCTTTTTGTACTACTTTGCAGACGTAAAAACTGATGCTACAATTGATAAATGTTCAAAGATGAGTGAGGGATGACAATACTAAATAAAAAAGGTTTTCTTTTTTTCCTAAAACAGGACATTTTGTCTCTGTCATCTGAGATCTTGTCATGTATTTTTTTTCAGTGCTTTAATTTTACTTTCTATGATATGGATGTTATGTATGATGCTAGTGTAACTTCTAACTTGTATCAGTCAACTGATAATTCATTTAACCAGTAACGTGGCATTTCCGAAGAGAGAGACAAGAAAGAGTGATACTAGCTAATGATTATTTGTTAGTCAGCGAGAATAACAATGTATTACATCTTTGGGCATATCAATGATGCAAATACATTTTAAAAATGTTAGGTGAATGTTTTTTAATATACAAGGATTTGCCATTTTTTCAGCTTTATTTTTTTATTCAGGTGGTGTTTTATCAGCTATTTCAGAAATGGTTTCTGAATATGATTCACTTTGCATTTACATATATTCTCATAACTACCTCATTTTTTCTAGCCACAGAAAGGGCACATTCTATATAACTATCTAACATATAGGCTTGCAATCATCTTTTTATTTTTTTCATTTTTATGCCTTTGCCAAATTTTCCTTTTTCTTTTTAGATGAGTACTCTGAAGTAACTTTCAAGCTCACATTTCACAGGTATCATGTTAAATAATATCATATACCACAAATTGTCTTGTTATGCTGAATAATTTGGTAGAATATGATTTCTTTCAGTGTAAGTAGGAAAAGCAGAGACTAAATTGAAGATACTAGGTAATCCTGTAGAACAACATTGAGTTATCTCTGTATTCCTTATGAATTTTACAATTGTTTCAGGAACTTTCACAATAATGATAGTGAAAGAATTGAGAAAGTAAAGAATATTCTTAATGAATGTTCAATAACTGAGAACTTGAAAGGCTAAGGTGGCAATGTGTCTATATAAATAAATAAAAATTCACGTAAGATCTAAATGAACAATGAACATTGAACAATGAAGATCTAAATGAAATATACGTAAGACCCACTTCAGAGTTATAAGCATAAAGTCATAATAATAAAAACCACCTTCTCAACAGCTTCTTTATTCAAGTGTATTTTTTTTCTTTATACTTTTTCACTTGCTGGTTTACAGATATATTCTGGATATATATCCAGAATATATATATCCAGGATACATCTGGAATCCTATATTGATAGGATCAAATGTTTTTATACCTCTGTCACCAAAATTTGAATCACAGAATTCAAGTGAATCTTGAATCACTTAACTAACATACCTGAAGATAACATTATATATTCATCTTTGTAGAGAGGTAGCATGTACTAAGTATAAAGAAATCCTTTTTTTTTTTTTTTTTTTTTTTTTTTTTCTGCAATCTACTTCTCTAGTCTCCCTCCTTTAAACACTAGTGAATGTCTTCACTAGGATATCTAAGTTACAATGCAGTTCTATGAGAGTCCTCATTCTAAAAAAAAAAAAAAAGAGCTGAGATACTTAAAATCAAAACATAACCACAYGGAGGAGTTTATTAGTTCCGTAACATTAAGTTGCTTTATTTCAAAATTTCAATATTTCAAAAGTGAGGAATGGAATTAAAAAAAAAAAAGCAGAAAAAAATAATTATTTGCTGACACATCTCATTATATTATTGCACTGGTAGTTCTCTGGATTTCAATAGACTTAAGAAGATCTGAATTTTAACTTAACACTGTGAATTATAGGAAAATAACTTTTTCCATTTCAGTTAGATGAGGATTGAACACTCTAAGTTACTTTTCAGCTGCTATTAGTTTCTTTAATATGGATTTGTGACTCCCCTTCTATGTACACTTGCTATATATGCCCAATCACACTGCTCAGCATTCTTCCTGAAGAATAAAAGCTGGTCCTTCAGGAATGTACAAGAACACCTTTCTGCCTTTCTTGCCTCCAGACATTTAAAATAAAATACTAGAGACCCCTAATCCCATGTAGGGAGAAGTTTCCTTTAAATAAGAATATAGTGGAGAATTTTTCAGCTTCAAAGAAAATAGAAAAAAAAAAATCAACATTTTGTATATAATTCTCATATTTTTAAGTGCTCATAAAGAACTCTGAGGATTTAACTGTGTCTCCAATTTTCACTGTCAGCAAAAGAAGAACTTCTTTCCTGTGAGGGTGACAGAGCCCTGGCACAGGCTGCCCAAAGAAGTTGTGGAGTCTCCTTCTCTTGAGATCTTCCAAACCCACTTTGAAGTCACCCAGTGTCTTGTGCTCTTGGTCTCCCTGTTAGAGCAGAGGGGTTGGACTAGATGATCTCTAGAGGTCCCTTCCAACCTTAAGTGTTCTGTGATTCTGTGAAAAGCTGGTCTATAACGACGGAACTGCAGAATGATGTTAACACTTAACTGTAGCCTGTCTAGCTAACAGGCTGCAGAGGCTGCATAAACACAAACACACTGCAGTGTAATACACTGACTGATACCTATCTGCAAATATATCCCCACAGATCCCTGGAGAGATTAAGTATAAAAAAAAATGTTCTCATTCACATAAATGCCTGCCATCAGAAAGTTACTATGGGGTCAAGACACTTGAAAAAAAAAGAAGTAGGAGTAAGAAAAAAGATAACTTTAACTCTCTCTACTATTCTAGTGGCCAACATTTGCTTTGGATCTATGGATTTCCTCTAGACTGGTGTATTATCATATCAGGAGTAGCCAGCATGGATTCACCAAGGGGAAATCCTGCTTGACTAACCCGATCACCTTCTATGAAGGAGTGACTAGCTGGATAGATGAGGGCAGAGTGGTGGATGTCATCTATCTGGATTTGAGCAAGGCTTTTGACACTGTTCCTCACAGCATCCTCCTGGGCAAGCTCCGAAGGTGTGGGATAGATAAGTGGTCGGGGAGGTGGATTGAGAATTGGCTCAGTGGCAGGGTGCAGAGAGTGGCAGTCAGTGGCGCAGAGTCTAGTTGGAGACCTGTAGTTAGTGGTGTCACCCAAGGGTCGGTCCTCGGTCCAGTCCTGTTCAACTTATTCATTAACGACCTGGATGAAGGGATGGAATGCTCCCTCAGCAAGTTTGCCGACGATACCAAACTGGGAGGAGTAGCTGATAGCCCTGAGGGCTGTGCTGCCATCCAGAGGGACCTGGACAGGCTGAACGACTGGGCAGTGAGAAATCTCATGAAGTTCAACAAGGGCAAGTGCAGGGTCCTGCATTTGGGGAGGAATAACCCCGGACACCAGTACAGATTAGGGGTTGACCTGCTGGAGAGCAGCCCCACAGAGAGGGACCTCGGCGTCGTGGTGGATGACAAGRTGACCATGAGGCAGCAGTGTGACCTTGTGGCCAAGAAGGCCAACGGGATCCTGGGGCGCATTAAGAAGAGTGTCTCCAGCAGGTYGAGGGAGGTGATCGTTCCCCTATACACAGCCCTTGTAAGGACACATCTGGAGCACTATGTCCAGTTCTGGGCTCCCCAGTGCAAGAGGGATGTGGGGCTGCTGGAGAGAGTCCAGCGCAGGGCTACCAGGATGATCAGAGGCCTGGAACATCTGCCCTATGAGCAAAGGCTGAGAGAGCTGGGCCTGTTCAGCCTGGAGAAGAGGAGGCTGAGGGGGGACCTGATCAGCGTGTATAAATACCTCAAGGGAGGSAGKGAGGAGGAGGGGGGYRGCCTCTTTTCAGTGGTGGRYAGKGATAGGACTAGAGGAAATGGCTTCAAACTGAAGCATYGGAAGTTCCACAGGAACTTAAGGAAGCATTTCTTCACTGTGAGGGTGACAAAGCACTGGAACAGGCTGCCCAGAGAGATTGTGGAGTCTCCTTCTTTGGAGATCTTTAAAACCTGCTTGAACGCAGCCCTGTGCCATGTGCTCTAGGTGACCCTGTGTGTKCAGGATGGTTGGACTGTATGACCTCTGGGGTCCSTTCCAACCTTAAGCATTCTATGATTCTATGATTATTTACCATCCGGAGCCCAGGGTCAAACTGAGCCACAAATAGGTAATTTTGATCAAAATGGAATTTATTTTGATGCATTATTTTATGCTGGATGGCATCCTGACTGTGAAAAACACAGATAAATTCAATGAGGGGATATGCAGAGAAAGTATGGCCAGAAAGACGGCAGAAATTTCTTCATCACTTCATAAGATTKTTTTTATATATATTTACTGACTTTGACCCATTATGATTTCAATTYTTAAACTTCATAAAAATGGTAATTTATTTACTTACATAATTCCATTAGAACAGAAAATCAACTTTTCAGTCATTCTGCCCTTTTTCAAGGTTAGTGGGAGCTGTGTTGATTTTACATCCTAATGGATTCCTGCAAGTAATTAAAATACTCTTTTTTAATGAAGATCAAAATTTAAAGAAAAATTGAGTAATTACTTTTTTATGCAGTCTGTACTTTTCATTTTTAGAAATGAATACAGTTGATGACACAGGGGTATGCAGTATCTTGTATTATGACAGCAGTTATATTTTCATTAAACTGAAGTAGAAACTTTTAGGAAATATTGTACCTGTTTTTTAATCTCATCTTTGAGAAATATTAAGCAGTGCATTTGGGTTAACTACACTTCACTTTAATGGGTTAATAAACAAATACAATTCACATTTTACCTAATGAAGCTGCAGAGGGATGAGTCCCACATCCCTTTTCTCTGCAAACATCCAGACTTGCAGCCTCGTCCTTTTGAAGAATAATCCTAGATGCTCTGTGCAGACAGCACAGAATAAAAAAAGGCAAAAATTGAGACTGTAGCTTGCCTGCTTATCCCCTAAGTCTGTAACCATCATAAAGAAGTTGTTAAACTTTTAAAGAGAAACTGAAAAAAAATCCCTTCTACTCCTCAAGGACAAAAAGAGATTTTTGCTATCATTGATACTCATGAGACAGTGAACTTGACACAAACTGGTCACAAGTTCAGTGATAGTAGTAATTGGTCTCAGAAAATGGGTTGGGAAAGCACGAAGTTATAGTTGGGAAGCTGTTGAGCTATTAGCCTGCTGTGACATAAAACTGTGCAGTCATCCTCAAAGTGAGGCTAGATGGGTCCTCAATGCTGGCCACCCAAAAAATGTTTTTGTTCTGTTTATGATTATGCTTGATCCATATATACTTGCCAGGTTCATTGTGTCTGCTTTACCTCCATTTCAACATTGTGATTGTACCACACCACAGCTGAACCCTTAATATTTGCACTGATTAATTCTTGTCCTAACAAATTATCTTTGTCTATCTTTTTATATAGGATGTTATCAGAATTGCCTGAATATAGGTTAATTACTGGCTAGAAGAAACATGATTTTTTAAAATTAGGTATGTGAAAATGATGCCAATTTTCTATTTTGATAAAGCAACACTTACACATTTACAACCTTTTAAGTTTGCAAAAGCAAGTAAATGCAATGCTATTGAGCAGTAAAACATACAGTATTATAGTTTTTTCATGGCAATGTTTAAAAATATCTTTAACAAATGGCAGCCACTAATTGATTCAGTCTCTCAGAAGAATTACCTCTCTCTGAGATTTGTGAGTCATAGTAGTATCACTAATAGTAGTAAAGCTCTGAAACAGAGGTAAAATTTCTTACACTAGAAAGTTTAGTATGAAATCACATAGCCTTGAACATTTAGGTTTACTTTTTTTAAAAAATAAGGTACCTACTAATTAAAAGAAAAATATAGATAAGGTTCAAAAAAGACCTTTTTAAAAAACATACAGTTTTGACAGTAGCTGAGACACCTACTATTCTTCATCAGCTTTTGCAAAATTTTCTTCATCTTCTTAATTCAAGATGAGTTTTTTTGTTTGTTTGTTTTATTTGGAAAAAAGTTCATCTCTAATTTTGACCTCCTCCCCTCGCCTTTCCTTTCCTTTCCTTTCCTTTCCTTTCCTTTCCTTTCCTTTCCTTTCCTTTCCTTTCCTTTCCTTTCCTTTCCTTTCCTTTCCTTTCCTTT